>NC_081575.1:31855714-31859264 GCF_022355385.1 Mustela nigripes
AGCGAGAGCAAGCACAGGCAGACAGAGTGGCAGGCAGAGGCAGAGGGAGAAGCAGGCTCCCTGCCAAGCAAGGAGCCCGATGTGGGACTCGATCCCAGGACGCTGGGATCATGACTTGAGCCAAAGGCAGCCGCTTAACGAACTGAGCCACCCAGGTATCCCTCAATTAATCTATCTTAAAGAAGTACTTTTTCCAAGACCCCAAGTGTAGAAATAGAGTAAAGCCTCATGAGGTGGTGTAAACATGAATTGAAAAGCCATTTGAAAACTATTCATCCTGTGTGTTCCTCTTTCTCCTTTCTTTTGGACTCACGGTTTTTCATCATTGCTTCTATTTGACCTAATTTTCCTTTCTCTACAGATTGGCTTTAGCAGCTTATCTCCACACACGGTATAATAGGGTTACCCCTACCACTCTCAAGTCTTCTTTATGTTCCTTAAGATTAAAAGCACATTAGACTGCACAGATTTGCTTTTAAAGCCTAATAACCAACTGTGGAAAGAAGATAGTGATCCTTGGTACCTAGACCCTCGTGTCCTGGGACCACATGCATACTTTCTTCCTCCTACAGTTTCCCTCATTCCAGAGGCATAAAATGAGTCCCTATCTACCCTATTTGGTAGACACCTTTTTTTTTTTTATCCACTTCTAAATGAATGACAGTGTAATCAAGAGGTAGGTATTTGAGTGTTTCACTGAAAAGTGCATTTCAAGCAAAGAAAAAGATAAAAGAACTTTCATAGTGAAAGACATCATCCTACTGAAACAGAAGAAGCATTGCTCTTTAATATTTTCCCCTATCCCACTGGTTCTGAAAATTAAGTATAGCCTGGAGGAATTGTTAAAACGGAGATCACTGGGCTCTACTCATAGAGACTCTCATTTAAGAAGTGAAGGGTGAGGCATGAGAATTTATATTTTCAATAAATTCCCTGAGGCCACACTATATTTTACTTATTTTTTTTAATCTGTATATAAACTCTGCACCCCATGTAGGGCTCAAACTCAGGACCCCAAGATCAACAGTTGTGTACTCTACCAACTGAGCCAGCTAGGTGTACCTCCTGGGGCCACATTTTAAAAACCACCATGTCAGCATATTTGTCATTATTATGTTTGGCTGATTGCAAATTGACTTTTAATTTTTCTCATATATAACTTAGTCACAGATGCTCTGCTGGGCTAGAATCAGGCAGCCTGGCACTAAGGCAGGAAGGAAGAGGAAATTAACCAGAGCTCAGCTGGTTTTGTAAACTACTTTAAATCCATTCAGTAGCTGCTCATATTAGGTTATCTTATGGCTTCTATCTGAACCTCCTAGTATGTATTTCTGTTGCAGCATCAAAGGAAAATAAAAGCAAGGACAAAGCAAATAAAAATCTGGCTTGATAAGATATGATGTTGCTTATAGGGATATTAAAATGCAAAGGCCAAACACTGAGGAGATTAAAGAGATAAAACGTTTAGTCTCATCAGGTACCATTTTATTAAAAGATTAAGAATTAAATAATTCACTTTCCTTTCAGGAGAAAAATATCTGGTGAGAGATAATAAAGGCTTTGAAATAATAAGAAACTAAATTTTTCCAAAAATGTTTTAAAGTCATGTGTTCACTGAAAGCCTTGTTTTAAAAAATCTCTTTTCGAGATGCCTGGGTGGCTCAGTTGGTTAAGCAGCTGCCTTCGGCTCAGGTCATGATCCCAGCGTCCTGGGATCAAGTCCCACATCGGGCTCCTTGCTCCGCAGGGAGCCTGCTTCTCCCTCTGACTCTTCCTTCCACTCTGTCTACCTGTGCTCACTCTCACTCTCTCTCTGACAAATAAATAAAATCTTTAAAAAAAGAAAAAATAAATCTCTTTTCACAAACAATATATTTTCATCTCATTTGCGTTAATATGATCAAGTTCAAAGAGCTGTGTCCAAAGATACACGACACTATGCGTTTGTCAAAAGCCATAGAACTTTACAGCAGAGAGGGTGAACTTCATGTTCGTAAATGTAAGTAAATAATTCAGAAGGTCAGGAGAGCCCAGGACGGAAGGCAGACCATAAGAAATCTCTAACTATATCACAAGTATATACAACAACATTACTAAAGGGAGAATAGAGGCTGACCTAAGTAATTTTGGAAATGAGTGGAGACTATAAAAGCAAAAGGAACTGTACATACAAACACTGTAGTCTAGTTGACAAAACTATTCCCCATGGAAATATTGGTTAATAATTCTGAGACTGCTATAACATGTATACTAGAACTAATGTAAGTTAATTGATGACAAATGATGAGAGCCAGGCGTCTCGTTTATTGGAATGGGAGGTTACAGATAAGCAAGGGGAGGAGGCTAGAATGATCATGTGGTAACCGAGTGGGAAACATCACTTGAACCCATGTTTACCTGATAAACAGGATAGATGCATATACTATAAATAATAAAATATAGAGTGAAAGATTAATAGCTATATGCAAACACAGATTTTTATACTTATATACATTTTGTTACTCTATCAGCTACCAACGCCTAGAAGCAATGATACTCTAGTAGCTAATGAGCGTAGCCTGCACCCGGAATTTGGTTTATAGTATTCTATAGTAATCTCCCATGAAGAATTCCAAATAATTTATGTAGAAACCATTCCTTCAAGATCGTGGATCACAGGGGTGCCTGGGTGGCTCAATGGGTTAAAGCCTCTGCCTTTGGCTCAGGTCATGATCCTGGGGTCCTGGGATCGAGCCCCACATCGGGCTCCCTGCTCCGCAGGAAGAATGCTTCTCCCCCCCCTCCGCCGCCTGCCTCTCTGCCTACTTGTGATCTCTGTCTGTCAAATAAATAAATAATTTTTTTTAAAAGTGGACCACAGTTCTCAATCTTCAAGCGTGGGCTCCACAGAATACGGACAACAGGAACAGCAGTAAATGTACCATGGAGGAATCTAATGCTACCTCAGCCCGGCAATCAAAATTAACATCATCAGTGATAAACCATCTGCATAGCATGTATCTTTGATATGATGAGAATGACATTTTTTAAAAAGATTTTGTTTATTTATTTGACAGACAGAGACCACAAGTAGGCAGAGAGGCAGGCAGAAGGAGAGGAGGGAAGCAGGCTTTCCACTGAGCAGAGAGCCCGATACGGGGCTCAATCCCAGGACCCTGGGATCATGACCTGAGCCGAAGGCAGAGGCTTTAATGCACTGAGCTACCCAGGTGCCCCAGATGAGAATGACATTTTACCTCTGGAGTCTTCCTCCCCACAATTTATCACCCCAGTCTAGTAGGAAAACTTCAGAAAAATTCCAGTGGAGGGACATTCTACAAAATATTCACATTCCTCAAAATTGTCAAGATGACCAAAAGCAAGGAAAGTCTGAGAAACTGTCACAGCCATTTTGCTTCTACCTAGGAATAGACTAGCTAAAATTCTTTTTTTTTTTTTAAATTTTATTTATTTATCAGAGAGAGAGGGGGGGAGAGAGCGAGCACAGGCAGACAGAATGGCAGGCAGAGGCAGAGGGAGAAGCAGGCTCCCCGCTGAGCTAGGAGCCCGA
>NC_081575.1:31859364-31913371 GCF_022355385.1 Mustela nigripes
GACCTGAGCCGAAGGCAGCTGCTTAACCAACTGAGCCACCCAGGCGTCCCTAGACTAGCTAAAATTCTTAATCATTTTTTTCTTTTTTGCCATTTTCCTCATCACCTCAGAGGCCATGGCAGTTATATGGACATTACCTTCAGCACTGAAGAAACCAGATGTTTTCCAGGCATTTCTATCCTTAGATTTGACCAACTTTGGGCTTAATCATGAGAGGGCAACCTGCACACCTGAAGAATAAGAATTGCCTCCTCTTCCTTGGCTGCACACCACCATGATCACCAAATTGATATCATAATTCTAAAAGGTATCTCTTCTCTATTACAAAAGAAAAAAAACCATTTTAATTGAACCATGTAAAAATATCGTAGGTCCCATGTGGCCTGTTGGCACAGATACTTGTCTCTGCCCCTGAACTTCCTTTTGGCACACTCAAAAGATTAAACAGCAGAGTGAGCTGCAAAAACAACTAACTCTTAATGACCTATTTCTGTAGAGATACATTGTCTCCATTTGATAGCTAGGTTGCCGAATGCCACCAGTGTGGGAGAGTTCTTAGGAAGACGCATTTTCTCCATAAACTTGTTTGCTATAAATATTTTGATATATTTTCTGTAACCTCTTGTTACACATTGGTTCTTTTTTAAAAATAATTTCTTATTGAGATATAATTTAACCTAACATAAAACTAGCCCCTTTAAAGTGTCCAGTTCAGTGGTTTTGGTTGTATTCTCAAAGTGTCCAGCTATAACCAGTAATTCCAGAAATTTTCTTCACCCCAAATGAACATCTATACCCTCCAGATTTCATCTACCAATCCTCTCACCATTCTCTAATCCAGCCCTCAGAAACCTTGAATCTACTTTAGCTCTAAAGCTTTGTGTAGTCTGAACATTTCATATAAATAAAATGATATGTTGCCTTTTGTGTCTGGCTTTTTTCACTTTGCATAATGCTTTCTAGGTTTATCTATGCTGTAGCATGAATCAGTACTTTGTTCCTTTTTAGGACTGAGTAGTATTCCATTGTATGAATATATCACATTTTCTTTATACATTCATAAGCTGATGCACATTTTACTTGGGTATTATAAATGACGCTGCCATAAATGTACAAGTTTTTATGTGGATATAGATTTTAACATCTCTTGGTTATACACTTAAGAATGGAATTTGCTGGGTGGATAACTCTATCCAATTTTTCAACTTTCAAACTCTTTTCCAAATGGCTGCAAGTCTTAGATTTTCACCATCAATGTGAGGGTGTCCTTTTCTCTCCATACATTCTGATAATTATTATTATCCGTGTTTTTAAGATTTTTTCTTTTTTGACGGATATCACAAGTAGGCAGAGAAGGCAGAGAGAGGAGGAAGCAGGCTCCCTGCTGAGCAGAGAGCCCGACACGGAACTCGATCCCAGGACCCTGGGATCATGACCTGAGCTGAAGGCAGAGGCTTTAACCCACTGAGCCACTCAGGCGCCCCACTGTGTTTTTAATTATAGCCATCTTAGTGAGTGTGGAATATGGTCTTATTTTGATTTTGATTTGTATTTCCCTAATGAGGAATGATATTAGGTGATTTTTTTATACTGTAAGCCTATCAGAAAAAATTTTATTATTGCTTTGTGCAGCTGTTTTTTAAGTCAGGGAAAAGGTATAAAAATAGATAAATGTGTTTTTATACATTATATTTCTTATTATGTTACTGTTCGGGTGTTTGTTTACTTATGAGGATTTAAGTGACTGTCTATGTCCCTACATAGAACAAAGAACTCTTCGTAGTATTTCGTGTAGGGCAGATATGCTACCAACAAATTTTCTTAATTTGTATACCAATAATCATTTACCCCCTCAGGCAGCCGCAGTGTTCAACAATTGTCTCTGGTTGCTTTCAACAAATGTTCTCAAGGAAAATGCTGTTCACAGTAGGCAATTTCTTCTTGTGTTCTTCCTACTCATCCCATATCTTTCCCCCATAACAAAAGATAACAGGAATGACTTTCAAAATAAACATTTCAAGCACTGGGCTGAAACAGCATTTAGAGGAAATGGAACAAGATGGTATGTGTGGAATATAATTGAATTTCAAGAAGCTCAAATATTGATAGCTCACAAAAATGAATGAGAGATACTGTTTTCCTCCATAATAATGAAAAATCCAACATCTTTTGAAACCCTTGTTTAGACCACAATGAAAAACAAGTATCCTCGCCATTCATTAACGATAATATTATATGTGCTTTCAACCCCCTACACTCCAACATGTATACTTATCCTCTGCCACCCAGAAAAGAAGTGCCTGTCTGGAAATGTTCTGTTGTTGTTTCAAGCTTAATTTTCTAGAAGGTACACCCTATGGGCAGTCAAGAATATGTAGGAAATACTGGTGTTTATATGGAAGCTTGGCATCCAGAATTTATCCAAAGCAAACTACAGACAGCTGTTAATAGTCTACGAAAGCCTGTAAACACATCTTCCAGACATTGGGGAATGAAGAAAACTCATAGTCTTTGAGTTGATGGTAGGTTAGCATTTTTTTCACCTCAAAGCATGAATATGACACTTCATCCACATGCTATAATGACAGCGCAGGTTTACTGTCTCCACTGTCACAATTCTCAGCAAAAATCACTTAACTCACACCCTCAGGTTTAGTCTACTTTGCAGCTCTAAGGAGAAAGCTACCTTTCAGGTGACTTAAGTATAAGAACTCCACTCACAGAGGCAAAGTTCTAAGGTTCAATATCAAGTCAAAGATACTGCTGTTCACAAGGACCTGCCTCCTAGTTTCCATTAAGTACCAGGCTACTGCTGTTATCCCTTAAGTTGTACTCCTTATCTCAACCATTTAATGGTATCATCTTAGCCTTAGGTACATTCAACTAATGAAGAAATCAAAGGAGTCAGACAATGCCAAAGAAATGCAAGCTCCAAAGACAAGTGTTTATATTTTTTCCACCTGATTTCAATGCCAGAATATGCATTATTGTACTTAGATAGTGTGCTTTGGTGGATCGGATATTCATGTCAGCTAACCATGAATGAGCTGTTAGTAGGCCTGTGTTCTAATTATGGCCCATCACATGGTAACTGACATTTCACTTTTCTAGGCTCAGTTTTCACATCTGTTTAAGAGAGATAATCATAAGGTTGTCTCCATCTGTTTAATGAGGACAGTCAGAAGGTTATTGTACACATCAGATGCAAGTGTGTATTTAAAGCACTAAGCATCATTCCTGGCACTAACGCTCAGTCAGTCTGCTGGGGGCTGAGAATGTAGAGGAAAAGATGGTGGAGGAAGAAGGACGCATGGAGGAAAAGGGAGGAGGAAGAGAAGTAGGGGTAGTAAGAAGTGGCAATGGTGGTTTTGCCATGGTGGAATGGTGGCAAAGAACCTGGGTTTCTGCCACAGTGCCTGTGTTCCCTCAAATTAGTTAGTTCATCAGTCTGATCCTACCTCCATTTCCTAATAGGTAAAATCTAGAATCCGATTGTAACAATCGCTATGCATACTTGCAGGACTGCTGTGAGATTAAGTGAAATAAAGGATGTGAAAGAACTCTGATCCCTACTGAATTCAATAGAAGCCTAAAAGATTATTACTACAAAAAGCAGTCTGTGAAGCCTGTGTTTGGCAAATACATAAAAAAGGCAAGTGTGGCTTGACATAACGCTGCTTCTTAATCTCTTCCATGGCATGTACATGGACCTGATTGGGCCTAGAGAAGAGGACACATGTGATCTACCCACTCCTTAGAAGATTTTTCTATGGATAAAATAGAATACTATATTTGAAATCAACTTATATGAAACGTGTTTCAGAGTAGAATTGGGTTCCTGTTGTATTAAATATACACTCTTATTTGTACACATGAATGACCTCTTCCAAAACTGTTCCCATTCTTTGGAGGATGATACAGTTTGGATGAATGTAAGAAACCAGATCAAATGCTGCAGGAATCAATTCAAATAATAATCAAATAAAACTTTTTAAAAATTTAATTGCCACACTTTTAGCATCCAAAGATATAGCACATGGATGAATTAAATCAATTATCTTTAAGCATTCAGCCTTGGAAGAAAACATTTTTAACAAGTTGTCTGGACCCTTTTATGCTTAGGATGGAGTACGATGGCATGACCCATTCACCACTTCCTTGGTCCTGTCCCTAACACTTTTTTTTTTTTTTTTCCGTGAAAGCATAGGGTCAAATTTTCTTTTCTATGCTCAAACCACCTAGAATCTAAGATCCTGTTTTCAGAACGACCTGCCTTAGTTCCCAAAGCCTCAGAATTCAGTTAAGTAGCAGAATGTTCTAATTATGGCCTTAGAATTCTACCCATGCTCCTTGGGTCAGCCAATGACTCCATTTGAAATAGGTGGGCAGATGATGGACTTTCAGGAAATTCTAAGAAGAGAAAGCCTATATAAAAATTACTTTAATTGAGCACCTGGGTGGCTCAGTGGGTTAAGCCGCTGCCTTCGGCTCAGGTCATGATCTCGGGGTCCTGGGATCGAGTCCCACATCGGGCTCTCTGCTCAGCAGGGGCCTGCTTCCCTTCCTCTCTCTCTGATCTCTTCTTTTCCTCTCTCCTACTGTGATCTCTCTCTGTCAAATAAATAAGTAAAAAATCTTTTTAAAAAATTACTTTAATTATGTAGAATCATGGTGGGTTTTTTTTTCCCCTCTTGTGACTAAGTAATATTGAATGATTTATGAAAAGACACCTTGATGTACGGTAGTGTCTCAGTTATGAAATAAATACTCTAGGTCTTTATGCATTTGGAACTTAATTGATACTTCAGTTATGTTTTTACAACAGTATTGTCAAAAAAGCCTTCAGTTGAGCAGAAATTGATGATTTTTACTAATGGTAGAAACTAAGAAAGTACTAGAAATCCTAGGGACCACATAGCATTGAAGACTGCCAATCCACCTCTGAAATTTAATTTCCTCATTATAGTTTGCCAGATAAAATACAGAACTCCCAGTTATATTTGGATTTTCAGCAAACAACAAATATTTTTAGCATAATTATGTTCCAAGTGTTGCATAGGACATCTCTAGGCTAAAAAAACTACTTATCTGAAATTCAAATTTATTTGGAAGCCCTGTATTTTTATTTGCTAAATCTAGCAACCCTATAGTGAAGTGCAAAGTTCAGAAGTGCTTGACAGAGGCAGATTCTCAGGGCTCTTCGAGTGAAAAACATTCCTATTTCTACTGCAGGGTCAGCCTGACAAGCTATGTGCATATGGAGAACACATATGAGGATAGTCTTGTAAGGCAGTGGTTTTCAAACTTTACTCCCCTCACTTGAGGAACTTGTTAAAATGCCGAGTCCCATGCTACACCCTATGAAATTTTAATTCACCAGTTTTGGGGTGAGGCCAGGAAACCTGCACCTTGAACAGATACACCAAGTAATTGTGATACAAGTTTTTTTTTTTTTAATTGTGATATAGGCTTTTTTTTTTTTTAAGATCCTATTTATTTATTTGACAGAATGTGTAAGCAAGGGGAGCAGCAGGCAGAAGGAGAGTGAGAAGCAGACTCCCAACTGAGAAGGGAGTTCGATGCGGGGCTGGATCCCAGGACCCCAAGATCATGACCTGAGCTGAAGGCAGATGCTTAACCCACTGAGCCACCCAGGTGCTCCTCTGATACAGGTGTTTTAAGATCATTCTCTGAAAAACACTGTGTCTTTCTCCTACAAATCAGAAATCATGTCTACCTGGAAGACAGAATTTCCTCACCCATCATTCATTTACAACCATATTTACTGCTAAATAGGTTTTCATTAATTATTGTTGGAATTTCTCATTAATTGTTGAGGAAAATTCAACTCAATCATATTGAAATATGAATGGAAGATTTCTAGAAAAAGATACAGGTTCCATTTCATAAAAAGAAATGACTTGTTGAATACTAGATGTGGCAGGAGTAGAACAAACTGGAATGGAGAAACAGCAGTGTGGAGTGGTATTCTGACAAGAGAAAGCTAATTATTTTTATCCAATTCAATCTGTTCTTCAGCTGCGACTCCGAAAGGTCACAGAACACTACATAAAAGCCCAGCATGAAGTTCATTGCCAATGAGGATTTAATATTCTGTAATATTCCTTTCTTCCCCCCAATTTAGGATTTCAGTACTTTCCCTTGAGTGTGTATCTCAAAGGAACATGTAGCCCCTTCACAAAAGTTGGTACTGGAAGCACAACTAGTTCAACATTAGCTGGTCATGAGACAAGATGTTAGTCCAATTCGGTCATTAGAGCAAAGATGGACTGTCCTGGGGAGAACAGAACTACCTTTTGATTGATAGGACCATCAATAGTTTGCTCTCTCATGTGAGCAAATATCGAAAAAGAACATGTCCAAACATTGAGATGGCTGGGAGAGTGGGGAAAGAGTACCTTAATCCTTGACTATTTAACTAAAAAATGTGTTTTTGTAAGGCATTACCCCACTCTAACACAATCTTTGATGAACCATGTCCGAGAAGGCTCCATTTCCACCTTGTTAGAAAAAACTAATCTCTCTTACAAAATGGAATGGCGGCAGTTCTCGGGTAAGTTTTGTTTTTACTATGTGGGAATGAAAGCAGTGAATTTAACATAATAGAAGTTTGATTCTGGAGCCAGAATCCTTGGGTTTCATTCCAAAACCTGCAACCGCTTAGCTCTATGGCCCTAAAGACGCATACAAAGCTTCTCTTTCCCTCAATTTATACCTCTTTAAAATGGGGCCAGAAACTTCCTCCTTTTTCTGAGGACTAAATGAGGTAATGCAGCTAATGTTCTTAGAGTAGGGACTGGTGCATAGAAACTGTATTCTAAATGTGTATGTGGGGGATATGTTTTTATCGCGATGCTTCTGATTCATGGCCTTTTCAAGCATTCTCCTGACTGGTGGCAACCCTCACCTACCATTTTGTTCACAGCACATTTGAGGGGACCAAATAATGTCTGTTGTGACATGTTGAACTCTCATAGTACTAACTATGTGAGATGAAACTACAAATCCATCAGATTACTTTCACCCATGGATTATGTCATTAGTTTCTGGGCCTTGTCAGTACATTGATTTAATTCTGAATTTGAAGTCCAAATAGGTTCTCTGTAGCCCCTTTTCCTATTTTGGTCTTCCACCAGTTGTGACTCATTGTGACTTCCACTCTGAGAACAATGCTACTGGGCCTTTCTCGAGGTTCTGTGCACACAACCACTTCTAGCTATTTCCTCTGAGCCGAATATGGAAGTTTCCTGAACTGTCCCACTCCTACCATGCCCCCCCCCCATGATGAATGATACTACTTGGCACAACCTAGACAATACATATGTACTGAATGACTAGAAATCAATAATTTATCTCCACCAAAGTAATCCATTTGCTTTTGTTTATGTCCTTCTTTTTTTTGCCTGACTTTAAGCTCTATTTCTTTTTATTATTTTAATGAACTCCTCACCCGTCTCTCCACTAATAGTGACTTGCCCGTTTTAATTCTGATCTTTACTACCAAGTGTTCTTAGCAAAACTGCTCATGCCCAGAGGCCCTATTTTCATCCGAGAAGATCCCATCCACATCTCCAAAGCTTGGTTTGCCAAGTGAACTGATCATAGTAGAAATACTCTGAATTGGTGCTCTATATTGTAATTCTGGGCCAACTTCCCTATTTTGAACCAGGCTCAAATCCATCAGGACTCTTTGGGAAAAGCGATTTATTATAGAAAGTAACTCCTTGATAAACAATTCCTGCTTCAGTCTCCAGTCCATGTTTTCCTATTGACCCCTAGGGCACAAAAGGCTAGCAGATTAATACTTCCTGTTTGATATCCCGGGTTATAGTGGGGAAATGCCAATACAATTGTATAGAAAATAGACAAAGGCATATTTGAGATGCACTGAGTGACACCGAATAAGAAAGCTACTGGAAACCGGGAAGTAGTTCATTGGGTTTCGCATCCAGGTTTGGTGGACAGCTTCAATTTGTGTCTCGGGGAGCATGAGCATCCTACCTAATGTGACGAGGACTCAGACAAGAGACTCGTTCCATCCAATAATGAAGCTCTGAAATCCTGTGGGAGATGCCCTTCAGTGGATGAGTCCCAGCTTGGTCTGCCAGATTACCCTGTGGGGAGCTTTTGAAAAAGGTGTACTTAGCTTAAAAGGTAGGCTTGGCACAATGGTAAACATTTCCACTGACTACTCATAAAGAAAATTTGACCAGATTGAGTTCTGGATCTAACGTTTCCATGTGGGCTACCTATAATGCCAAGTCTGTCTTTCTTTCTTTCAAAAAGTTCCGGCTTTTTCATAATCTAGCTAGTTTGAAAGATCTGTAACTTTGAAGAGACATGACATTCCATTTTTAGAAAGTGGAAATTGCTCTTCTCGAATGGAAACAAATTTTGCATCAAAGAGCTTGAATTCAATACAGAGGGGGAAAAAAGCCAAATATGTAAAGCATTCTAGCAGCTGGCACTGCTGTTGGCAAAGGCTGTCTCTACACATGCAAAGAGATAGGAGGTGGTTTTTAATAATTCCAGAAGTTCTGCACCTTTATCATAATCATCTGAACCAACTAAAGTGTATCTCAGCCCAACTGATACAAAGACCTAACTCAATCCTTCCGTAAATCTTTTACATAGAGAAGGGCAGGGTCTAGCTATGGTACTACACACCTCAATGTTTAGAATGATCTAGATCATTGACTGCATTTTTCATTCCTCAGCTCCATGACTGCTTAGCAACACGGAACCAAAACGAGGGCTGGTGCAAGTTGTAACCTTTTCCAAAGGGCAGAGACAATTGTTCTCAAAATACTTGGTGATGGAGAGAGAAAGAATAAGGTTGTGCCAACCTAGTACAATTACAGTGGTACAATACTGACAGGCATAAAGCTGCCTGGATACCCAGAGCCTGGGCAAACTATTAGACATGCAGCTAAGATCTACTGTGATCTGTCCATTGTAGGCACTAATGGCAGCCTCTTTGTCAGCAAATATTATTTCAGTTAGAAGGCCACATTTTGACAAAAAGATGATTAGAAAAATGAAAGAGGGATTAATAATATCTCTTGAAATGTTGACTAAATTCTCATTGAAGCAGCCAAAAAGAAGGAAACTGTAGCTATTTAGCAGCGAATTCTAAGTGAAAAAGAAACCAAAAAACAAACAACAGACAACCACCAGACCCTGTGGCTGAGCTGATTCAGTGGGCGGTGAGACTTTCAAACAATTCAATGTCAACATTCCCCATGACTAACTCTACTGGTATTGCGGCTCTGTATAAGTGATTACTTAGGGGAACAGGAGAGAGGCAGGAGAGAGGGGAAGGAGATGTGAGGAAAAAGAGAGAAGACAGACAAAGTTCATTTCAGTGGGAGGACAGGATTTAAGCAAGAGCATATGGAAAAGGCAACCAATTTCATTCTTTTCATGTAGCTCAGGTTTCTATTAGGGCTGCTTGTGGTTTGGATCTAATTGATAGATCTGTCTGGTTCCCAGGCCCAGCCTGAAAGGGTTGGTATGGGGAAGGAGGCCTGGAAGGATCCTCCCTTCTCCACATATGGGTTGGCTAGCTAGCCTCTTTCTGCAAGTTGATGACAGTCTCCAGGGTTCCAGTCAACTAAATCAACCATTGTGCAGACAGGGCCACCCACCAGAGCACTAATTCTCCCCAAGAGTGGTTTTTTGGGGGGTAGGAGGGGGTGTTGGTAAGCAAATGAGTGCCACAATACAACTTGATTGCTTCATAAGGACAGAATTCTAGATGAGCAGGAATTGGGGACAGAATGTATGTCTTCCTTTTTCATAGGAAAATAATGAGATCTCATTGGTAAGGATAAAAGAAAACTCTTTGCCAATGATGTAACCGTCAGTGTGGTTGAGAAAGGATATCTGATACTAAAGAAGAATAGAAATAAAGAAAATGAAACAACCAGCACAAAATCTAAGTAGAAGTTCAAATTAATGGTGACAGAAAAAAAAGAAACAGCAGGAACCTGGGTGACAAACCATCTCTATAACAGATTTCCATTGGTCTTTTATGTGAAAATATTTAGGTGCATGATTTCCTTGCCAAGACAGCTATTCAAAATTCTAAACCAAGATTTTTCTATTGCATGAATACAGTTTCCTATTTCCTTTGCAACACGATATATTTGACAGGTAGATTAACTCTATATGACATTTTATGGGGGTATTTTTTTAAATTCAGATTTTGTGTGTTCCCTTACAGCATGCAGATTAAGGAAACAGGAATGATTGTTACCTCAGCCCCCATTATTTAAAAATATGATCCACGTGACTTCTTTCTGGTTCCATAGGGTAGTGGAAAGGAAACAAACTGGTCTTTTTCATGTGGTTGTTAGTCTAAGGAAATGTCTTCAATACAATTATGTATCATAGAAAGACACTTAATCTGTGAGCTCTTCAGTGCAGAAACACTGGACTAGATTATTGCTATGCCAAGCACAGAAGCTTGGTGAATTTAGTTCCTTTGATCTGCCCTCTGAAGGTCTAACTGAGATGTCTCCAATGTGAAGCTTCTTTGGTCTCCTATGACCACAAGACCTTAGGTTCTCTTTATCTCTGGAGATTTCTTGCAAACCAACTTTTTCTAAGGCTTCACCTAGAGGACACTTCAGAAAAAAAAGAAAGAAAGAAAAAAAGGGGTTAGCTGTTTAGGCCACTCTGAGATACTACACAGCTATCTAGTCAACTGTATTTCCTCAAACAAGTTATGTGAAATGATAAATGCTAATGAGCTTGACCTAACACTTCCCTCACACTGCATCTAGAATATAATAAGCAGTGAATTGATAATGAGCTATGGGATGATTGATTTGCTTGTGTATAAAATGATCAACCCTCAGAAATAATAATTCATCACCACAAAACCTGCAGGCGTTGTACAGGGATGACATTTTTTTTTGGAAGAGGAATAGAGGGAGGAAATGCCTCTCGTGGATCTTTGATAGAGAAACGTGCTTCATGCTTTGGCTTGAGAACATCAGTTCATTTAAATTCCAGTGAGCTGATGGGCTTAAATATAATTGTACAATCCCTAGAAATGTAAAGACTTAGGACTGTCCCCTGGGGTAAAGCCAATATTGCTCTCTTTGAAATCATAGAAATCATGCCTCCTTCCGAGAATGTGAAATAGCTTTGAAATTGATGTGTTTGGTCATTACGCACGAGTACTTGACAAAGCTGCTTTGATTTCATAGATTGTAAATCCCTGCAACACTACAAGAACCCATTTATGAAACTGAGGTATTGATTGTGCTCATCTATACAGTGATTACCAGAGGCAGCCTAATGAGTAGGTGCTCCTTGTACCGTGTGCCTAAGAGGCACCATACAGGGTTGCAGTCAAAAGTTGGTTCCTTTAGGCCCTGAGGATTCTGGTCTGCCTGAGTTCCTTATCAAAATAACAATATTCTTGTGTAGGTACAGATCCTAAGACAGTTTCTATTCATTAATTGATCCACTCTTTTAACAAATATGTTGAGATTCTACTACCCACAAGATACTTTGAGAAGGTTCAAAAACGAATACTGTCCAATGCCCAAATCAAGGGTAGTCTTTAAAGATGAGGGGTGATGAGGGACAAGATGGCTGTGTGGCAGGGATCTGAAATGGAATTAGACAATACACTGAAATAGCAAACAGGCACTTGATGTGTATGTGCTGAAAAAATGACCGATTCAGAGTATGAAGAGTTTCTACTGGATAATGTGTAGATAAATTATATAATAGAGACCCAACATATTTTAGTGAACATATTCCTCATTCATACTGACTCAGGGCTTGGAAAAATCATTACTTCTTTCAAAGATGCATTAGGATATGAAGTTTTCTGAAATAATTGTAGATTTCTAGAGGTTTGGGGGATACACTTTGACAATAAACAATGGTGTAATATTACTCAAAACAATTTTAAAAATGGGAGTATAGGAGGTGGGGGCATGGGCATTAAGGAGGGCACCCGAAGTGATGAGCACTGGGTATTGTACACAACTGATGAATTGCTAAACTCTACCTCTGAAACTAATAATAGAACACAAGTTAATAAAATTGAAAAAAAAAAAAAAACAACGGGTTTTTAAAAAAATGGAGTATATAGGGGTACCTGGGTGGTCAGTCGGTTAAGCAATTGCCTTCAGCTGATCTCAGGGTACTGGGATCGAGCCAGTAGGGAGTCTGCTTCTCCCTCTCTCTCTGCTTCTCCCCACCTTGTGCTCTCTTTCTCTTTATATATTTTTGTACTCTTCTGCTCCCCACCTTGTGCTCTTTTCTCTTTACATATTTTTATATAAATAAAATCTTTAAGAAAAGTTAAATAAAAGTCGAGTATATGACCTGATCCCTACTTTCAACAGCTTATCACCTTAGGAGAGAGATATGATATGCATACATGCAGATAGGGGTTCAAGCGAATGGGAAGTGGTTAGTTGGCAATTAAGAGGATGAATGGAAACCAGAATGGACCAATGGAAGGAACACAGGGATTAGGAAGAGCCATCTCCAAAAGACGTGAGAGGCGACTGAGAGAAGAGAGAGCTAAAGACATCTTAATTTTGCATAGCATCATTATGTCCTTTAATTTTTCCTCGAGTTAGCCAAAATGATGTGAGGAGGGAAGCATGCAGCTAGGCTTTAAGCATAACCAGCTACTCCTAAGGAAGGATGTGCAGATAGTAAGTAATAGGACTAAGCATCCAGTTCAGTGGAGGAAAAAACATCAGCCTCGGGGGATTAAATAACACAAACAAATGAGCAGCTCAGGGTAAAACTCATCTTCGAACTGGTGTTGATTCCCCAACAGTCTAAATGGGGAAACAAAATAAACGGATAGGACAAAAAAATTTATCCTGCAAGAATTCTAAGATGACATCTAGATACAAAAGATAAACACAGAGTTCAGTTTGGAATTAAAAATATATTGGGTATGTATTGTTTTCCGTTTCTTGATGGAACTTTTAATATTGTGAGGGTTATTCTAAGTTCTTTTACAAAAGTCTCACATCCACAGAATTTGGCTCAAGCAAGAAATTAAGGGATCCCTAAAAACATTGCCATTACAACTCAATAACAATCTGAAGGAAACCATTATGATGATGCCAGGAGAATAATAAGCCACCAACATCCTTATGAAGATTGATTACGATGATGATGCTTCATAATTCCAGAAAAGTCTTCTAAGCAAACATTGATTGGTAAATAAAGTGAAAGATACTCAGATTTATGTATTTTAGCTGTAAGATGTACATCATTCTTTAATGTTGTAATATAATCTATACTTGGAAGTTTCCTACAAATATCTCAGTCAATGGGCCCCTAAGTGGACCGGTTACATTGAGAAGAGCATTTGTAGTAGAGGAAAACTTTTTTCTTCTCATCTAGGTTCTTCAGCTAGTCTAATAATTAAACTGACCGAAAACAGATTAACAGGAGAAAAACAAATTTTATATGGATGGCAGCCCCAAAGACATGAGAGAGACCCAAAGACAGCCAGGAAATTGAGGCTTAGGAGAAGGGGGAAGGGGTCTAGGGCTTACAAGGAGACCACAATTCACAGGAAGAAGAGAAGAACAGATGTTTAGTAAACAAATATTTGTCATGTCCTGCGGATAAGTCTTTCCTTAAAAAGTTTTCTTTGGTATTAGCTCTCTTCCTGGTACAGTCCTTCTATCTAAATTCTTTCAGGAAGTTAAAGGGCAGGGGGTGGAGGTAAACAGTTCTTCCTGAGTCTGTTGGGCCTTTAGTGTCTTCAGCTCAAAATAATACATGTGCCCAAGGGCGTTTTTGGGGGGGGGGGGGTAGTACATTCTGGTCCCCCTCATATTACACAGTCACTAATCTGCAATCTTATTAATATTGTTCTTTATAGCCAATGTACCAAAGTAGCTCTTTCTATCAGGAAAAAAATGGAAGGCTTAGATGATAATTGTTGCTGTTGTTGTTAATCCAGGAAAATTTTCATTCATTTCTGCCTTGGAGGAATTCAGGATTTTCTCAAGGGTTTTGACCTCTGACCACCCATTGCTCTCAGTCACGTGGAGTATTATGGATAGGTTTTTTTCATGCATAGCAAATTACCACACAGTGGAGGTGGGGGGATGGGGAGGGGAAACACTATGTAACTGGATTTTTTAAAACGTGATTTTTTAAAAGATTTTATTTATTTATTTGACAGAGAGAGAGCACAAGCAGGCAGATAGGCAGGCAGAGAGAGAGGGGGAAGCAGGCTCCCTGAGTAGGGAGCCTGACACAGGGCTTGATCCCAGGACCCTGAGATCATGACCTGAGCCGAAGGCAGAGGCCTAACCCACTGAGCCAACCAGGTACCCCTAAAACATGATTTTTTGTCTTTTAAAAAAATGTATTAAAAATAAATACTCCTGCCCTAGGTATATGGGGTGGGTGACTTTATGATAATCAACTGTGACCAGCAAAGAATAACCAGACCCCAGAAAGGAAATAAGCCATCAAAGGCGTTATCAATAGAGATGTTAAAGGATTAAGTTAGCTTTCTATAAAAGACCAATCACAAAGGCCCTCGTTGGCAACCCTGTCGGGGCCCCTGTCACTCTTGAGAGCTTTTTCCTGTATCTTCACTTAATAAATGTCTATCGCTTTACTCAAAAAAACCAAATGAATAAATAAATAAATAAACCTCAGGAGGTGGAGAAGACAGCTCCCCAGTGAGAAGTAGTTTTCTGCTGATTGGAAAGCATGCATGCATTGCATACATGTAATAAAGATATGATTCTTTGCCTAGGTGTAATTCTATCTAAGCCACCTCACTAAGTGCTACCTGCCCCTTCCTTATTCCTCATGTATAATTGTCTAATCAGCAACCATTTTGTTGCTTTCATACACTCCCATAAAATCTCTGCTAACTCTCCTCCCCAGACATCAGAGCTACATGGTTGGATTTCACTGCTCCAATCACACAGAGGCAGTTTTTGTTATATGTTGATCCAGCGTGTAACCCCTTAGAAGCACTTCTACTCCACTGCACAATCTAAAGTACAAAACCTCAGAATACTTCAGATCCATCTAAGACATCCCATATCTTGTATCCAACACTCTGTGTACCCATGACAACCCTACTCCTACCCTCTCCCCTCCCTCATCCCCAGGCCCCTATTCTGTTCCATCATGCTAGACATCACAGCTTTGTGCCTGGGAGCAGGACTCATGGAAGTTTCCATAGAGGAAGCTGCATTTAAGTTGAGTCCTAAATGAGGAAGTGACAATAGGAGAAAAAAAGAACAAATAGTTATGTGGTGAAAATTCCACCGCTAGGTGTATTATAAACACCATGTTAGTGTTTTTCAAATGTAGTGATTTACTTTTATTTATTTTATTGGGGAGAGGAAGGTGGTGGGGGAAGAGAGAGGAGAGAGAGAATCCTGAGCAGTTTCCACAGCCAGCGCGGAGGCCAACACGGGACTCGCTCTCACAGTCCTGAGATCATGACCTGAGCTGAAATCAAGAGACAGACGCTTAAAATGAGCCACCCAGGTGACCCTGTAGTGGTTTTTAAATATGAAAATCTCTAGCCCTAATGAAAAAGAATCCCCTAGGAGTGGAATGCAGGAATCTGTATTTTAAAGACCTATAGGAGGTGATTCCGATGTGTTTCAGGAGTCGATATTGTGGACTACATGAAGTTAGCCTTCAAAATCAAAGCCCTCATGAGAGTTTGCATGCTCTCAGACATAAGAACTCGTGATTTTGTGTTATGGTGGAAACACATCAGTTGGCTCCCATCATTTCTAAGGAAAAAGGCTGCCTGCTCTAATATTTTCCCTGTTTTTTTCAAGACATTTTTAAGAAAGACAAATTTCTATGTGGTTGGGAAATAAAGGAGTGTAGAAGTCCCCACTCAGAAGGAGGTTACATGAATAGTCTTTCAAAGCAGCATAATAGGATGGTGAAAACATTTGAAAGACTACTTTGAATAGAGGATTCGATGTCACTTCATGTTCAGAATTTAATCTGAGTATGAACATTGACATCACTCTTCATTTGTTTTGGAGAAACCTCTGGCAAAATGACATTTAAATAGAAAATCACTATATTTACATAGAATTTGAGATAAATGAAAATTAATTGCCCTTTCAGCTAATTCATAGTGGACTCATAAAAATGGTTTTTTATTCTGGAAGGCCCTTCAATATTCAAACTCCTTCAGCACACCATCTGTTCAGTCTTCCGGTACATCTGCAAGTTTTATCTCAGTGACAGAGATCAGAGAGTTGTACAGCTTTAGCATGTTTTTAAAGGATTGAAATATTTGAAAAGTGTACTACTCCTGAAGTCTCGTGATGCTTATTCCCTAAATTGTGGGCAATTTTGTCAATAAACTAGGTGTGGAGCCAATGCAGTCTTTGTTGATGTTACTTATAAGATTCAGAAATTATAGATGTTACTTTTCTTCATTGGACTTTTTTGTTGAGATTAATATACCTTTCAGACAGCACCATGACTCGCATCAAAATTTGTCAAACTGTTCATCCAAAAACCTCAAACATGGGTTGATTTCATTCTTCCATTTGGGGCGGATTTCTTTTTCAATTTTATATACCTATAGAATTTTATTTGTATGAATTTCATCATTACATATAGTAATAGTTCATTTGATATTCAGGAAGTTTTTATAGTTTGAGTTTTAAATTCATGTCAGCATTTGGATTTCATTTCATTCCCTCAGAAAAAGGAGAGCCCATTTTCTTCAGGAGTTAAAAATTCTCTCCAACAAAGGTTCAAAATCAGTCTGAACCAGAAAAGACTAGATTTTTTTGTAAAGATTTTATTTATTTATTTGACAGACAAAGATCACAAGTAGGCAGAGAGAGAGGAGGAAGCAGGCTCCCCGCTGAGCAGAGAGCCCCATGCGGGGCTCGATCCCATGACCCTGAAATCATGACCTGAGCCAAAGGCAGAGGCTTTATTTTTTTTTTTTTAAGATTTTATTTATTTATTTGACAGAGAGAGATCACAAGTAGGCAGAGAGGCAGGCAGAGAGAGAGAGAGAGAGAGAGAGAGAGAGAAGCAGGCTCCCTGCTCAGCAGAGAGCCCGATGCGGGACTCGATCCCAGGACCCTGAGATCATGACCTGAGCCGAAGGCAGCGGCTTAACCCACTGAGCCACCCAGGTGCCCCCAAAGGCAGAACTTTAACCCACTGAGCCACACAGGCACCCCAAGACTAGATTTTAAAGAAAAGCCATTCTCACATGATCTATCTTATTAAGAATGGCAAGTTGTAAAATCCCCATGATATTTTTCATATTAGGACAAGTACAAAATAATTTAATGACTAACTCACTAAAACATTTTATTGTGAAATGTTTAATATTGTCTAACTAACTGATCTAGTTATTTACTGATCTTGATACTAAAATCACATCAAGACTGTATCACAAACATTTTACTTTTCTCCTTGGTGATGCTAAAGGAAGTCATGTAGATAGAATATTCTGGGATTTAAAAGGCGACTTGAAACACTGCTTAACACCACGCAAAAGGGTGGACCTAGAAACTTCACTGCTGCTTGTACTAATTGTTGACCTAATTCATCAGGTAGTGAAATGAGTAGACGTCAATCTTCTTGATCAATGCGGTGAATAGAACCTGTGTGTTTCAGAGAACACCTTCTTACAGGAAGGTCAGCAAATTCTTAAGGGAAAATGTTTGATAGATGCTATTAAATGTACAAGGCCTGGGTGTATTGCTTATTGACATGTTCTTAAATTAAATGATTTTCACTCATGCTTGAAGGTCAAACCAGCCACCCTTTGATAAAGCACCAGCGACAAGATCATTCTTGATGAAATGCTGAGCTCTTCGTCAGAAAATTAAGAGTTTTTTTTTGTATAAGCTTAAAATAGGTCTGAGGGCAATGGAGGGAGAAAAAACAAAAGGGTTGTTAAGGAACTAAAGAGAACAGCAGTTTCTATATACAGTTGTTTTTCTTCTGGACAATAAAGCAGGAAATGCCTCTCATGGCCACCTAATGAGGGCATGATAGACTCCAGCCTTCCTAATTTGCATATGCAGACAACATGGCATTAGTACAGAGCATCCTGGTGCTCAGACATCTCCCTGGTAGCTGAATGCTGCTTTGCAAAGTGCCCTTGGATCCCAAACAGCTAAAAAGGCATTTGTGAGCAGATGGCAATTGTGTGATGAAAAGTCTAATTGTATTTGCCTTCTCTAATGGAGAGAGAGCCAGGACAGTCAGGCAGGTCAAGGCATGTGGGCAGGACTAACATATTGTGTGTGAAGAGAAAACTTGGAAAGCTCAGATGGATAGCTAATGAGACAACTTACAGGCCCCAGTGCTGATTCTGTGTCTGCAAAAGGATTAAGGAAAGGCAAAAATTGAAGCAGTAACCTAGAAAATGCAGGCCCGCAAGCCTCGTGAACGCCTCACAGAACCCAGGGGCATTGAAACCAGACAGAACTGTCTTCCTGAATCCCAAGTAGACCAACTACAAACTGGGATGCTAGACAAATGAATTCGTTTCTCTAAGCCTTAGTCCTCTCACGTATAAAGTGATACTAGTCCATCGACCATAGATTGCTGAGAGGATTACGTGAGATGATGCAAATACAAATAGCACATAGAGCACAGTGTTTGGTTCACAGGAAGAGCTTAATAAATACTGCAAATTAGTTTTAGCAGTGACGTCAATGATGAAGGCAGTGTTGGGGACATGATGATATTGGGTTGCGTAGAAGCAGAGCCTGAGAGAGGGATTATTCGGAACTAAATGCCAGTTTCAGGGCCACCCACCACCACGTTTTAGTAGAATCAACAGGGATCTCCAAATCTGATTGTGGACCTCTTTTCCGAACTCTCCGTTCAGGGATGTTATGTTGCTCGCTTAAACGCAGCCATGGCGGGCAGTGTTTCTACCATAGAAAACAGCGAATGCTCTCATCAGCCTCCCTCACTGCACCCCCCTCCAGCCAGTCGCTAAACATTTACTAGCACACCATTGTTTATAAGTAAATCGAGGAAATTTATTTTGAAGTGTAATCCCCACATATGATTTCTAAGGTGGTATAGCCTAAACTAGCAAAGGTCCCAAATGTATAGAAACAGCCGAGCTGTTACCAGATAATGGCTTTCTTGATTTCATTGGTGTTACCCCTTTCCACCATTGTTCTCTTTACTACTCTTCCCCAGTCCTCTGCTGATAAATAACCTGGCTCTAGCAATGGACCCAACTGCTAGCATAACGTGACTTTTAACAATGGACTAGGAAGATCTGGGAGAAGAGGAATGCAGAAAGAAGTGGCTCAGCAACCTGAAGTCTCTTGGAGAAACAATGGATTCCTTTACACCTTAGCTGGTTTCTCACCAATGAGGCTATACCCTAACCCAAAGAGACAGTTCAAGATCTCTGGTATTACCTCCCAAACCAAGTGATCAAATTCACTAAACATGTTTGCAAAGCCATGCCGAGGATCCTTGCAAATCAGCCTAACTCCCTGTCTTGTGAACCAGCCACTATATAGGAACAACTGCAAACTGGACCAGACCGAGAATGAAGCAAAAAATCATCCCCAAGGATTCCTTTCCATGTGGAAACATGATAATTAAAGTATGAAATTCTGTCTCCAAAATCCTCCGTCATCCTCTCACCCTTTGGGGAAAACACAAAGCAAAATAAAAATCACTGAAACTCGTTTTCCAAATTCACATATGTTTCCTTAGGGAGTTCAGAGGTTTTTGGGGGGAAAAAAAAGGTTTGATTATATCCCTGACCCCAGCCCAAATACAAGCCAAGAATTCAAAGAGGAACCACTCAGCTTCATCAAAAAGTGCATGCTTTGGGGGCACCTGGGTGGCTCAGTGGGTTAAAGCCTCTGCCTTCGGCTAAGGTCATGATCCCAGGGTCCTGGGATCGAGCCCCACATCGGGTTCCCTGCTCAGGGGTGAGCCTGCTTCCCCCTCTCTCTCTGCCTGCCCTCTGCCTACTTGAGATCTCTGTCTGTCAAATAAATAAATAAAATCTTAAAAAAAAAGTGCATGCTTTGGATGGATTGCACTGCCAGGTATCCTAATCTAATATAACAAATCATAAGGAGCAACTTTTCCAAGTTCCCTTGAAATGCCTAGAGCAACATATTCTGAGCCCATAAACAACATGACATTAGGATGGGCCCTTAGGTTTATCTGTGATATTAGAAAATGGCATCCGTATTTTTTTTAAAGATTTATTTGACCGAGAGAGAGAGAGCATGTGTGAGCATGAGCGGGGAGGGGCAGAGGGAGAAGCAGGCTCCCTGCCGAGCAGGAAGCCCAGTGCAGGGCTCAATCCCACAGCCCTGAGATCATGACGTGAGCTGAAATCAAGAGTTGGATGCTTAATGGACTGAACCACCCAGGCACCCCAACAATACTTTATATAAATGTTCCATGCGCCTTGTATAGTGTAAATTTCATGGGGTCAGTGGCCATGACTGTTACTGTCTCAGTTAGATTTTCAGTTCCTAACACAAGGCCAAGGTCAGTAAATGTTTACTGGATAAATGAATCAAATCACGTTAATCATGCTGCTCTGAAACATCCCATATCAGTACATAAAGAGTGACTACATTCTTTTTTAACAGCTTTATATTATTCCGTTGTATTCATTCAGTAACTCCTTTTCTTACCCTATAACCCAGCAATTGCACTACTAGGTATTTATCCAAAGGATACAAACATAGTGATTCAAACAGGTACATACCCCCCAATGTTAATAGCAACAATGTCCACAACTGCCAAAATATGGAAAGAGACCCAGTGTACATCAACCGATAAAAGGATAAAGAAGTGGTATACATGTGTACACACACACACACACACACACACACACACACACACACACTGGAATATTACTCGGCCATCAAAAAGAATGAAATCTTGCCATTTGCAACAACATGGATGGAACTAGAGGGTATTATGCTAAGTGAAATGAGTCAGTCCAAAGACAAATACTGTATGATTGCACTCTTATGTGGAATTTAAGAAACAAAACAGATGAACATAGGGGAAAGGAAGGAAAAATAATGTAAGATAAAAACAGAGAGGGAGGCAAACCATAAAAGACTCTTAACTCTAGGAAACAAACTGAGGATTGCTGAAGGGGAGGCTGTGGGAGCATGGGGTAACTGGCGGATGGCATCAAGGACGACACTGGATGGAAAGAGGACAGGGTGTGACATGCAACTGATGAATCACTAAATTCTACCCCTGAAACTAATAATGCACTGTATGTTAACTAAATTGAATTTAAATTAAAGAACTCCTTTTCTGATGGCTGTTAATATTTCTAATTTCTCTGCTATTAAACAATGTTTAATAAACGTTTGAGTAATTATTGAAGAATATATATATATATTTTAACGATTTTATTTATTTGTCATAGAGAGAGAAGCAAGAGCAAGCACAGACAGACAGAGTGGCAGGCAGAGGCAGAGGGAGAAGCAGGCTCCCTGCCAAGCAAGGAGCCCGATGCGGGACTCGATCCCAGGATGCTGGGATCATGACCTGAGCTGAAGGCAGCCACTTAACCAACTGAGCCACCCAGGCGTCCCTTGAAGAATATCTTTAAGATAAATTCCTGCAGTGCAGTTGTTGGGAAAAATGTATATACACTTTTACTTTGAATATATACTGTCAAATACAGGATTTTGTTTCTGTTTTGAATGCACAGGACAGAAGAGATATGCAAGAAAGAATTTTGATTTGGGCAGACTATTTAGATGAACACTCTTACCACTTTATAATTTGTCTACCTATACATGGGCCCAAAGTGGCAACTATTAATCTAGACTTCTTAGACATAATGCTCCAAAATGTTTTAAGTTTCACCAAACTCTCTTCTTTGGAAGACACCTAGACAACTTTTACCCCCTTCAATCTATGTTGCACAACACAACATAACCAGATCAATGTACCCAAAACGCCTTTAATTATGTTAATGTCTTATTGGAAAACTGACATTAGTCTGGAATTATGTGCAATTTTTGTTTTCTTCTTCATACTTTCCTATGTTTTCCAAATGTTCTAAAATATACATTTTTAAAACATTCTTATTAAGTTTTAAATTTTATTCCAGTATAGTTAATAGTCAATATTTTACTGGTACATGTATTGTTTTTATAACAGAAAAATGTCATAGAGAAATAGTATTCTCTGTGACTGGAAAATCTGTAAAAAGTCAACATGTACTTACTTCTCTAACCAAAATATGAAAGATACTAAACTTTTTTTTTTTTAATTCCAATTGCTGTCCACTCTGAACAACTTTTAAATATCTCACTGTGGTCATTTGAGGCTCTCCATTATCTATGTTCAACCTAAATTTTCAAAGTTGTCACTGATCAATCATCTTTTTAAACTCATTGTTAGATACATTAATGTAAGCATGGTCTCTGGAACAACATGCCTTTCGTTGTGGTTTCTCTCATGCCATTTGTCTGACCACAGAAAAGCTCTACTCCTTTTCCTCATTACAAACCTTGAAAAAAACTCTCAAGGCCAAATCAAATTCTACTTCTTTAGGAAAGACTTCTCTTTCACTGGCTTACCCTGAAAGCTAGCTTTTCATTAATGCCAAGTTGACGTATATCGTATACTGAAAAACTATTAGTCAGCTTTTCATAATGAACTGTCCAAACATACAGTTTTAAGAACCTAGAGCTGCATTGCTCAGTAGGGTAGTCAAAAGTGATTTTGATTTAAGTTTAAATGAATTTATTTTGAAATAAATGATTATTATCTGGTCACTAAGCTAACCAGTCTTCAGTGGCCACACATAACAAAGAATATAGACTTTACAAGGTTAGTTCAAAAATACCCACTGGAAAGTTAAAAAAAAAAAAAATAAAACAAACCAAAAAACACTTCCCAGGATAAACAAATAATGAAAAATAGCAGCAACAATGAACCCTGGAGAAGAGGAAGAATCTAACTGAGAGTTGCCACATTATTTAAAGTATCCAATTTTTAACAGAAAAATTTAAGACATGTAGAAAAACAATAAAGGATTGCCCATGCACAGGAAATCAAATCAGTAGATTGCATATAGGAAGCCCAAATATTGGACTTGCTAGACAGAAGTTAAGTCAAACATGGCCAGAGAACTAAAGGAAATCATGTCTAAACCGCTAAAGTATGAAAATGATGTCCTACCCAGTAGAGAATCTCAGTGAAGACAAATTATTAAAATGAAGAGCCAAGTAGAAATTTTGAAGTTGATAAGTATAGTAACCGAAGTGAAAAACTCACTAGACAGGCTCAATAGCAGATTTAAGCAATCAGAAGACAGACTCTGTGAAACTGAAAATAGAGTACGTTTACACTAAAAAAAAAAAATAAAGAACAATTAATTGAGCCTCAGAGACCTGTGGGACAACATCAAGCATACTAAGATACACACAGTGGGAGATTGAGAGGGAGAAGAGAGAAAGAAATGGGCAAAAGAATATCTGAAAAATGGGGGCGCCTGGGTGGCTCGGTGGGTTAAAGCCTCTGCCTTCGGCTCAGGCCATGATCTCAGGGTCCTGGGATCGAGCCCCGTATCGGGCTCTCTGCTCAGCAGGGATCCTGCTTCCTCCTCTCTCTCTGCCTGCCTCTCTGCCTACTTGTGATCTCTGTCTGTCAAATAAATAAATAAAATCTAAAAAAAAAAAAAAGAATATCTGAAGAATGGCCAAAACTATTTCAAATTTGATGAAAAAACACGAATTTACACGTCTAAGCAGCTCAATAAACCCTGCGTAAGATAAATTAAATATAAGTAAAAATAAGTCCCCAGTTGTAATAGCTACATTTTAAGTACTCAATAACCACATGCGGTTTAGTGGCTACCATACTGGACATTCCAGATAGAGACGATGTCTCCTAAAAGTTTTCCTGCTTTTTAGCAGGAGACAATTGCTAAAAGTTCTACTGGAGAGCACTGACCCAGGGTGTAAGGCCAGGATCCTATATATCAATGTTTGGTCCTCCCTAGTTCCCTGTTCCTGAATTCCTATAATTCCTTATCTAAAGGCACATCCCACTCACCACACACACACACACACACACACACACACCTGCAAACTCGGTTCCATTTCTTGAACAGATTATAATCCTTTAAATAAAGAGGGATTTTAAGAGTTCTAAGTAGGCCACCAAACTCAGTATTACTTTACTTTTATTTATTTATTTGACAGACAGAGATCACAAGTAGGCAGAGAGAGAGAGGGGGGAAGGGAAGCAGGCTCCCTGCTGAGCAGAGCCCAATGTGGGGCTCGATCCCAGGCCCCTGAGATCATGACGTGAGCTGAAGGCAGAGGCTTTAACCCACTGAGCCACCCAGGCACCCAGTATTACTGTACTCCTGCTCATAATCCTACCCTTTTCTTATGCTCTAGTTCTAATGACTGGATTTCTAAGTTGTTTTTATGACAAAGTGGCCATCTTTAGTTCTTGTACTTGATTCTTATATATTTTTTTTCCTGCACCAGAGTAGCTTCCTGTCTTGTAACCAGCCTAGGACTGCAATTCTAGGACTGAAGCTCTGTTTTGCCTTTGCCAGTTTCCTTCCCACGGACTAAAGACCTTCAAAACCATAGCTTAAAATTGGAGTTCCTACTACCTATTCCCAACTTTAGTAAACAATAATAGGGGAGAAGTCCCATTTAAATGCCAGATAGAGCCTAGCTCCTTTAATCCTCAGCACAATGTTAAAGCCTTATTTATGTATGTACTTCTATTTTAGAGATAGGGAAATTAAAGCTCAGAGAGATTACATAGTGTGTCTAATGTCATCTAACAAATAAGTGACAGACCTGGTGCTTTAACCAGACTCATCTAGCTTCAGAATGGATCCCTGCTCTACTATTCTGTGCGCTCAATGTCAGGAACTAGCTCTTGATAGTGTGTTCTAAGTTGGTGACTGAGATGGTATAACCAGACATGGTCTCTGTTACGTGGTCATGTAGCAGACATCCCTGCCTTAGTTGTTGACTTTCTATTGATCCAAGGTTGCTTACTGCTGTCGTTGGCCCATCTGTTTTATTGTTCTCTGATGGACTCTCTGGTGTTGACTATGGTAGTTAACTACTTGACTATAGTTTCCTGATTATTATGTTTTGTTTATTGAACTGGACTTCTTTATTCCTATTTGCCTCACCAGCATCTACTCCAGTCCAAGGGAGGCATCTAGTTTCCTGGTCTTAACCCTTTCAATCCCTTCCATCTTAATGCCATTAAACAAATCAAGCCTCGTCTAAATATGATACTGCTTGGCCCATAGTAGGGACAAAGACATATTTGCAGTAGTTAAGCAAACCGTGATTTTTTTTAAAGTACTCTTTTTTAAAAAAAGATCTATTTATTTATTTATTTTAGATCTATTTATTATTTTAGAGCGAGAAAGAGCATGAAAGCACGTGAGTGGGGGGAGGGGCAGAAGGAGAGACTCAAGCAGACTCCCCGCTGAGCTTGGAGCCCAACACAGGGTTCGATCCCACAACCCATGAGATTATGACCTGAGCCAAAATCAAGAGTCATATGCTTAACTGATTGTGTCACCCAGGCACCCCTAAATAGTGAATCTTAATATGAAGGAAGCATTAAAAAAATGTATATGCAGTAAGTCTTAATTGCTCAGTTTTAATAATGGATGCCTCCTATGTGGTATAAAATATTATTGGAAGCATAAAAGAAAAAAACTATAAAAGAAAATAATATAAGTCACATATAGAGTCAGGAAGAAGGGAATCCTTTGAGTCAAGCGAAGCACAGCCAATAATAAAAACAAATAGAATTGTTATTTTTATTATTAAAAATACGGGTGCTGTTAATTTTAAAAGGTGGTAAATGAGCTGCCATTTTTTTGAATGGTGAATAAAGTTCAGAAATTATGGTAAGTTCTTTACATAGTATCATTTGATTTCATCTTTTCACACTGAAACATAGGTTAGTTAGTACCTTTTTCAAAATGAAAATTTAAGTTCCTTGACTAAGGTCAAATAATAACTCCAGAATTTCTGTAAAGGGGGTGGTTGGGTTTAGAGGGTTACCCAAGGGGAAAAGCAAAGGCACTTGTCTTGAAGTTTTGTTGGCAAGGTAAACCATTATCTGATCTTTGGAGTGGCTTCAGTTCATGGTTAATGGAAATTATGGGCAGGGAAAACAGCAATAAGAGCACTGCCACTACCAAACTAGTTAATTGCTTGCTGGGATTTGAATATAGACTGTCTGAATCTAAACTCAGAAATGCAACTCACAACCCCAGTATCACTCACACAAACCTGCATTCCAAACAGGGACTCTACCACTCTACACTCTACTCTAGGAAGTGGACACTGGAATCTGATCAGGATATTATCTTTAAGGAATGGATTATTTCAGGAAAAATTTCATCAGGAGTTTTTGTGTTTTAATAAAGCAGTGGGTGGTTGTTTTTGTCTGTTTTTTGTTTTTTTGGTTTTTTTTGAAAAACAATTGACAAGGTCCTTCAAATTTCTATGACAGAGATTTTTAGGTCATTGTATGCAGTGGTTTCTCTTGGCTGCCCACAGGCAGTGAGTGATCTTTGTGGAGATCTTTCCTGATTCATCCATCAGTGTGACTTCTTTTTTCCTGTTCCCAAGAACATCCAGCTGACTGATAACCTCCACAATGCGCACGATTTCTGAATTGATCAAGAGAGCTCTGCAAAAAGCGTGAGACGGTGGCTCAGTTTCTTCCTTGGTAATCGACCAAATTACCTATCAATAGTGTCACTTCTCCTGGCAACTATCAAATAAGAGCAAGTGAGAGGACTTGGAAAAGTGTCAAGGAAGGAGGAGCCTTGAAGTCCCTAGCTGTAGTGGTTGTCTAATTTTTGCCTCTCATCTTGCAGAACCTGGTGTTCTGTGAGACGTGCAAATGTCCTTAGAGAGCAAGTTATTGTGCAAGGTCTGCCCATTAGCTGATTGCTGAACAAGTGACAACACACAACTCCTGTGGGTCTTGGAACGGTGCTGATTTCAGCCTGCCTTTGTGCTAGTGTACTCAACCTAAAAAAGGCACATGATGACTCGAGTCCTACATTAATTTTTATTTTTACATGCACTACTTATCCAAACATAGAAAAAGCAAAATGTGCAGACTCATGCCTCCTGCTTGTTTACCAGTGCTGGGAAGGTCAATCAGTATCTACAAAGAGGTGCTAATGCTTAGAGATGAAGCACAGAGGGTTCGAAGTTAGATGGACAGCAATCAGTGTTCAAGTACATAATTCACAATCTCTTCCTGAAACGTCTGCGACCTTTAGTGAGTCACAGTAAGAGAAAGGCCTTTCAGTCACTTTCTGATTAGGGAGAGCTAGATGACAACAAATCTACCTCAGGGGAGTGCTTTCATGGAGATAGAGGGTTCTGTGCTTCCCTGTCAACTTCTGTGTGATACTCACTTTATTTTCCAGTAAGTTCTATGCCTAACTCGGGACTTGAACTCATGACGCTGAAATCAAGAGTCATATGCTCTACCCACTTGTTGGGGTTCATGTAGAGCATGAAATCATCCATAATACCTGGCTTGCTAAAATGTCACACAGAGGCCTCTGAGGGCAGGGAAGATTTCGGAGAAGGGCTCAGTCCTTTGGGATGCCGAGGCCTGCGCGAGGTCACTCTGCCGTCGGAATGCCATGAGGAGTTGCCTTTTCCGAAGCTTTCTTAGCCCAAACAGCTGCCCTGGGATCTCGCAGAACTCGTAGAACTCTCAGATTAGCATATCGTATCTTTCCAGTAAACAGATCCTCCTAGCTTCCGAAAGACCCCTTGTCACACATCCCGTGCTTGAGAAACAGTGATAAGGATCTGTGATTATCCTGAAGGACCAATAAGAGTGGGAGCAAAGAAGAGCAAAGGGTCTTCCTCTCAGAGGGCTGACCTGCTTGCTTTCTCCTCCCTTTCACAGCAAAATTTGGAGTCATCTTTCATCCATCAGTACGGGGATTGCTGGCCATTGCTGGCCCCCACTGAGCCAGTCAGGCGCCCCCAAGTGGTATTTGCTTTCAGAATGAACGCTGAGCCTAAGTCTTTACGTGTCCAGTTGGACAAGTTCTAAGTCACTTATATAAGGTGCCATGATGGCCTGAAGAATCTCGTCACTTTGGAGCAGGCTTGTCCAGATCCAAAGGAAGATAATGTCAGAACTTACAGACAAAAGAAAATGCAGCAAACCCTTCCCTTCGCCCATGCTTCACACTACTTCAGGTCTCCTTCCTGTATGGAGGGGAAAAAAAAAAAAAGACTTGCGGAAGGCTGGGAGAACAGTGCTTTTTACTCCTTGATATTGCCTCTGCTTCCCTCTGTTCCTCAAAGCTAAGTTTTATTGCTATTTTTATTATGCCCCACTTCCTGCCTGGGACAATTTATCTGTAATTTTCAACCACAACAGTCAGTGGGACTTAGAAGTACAGTACGTATCTCAAATCGAATTCCAGTCACAAGCAAGGGGCCTCGAAATTGTTTGGCAGTTCTACATGGCTTCCAGATATGCCCGTGATTTTGTGCCTAAAGACATCTAGGTGCTAGTTTGCCTCTGGATTGAAGCTTTCCCTTGTCACTGCCATCCTAGGACTAGGTCCACAATTTTGGCTTTGGTCCTTAAAGTTTAAGAGCATGAAGTCTAGGGGCACCTGGGTGGTATAGTCGGTTAAGTTCCGGCTCTTGTGTTTGACTCTGGTCATGGTCCTGGGATCCTGGGATTAAGCCCTGTCAGGCTCTGCGCATGGCAGGGAGTCTGCTTAGAATCCTCTTTCCCTCTCCCTGCCTTTCCTGCTTGTGCGCACGCATGCTCTCTCTCAAATGAATAAATAAGTCTTTTTTTAAACAAAAGAGCTTGGGGTCTAGAATCCTATTTCATGGTTCATATCCTAATTATCACTGACTTGCTTTGAGACTATACACATAACTCAATTACTTTTAACTTCCATTTTCAAAACTGGAAAATTAAAATAGTAATCAAACATGACTCATAGGGTCATTAGGAAGATTAAATAAGATAGAGCATTTTATGCACTTCACAGGATGTCTTCATCTAGCAAGGACATGCTAGATGTTGCCTATTGCTGTCATTACTCTTCATCACTCAACTAACCTGCTTAATGCCTTGGTCAGGAGCTTTCTCTGAGCCGCAAACCTGGCACAGTGATTGGATGAAGAGCTGTGAGGAAGAAAGTAACTAATGCTCGTCCCTCCTTATGGGCAGATCTCCCAGATGATGACTTCCACCCACCTACCTTCTATCTTTTGTACATCCTGTTCAGTTTTTGATCCTCTCCACCTGATTAAGACATTGAGACCATCTTAATCTGCACTGTGATATGGTGTACCATGCCTTCATGCATATAGTTACGGCCTTAGCTCCATCAACGCTGATTGGACACTCACATGTACCTCAGAACAAAACCCCAAACCCTTCCTCTTATTGCCTATTTAATACCACCTCTAGGAATCCTGAGTAATGACAATAAACGATAGGTCAGTAGCCCCCTTCCCCACTCCACCACTGGGGATTTCATTTTCCTTTTTTTGTTATCTTGAGTCAACAGATGAAAGAAAGATGAGGTTAATAAGGTTTGACCTTTCAGAAAGGAATCAATGTAAGTGAACACAATAAGTATTAAAAAAAAAAAAAGAAATAGAACCTGCTCTTTCCCTATCCTCAAAAATTATATACCTTACCTACACACTAATGCAAGAAATTCCACAGCTCAAACCATGCCTGATTTAGGAACACTGTCCTTGGCTCAAGCAAAACCCCCACAGAGTAGCTAACATCAATCTACTGTCCATCATATACTGTTAGCCTTTTTGATTTCTCTCAACACTCTTGCTCTCCAATGGACCCACTTCCTGAGGCAATCCCAGTAGTCAAATTGATATTTGTTTAATTGAAGTATAGTTGACACACACAGTTACATTAGTTTCTGGTGTACAATGTAGTGATTTGACAAGTTTAGACATTACAGTAGCCTCACCACAAGTGCAGCTTCCATCTGTCACCATATGACGCTATTACAATACCAGTGATTATATTCCCTATGCTGTGCCTTTTATTCCTGTGACTTTCTCATTCCATAACTGGAAGCCTGCATCACCCACTCCCCTTCACCTATTTTGCTCATCCCTTCCAAACCTCTCCCCTCTGGCAACCATATTATCAATATCTACTTGCTACTACACTGATCCCACAGAAATTAAAAGAAAACATGGAAATTTTAAGAAATTAAAAGAAAACATGGAAGTTTAAGTAGGCTAATACCTCCAACCATGCTTCACAGAACAAGAAAATAAGCATGCAAAATTCCACATAGAATGCATGCTGTCAAGTGTATGTACATATTCACACTGAAAGTGATAGATTAGTAGAGATGGTATGTGTAAATGAAAAGACCAGGAGGGGTGCCTGGCTGGCTTAGTCCAGTCCATGGAACACGTGACCCTTGATCTTGGGTTTCGAGTCCCAAGTTGGACAGAGAGGGTACTTAAAAATAAAATCTAAAAAAAAAAAAAAAAAAGAAAGAAAGAAAGAAAAGAAAAGGCAGGGAGATGGGACAGGTAGAGGCAAGGTGAGGTGAAGTAGAACTAACAAGAGAAACTTTTGAATGATGGTTATTGAAAAAGAAAGGCAATGACATCAGGTGAACAGGGACCCATAAGGGGAAATAATAATGTCATAGAGCAAAAGAATTAGAACAAGTACATAGTTTCACACATACAACATATAACTTCAGACAACTACATTAATATTTTGGATATTAAGACCTATTAGATTAAAAGGGTGCGTTCTAATCTTTCCTGACAAATACCACCAGCTCTGCCATAATCTAGCCCAATATAGTGTCCCGATTTCTAGATAGATAGGTCCATGGGGTTGTAGTAAACAGCACTTCTTATTTAAAAAACAACAACAACAATCACAGAACTCTTTCTGGAACTTTTTTTTAAATGCTCAGTCGCATCATGTAGAAATTAAGTATAAGTATGTATTCATCAAAAAGCCTCCCTCTCATATCTTTTTTGTCCTTTCTTAATTTTCAAACTGACTCTCACAGAAGTGAGGGTTCCTTTAGTTTCCTGTGTAGCTCTGTGGTGGTGTTTTAGGTGAATGCAAATATCAATAATTGTTCTTTTTCTTGCTCTTTTTTAAATAAAAATGGCAGCATGTTTAACATACTTTTTTGCATCTTTTTTTTCTCATTTAAGTCTTTATCTTGGGGATTTTGTCTTATCAGTAAATGGAGCTCCCTTGTTTATTTTTTTGCAGCCATATCATAGCCCATTGTATGGATGGTAACACAGTTCATTTAGCCAGACCCCTAATGGTAGACATTTACACTGCCTTTTTAAAAAATTTTTATTTATTTGACAGACAGAGATCACAAGTAGGCAGATAGGCAGGCAGAGAGAGAGGGAAGCAGCCTCCCCGCTGAGCAGAGAGCCGGATGCGGGGCTTGATCCCAGGACCCTGGGATTATGACCCAAGCTGAAGGCAGACGCTTTAACCCACTGAGCCACCCAGGCACCCCTACACTGCTTTTGATCACAAACAATGCTGCAATTAGTAAATAGGTACATACATCCATACTTATTTTCTTTTGCACACTGTGAGAATCCATCTGTAAATGTATTCCTAGAAGTGAATGCATTTGAATATTAGGCAATATTAGCAGATTGAACAACATACAGATTGTGCCATTTTGCACTCCTATCATCAGTATGTGAGAGTGCCTACTTCTCTATGCCACAGCCTCATTAGCCTTTGGATTTATTTCAGTATGAAAGCTGATAAATGGCATGTTGATACAACTTTAATTAGAAAATCTTTTATTATGACAAAGCCATATGTACTTGTTTTCATGCAAACTCTCTGTTCATTTCTTTTGTCTACTTTTGTATTAGCTTACTTTTTCTTATTTGTTTGGGGTTGCTCTTTATACATTGTGGTTATTAACCCTTTGTACATGAGTTGTCTCATGCAATCTAGCGGGTAGTGAGTGGCCTATCCATTTCTTACTTCAAGTTTTCTGTTACCAACTTTTGCCTTCGTGTATATGCCTCTTTACACTACAAATGTTTAGTATTGAGTTTTTTTTTTTAATCTACTTATTCTTAAGGGCAGCTGTGCCTCTAGGTATGGCTCAACAAGGTACTGCCAAAAGCGGAGTATGATGCTGCAGTTCTATCTCTAACCCACAAGCATCATGTCTTCAGTCTCTGTAGACTGAATGGTCTTCTGTGAACATATTGATGGTGATACATTAGAAACCACTTTAAAAAAAGATTTTATTTATTTGAGAGAGAGAGAATGAGAAAGAGAGAGCATGAAGGGGGAAGGTCAGAGGGAGAAGCAGACCCCCTGCTGAGCAGGGAGCCTGATAAGGGGACTCAATCTTGGGACTCCAGGATCATGACCTGAACTGAAGGCAGTGGCTCAACTAACTGAGCCACCCAGGCTCTCTAGAAACTACTTTTTTTTTTTTTTAAGATTTTATTTATTTTTTATTTGACAGAGAGAGAGATCACAAGTAGGCAGAGAGGCAGGCAGAGACAGAGGAGGAAGCAGGCTCCCTGCTAAGCAGAGGGCCCGATGCGGGGCTCGATCCCAGGACACTGAGATCATGACCTGAGCCGAAGGCAGCGGCTTAATCCACTGAGCCACCCAGGCGCCCCTCTAGAAACTACTTTTAATGAGGAAAGTCCCTTTCCCTTAGAATGTAAGCTGAGGGGTGCTTGGGTGGCTCAGTTACTCCCCCCTTATTTAATCATCAGTGATAGTAGTGGAGTATCTGGTACATGACATTATAGATAGTGTTGCCAGATAAAATTCAGGGTAACCAGTTAAATTTGAATTTCAAATAAACCATGATTTTTTTAAAAGTAAAAGCATATCCCAAATATTACATGGGGATAAACATAGTAAACCATTATTTGTTTCATCTGAAATGCAAATTTAACTAAGTAGCCTATATTTTTCTTTGTTAAATCTGACAACCCAGATTGTGTATTTATATTTTTCTGAGACCAAGATTCTGTATCTAGATTCTGTATCCAGAGATACTGGGGCTCTCTGATTTTGAACATTATGCCCAACTGATAATACATGGAATTTTGAAACATAATGATAAAAATCTCCTGGATAATAATTTTTAAAGATCATCAGATTCTGTCACACACTTGATGTGTAAATGCCATTTACAATGTCCTCCACAAGCAACCATTCATCTTGTAACTGGACCACAGTAGCAGGAAATTGTCACTACCCAAAAAAAAACCACTCGTTTAATGTTTGCATTAAGTCATTCAGTAAACCAGTTCTCAGATTAAGCAAATTCTCTTTTCTTGACACTTTCTTCTATTCATTCTGATATTAGAGGCCACTGAAAACAAGTTAAATCCCTCTTTCATAAGTCAACCCTTCAAATATCTGAAGACAGGTGAACGCTCTTGAGATTATTTTTTCTCTTTTATAAATATTTTCAGTTATTTTAGCTGTCTTTTATAGAACAGTGTTCCTAGTCTTTGACACACCCACAAATACTGATTTTTTACCTTGTATGTGTCAGGCACTGTGCTAGGTGAAATGACACTGTAATGAGAAGTATAAAATTCCCACCACTCAGGACACAATTATTCTAGTGGGAGAACACATTTCTAAAACTTCAGTAAGAAATGTAAGAAACTGTGACATTTGAACCAAGAATACCCCCTCTCACTTCATCCCAGCTCTGGCAAGGAAGAGATTCCACTACACACTGCTTCAACCAAGAACACAAGACTCCCTTTCTCCTCCCAATATTCAGAGAGGTCCCCCCCCCCAGGAGGAGTAGATATCACTGTTTTTCATCCCGCCCCTTACTACCTGATGCTAAGTCCCATGAGAGTGTGGTGAGGTGGTTGGGGCTTCTTTCTGCTTAGCAGGTACTCATGAAACAGAGACTTTACTTAGGGTACAGCACACAGAGATACTGGGGCTCTGATCACTCTTGTGCTGGCCTGGGATGTGGTAGTTTCATGCCAGGAAAGGTAAGCTGAGGGTACAAAAGGCTGCTGCCCACCCCTCCACTGAGTAGAGGTGTCACTCAGAAAGAAACTGGATAAAAATATTGAAAGTCGAAGACAAAAAAAAAGTCTTTAAAGCAGCAAGAGAAAGTGACTCTTACTTATAAGGGAGTCCCAATAAAATTAACAGCTGAATTATTAGCAGACACAATAAAGTTTAGAAAAGAGTAGGATAACTTATTCAAATTGCTCAAAGGAAAAATGTTATCAACTAAGAATCTTAACTATATCCAGCAAAACAGGGGCACCCGGCTGGCTCAGTTGGTAGAGCACACAACTCTTGACCTCAGGGTCATGAATTCAAGCACCATGTTGGCCATAAAGCTTAGTCAAAGAAAATAAATAAAATAAAAGATGAAAGCAAAATAAAGACATTCCCAGATAAACAGAAACTGGGAAAATTTGTTGCTATAATAACTACCTTAAAGAAAATTATTTAGGCCAAAAGCAAGTGAACCCAGGAGGTAATTTTAATGTACATTAAAAAACAAAGACAAAAACAAAGGGTAAATGTAAGTTATGGTAAAGATAATTATGGAATTATAGAAGATAATACAAATGCATATTTTCTCCTCTTGTTTTAAAAAGACAATTGTATATAATAATATGTATATGATATACACTGTTTAACTTAAAGCATATAGAAAAGTAACATGTAATATATTTGCCAGCAACAGCACAAAGGCAGTGAATAGGAACAAAGATTTGTTGGACTAAATAAATAACTGCAGATGGCAAAGTAGAATCATGACAGTGCATTGCTCTTTGCAATGTTATTAGATATAATATGTATAACAATGGTACCGCAAAAAGAGAAACAGGAATAGACCTATGTAGGAATAACATTTCTACATATTACTAGAATTAAGCTAGTGTAACAAGTTGGAAGTTGATTTGGACAAATTATGATGTACATGGTAAATCCTAGAGCAATCATTAAGAAAACAACTCAAAAAACCCTGAAAATTTCTTTAAAAAATTAAAATACTGGGGCACCTGGGTGGCTCAGTGGGTTAAAGCCTCTTCCTTTGGCTCAGGTCATGATCCCTGGGTCCTGGGATTGAGCCCCACTTTGGGCTTTCTGCTCAGCAGGGAGCCTGCTTCCTCCTCTCTCTCTGCCTGCCTCTCTGCTCACTTGTGATCTCTGCCTGTCAAATAAATAAATAAAACCTTTTAAAAAATAAAAAATTATAATACTATATAAGTTATTTCCTTAATGCCAAAGAAAGCAATACTAGAAAAATAGCATAAAAGCACAAGACATATAGAATATATAGAACACAACTAAATAAAATGGCAGACATAAATCTAACACTATAAATAATAATATTAAATGTGAATGGAATAAATAACCAAGACAAAAGACAAAAATCACCAGACTAGATAAAAAAAAAAAGTGATCCTACTATATGCTGTCTAGAAGATACTGTAGATTCTAAGGTACAAACAGATTAAAAATAAAAGGATGCAAAAAAGATATTTTATATGAATATATATTTTATATGAATAACAGCGACAAAAAAAGCCAAAGTGGCTATAATGATATCAGATGAGTCACTTTAAAACAAAAATATATTACTAGAGATAAAGAAGTTTTTAAAAAAAGATTTATTTATTTTATTTTAGGGAGAGAGAGAGAGCTTGTGCATGTACATGGCCGGGGAGGAGGGGAGTGGTAGCAGAGGGAGAAGGAGAGAGAGTCCCAAGCAGACTCCACACTGAGCCAGAGCCTGATTTGGGGCTCAATCTCATGACCCTGCGTTCACAACGACCTGAACAGAAACCAAGAGTCAGAGGTTTATTCAACTGTGCCACTGAGGTGCTCCAAAAAGTTTGTGTTATAATGATAAGAAGGTCAATCCATCAGGAAAATAAACAAATATGCACCTAATAACAGAGCATCAAAATACATGAAGTAAACCTAACAGAAATGAAAGGAGAAATAAACAATTCGACAATAATAGTTGAGACTTCAGTACCCTACTTGCAATAATAGAAAAATTAGAAGAAGATAACAAGGAATTAGAACATGTGAATAACACTATAAGCCAACTAGACTTAACAGAACTCTGTAGAACACTCCATGAAACAATAAAATATACATTTTTTTCAAGTTCACACACAAGTCTCCAGGATAGACCACAATCTAGGCCATAAAGCAATCCTCAATAAATTTAAAAAGTATAAAAATCATACAAATTATGTTCTCCAAACACAGTAGAGTTAAATTAGAAAGAAAAAGCAGGAATAACATTGGAAAAATTACAAATATGTAGAAATTAATAAAACTCCTAAGTAGTCAGTGAGTCAAAGAAGACCTCAAAAAATATCAGAAAATAATTTGTGATAAGTGAAAATAAAAGCTCAACCTACCCAAACTTATGGGATGCAGCTTAAGCAGTGCTGCAAGAGAAATTTTATCTGTAAATGCCTGTAAGAAAAATCTCAAATTGATAAACTAACTTTGCACTTTAAGACACTGGAAAAAGAAGAAAAAACTAACCCTAAGCAACTAGGAGGAAGGAAACAGTAAGGATTGAGCAGTAACTAATGAAATACAGGATAGAAAATAATAGAGAAAATACATGAAATACAGGATAGAAAATAATAGAGAAAATACATGAAATATAGGATAGAAAATAATAGAGAAAATACATGAAATCAAAAATCAAGACTTTTTTTTTGGTAAAGGTCAATAAAATCAACAACCCTTTAGCTAGTCTGACCAAGAGAAAAAGAAAGAATACAAATTAATAGAATCAGAAATGAAAGAGAAGTAATTACAACTTACTCTATTAAATAAGAAGGACCATAACTGATTACTGTGAACAACTGTATGCCAAAAAATTCCGTAACTCAGTTGAAATGGAAAAAAGTTCGAGAAAGACAAAAACTTCTCAAAGTGATAAAAGGAATAGGAAATCTAAGTCTAAAATAAGTGAAGAGATTAATAATCAAAAGCTAACTACAAAGAAATATCCAAACTCAGATGCCTTCATCACTGAATTCTAACAAGCATTTAAAGAATAGCAATCTTCACAAACACTCCAAAAAAAGACGAGAGGAGAAAAGACTTCCCAACCCATCACAAAAAACCACCGATATTGTCTATATATGTGGATGCAGAAGTCCTTAGCAAAATGTTACAAAAACAAATCCAGCGACATATAAAAGGAATTCTATACTATGATCAAATGTGATATATCAAAGCAATGCAAAACTGGTTTGACATCTGGAAATCAATTCATAGATCCCATCAATAAAATTAAAAACAAAAATCACCGGGTTATCTTAATAGATGCAGAAGAAGCATTTGATAAAATCCAACTCCCTCGAAAGATAAAAATACTCAAGCATAATAAAATTGAGTAATTATAATGATTTACCATAATATAACAACGTGAATGTGGTATCTCTCTCGCTCAAAATACTTTATTGTACTGTAGTCACACTTCTTCTTATGATAATGTGAGATGGTAAAATGCCTAGGTGATGAGAGTAAGTGAGATGAATGATGTAGGCATTGTGATGTTACATTAGGCTACTACTGATCTTCGGATGGTATGTTTGAAGGACGATCTTCTGCTCTAGACTGCAGCTGACCATGGGTAAATGAAAATGTGAATAAGGGGGGGTACTATATAAATTAAACGTAATCAAGAAAGTGTGATACTCGAACAAGGATAGACCTATAGAACTGAGAGTTCAGAAAGAAACCCATACATCTCTGATGAACTTATTTCCAACAAGAGCAGCAAGACCATCCAAAGATCTTTATAACAAGTGATGCTGGGGTAACTGGACAGCTATGTGAAAAATAATGAAATTGGACCATTACCTCACACAGTATATGAGAGTTCACACAATGTGGATCAGTGACATAAATATAAGAACTAAAACCATAAAACTCTTAGAAGAAAATGTAGGGGTGAAACTTGATGACCTTAGATATGGTTAGGGATTTTTAGATACAAAGCCAAAAGCAAGAGCAACTAAAGAAAAAACTTGTAAACATTAAACATTTTTGTGCTTCAAAGGATGCCTTCGAGAAAGTCAAAACACAAGCCACATAATAGAAGAAAATATTTTCAGTCATGCACCTGATGAAAGACTGTATCCAGAATATATGAAGAACTCATAATTACAATAAAAACAAACAAAAAACAAAACAGGCAAAGGTTCTGAACAAGCATTTCTACAAACAGCCAATAAATACACAAATAAAATGTTCAACATCATTAGTCATTAGGGAAATGCAAATCAAAACCATACTGAGGTAGTATTTCACATTCACTGGGATAGCTGTGATGAAAAAATATAGACATTAATAAGTGTTAACAAACGTGGAGAAATTGGAACATTGCCCCCTGCTCCCCAATATGCTCTGAAGGGAATGTACAATGCTGCAACCACTTTGGAAACTTTCTGGCAGCTTCTCCAAAACATTAAACATAGAAGTACAATATGATCCCAAGACTCTACTCCTAGTATATACCCAAGAGAAACAAAATATATTTCCACAGAAAAATTCATGCATAGATGTTTACAGAAATAACATTCTAATTAGCCAAATCATTGAAATAACCCAAATGTGCATCAACCGATGAATGGACAAACACAATCTTTATCAATACAACGGAATACTATTTGGTTATATAGAGAAGTGAAATACTGATCCGGGCTCCAACACAGGTGAACATTGGAAACATTACACTAAGTGAAAGAAACCTGAAAGACCACAGAGAAACAGAAGACCATAAAGAGGATGAGTCCATTCCCTTGAAACGTCCAGAACAGGATAGACGATAGAGATAGAAAATACATTGTTTCCTCGGGCCATAGAGTTGAGGGTCCATATCTGGGCTCTCTACTCTGTTCCACTGGTCTATGTGTCTGAAGTGATGATCATATTCTAAAATGGACTGTGGTCATGTTACACATATCTGTAAATATACTGAAAAACATTGCATTGTGTATTTCAAATGGGTGAATTAGATCTCAGTCGGCTGTTAAAAATAGCTAATGCTAAAGCATGAAATACTGTTATTAAAGACCACTACAATTACAAATACTAATGAGATAATTTGACTTTTTTTTCCTAATTAAATCACTTATGGCTTGCTGCTACATGTAAAATAATGCTCCAAGTTCCTTATCATGGCATTATAAGCTGGACCCTCTCTACTTCTTCAGACTCAAATACTGTCAGCTTTCTGTCGTGAGCTCTACCATATATCACTACTAGACTTTATGAGTTTTCCCACATATGCCTATCTGTGCCTTACCTTCATACTGCTCATGTATTACATCCTCCACCAGGAATTCCAGAATTAGCAAATTCCTGCTCCCTCTGAATTGCGTTCTTATCTCCTCCAAGAAAATTCCCCCACCCAGCCTTGACTTGTGCATGGTTTCTTCTCTGCAGCTCCATGAGACCTCAGTCTTTACCCTTGACTGGTTAGGGGCGCCTTGGTGGCTCAGTGGGTTAAGCCACTGCCTTCGGCTCAGGTCATGATCTCAGGGTCCTGGGATCAGGTCCCACATCGGGCTCTCTGCTCAGGAGGGGCCTGCTTCCCTTCCTCTCTCTCTGCCTGCCTCTCTGCCTACTTGTGATCTCTCTCTGTCAAATAAATAAATAAAATTCTTAAAAAAAAAACAAAAACAAACAAACAAACAAAAACCTTTGACTGGTTATATTACGGTAACTTACATGGCTTTTTCTTCCACTAAACTACAAGCAAACTGAGGACAAATACATGTTTTCATCTCTGCCACACAGTCCAATGTTTGATATATGTATTTCTTGTAGGGATAAATACCAGTAATTTGCAAAAGCACAGAGATATTAGGGAAATTTAGGGTTCAAGGAACTGCAGCTGACCTGAGAAATAATTAACTAATGTCGGAAGTTCAGGGAGATAATACAGTAGGACCAATGGCAGCAAGCAGAGATTAACATCATGTGTATGGAGTGAGTTAAGAGAAATCAAGGATAATTCCCAGGTTTCAGGTTAAAGCAGGTAGGTACCATTATCAGAGATTGAAAATACTCATGGGGGCACCTGGGTGGCACGGTTGGTTGAGTAGCTGATTTGGTTTCAGCTCAGGTCATGAGCTCGGGGTCCTGGGATGGAGCCCTGCCTTCGGGCTCCGTGCCGGGAAGTGTCTGTTTGAGACTCTTTCTCCCTCTCCTTCTGCTCCTCCCCCTGCTCACAAGTCCCTTTGTGTCGTTCTAAAATAAAGAAATAAAATCTTTAAAATACTCATGGACGGATGCCTGGGTGGCTCAGTTGGTTAAGCGGCTGCCTTCGGCTCAGGTCATAATCACAGCGTCCTGGGATCGAGCCCCACATCAGGCTCCTTGCTCAGCAGGGAGCCTGCTTCTCCCTCTGCCTCTGCCTGCCACGCTGTCTCCCTGTGCTTGCTCTCTCCGTCTCTCTTCCTGACAAATAAATAAATAAGTAAATAAATCTTAAAAAAATAAAAAATAAAAAATACTCACAGAAAAACGGGTTTTATTGCGTGAGCACTGGTGCGGTGGTCCATGGTGACATATGAGGTGGGGTTGGTGACTTTGATTTTTGAGGTCTTGAATTTGAGATGTCAAAAGCATGACCAGCTAGAGGTACCTGGTAAGCCGTGGGAGAAATGCAGCTGTGGGAACCAAAGGACATTTCGAGCTAGAAATATAGATTTGGAAATTATTGATTTCCAGGTAGAATTGGAAATGTGCCTTGAGGTGTAGAATGAGAAGGAAAGATTCACTTACAGGGCAGGGCCCGGAATTTAACACAGTACTTTGGATATGGTCTGTTAAGCACAAAAGACTATGAGGTATGGACCTATTAGCTCACTCCATCCAAATACTGCATTTCTATTGATATACCTTAGGGTTGCATTAGCTCTCTTAGCAGTACTGAGTGATACTGATCGTAGAAAACATTCAAGTCTCTTATTCTTAGAGGCTGCAGTATTTCCCCAAATGAATTCACATTCAGCTGGTTTTCTGGATGTAAGTATATAACCTGCGACTTATCAGTGTGAAATGGCATTGTGATACAACTGGCCATTGCTCTAGTATATTCGAATCACAACCTTGATTCCGTTACTTAATGCATTTACTAACCTTCCCAATTACTTCACATGCACAGACTTAATGTCTTCTACACAACACGCGGGTCTTTAATAAATTGTTAGAAAGATTAGGGGTGCCTGGGTGGCTCAGTGGGTTAAAGCCTCTGCCTTCGGCTCGGGTCATGATCCCAAGGTCCCAGGATCGAGCCCCGCATTGGGCTCTCTGCTTAGCAGGAAGCCTGCTTCCTCCTTGCTCTCTCTGCCTTTCTCCCCGCCTGCCTGTGATCTCTGCCAAGTGAATGAATAAAATCTTTTTTAAAAAAAATTGTTAGAAAGATCAGACCGAGGACAGATTCTTCACTGGAAATCTCTCTTTAGCATAGCAGTTTATTAATCAGTCCCTTTAGGTCTGGCCATTAAAGGAACCAATAATTCCCCTGGACTGTACTGACAACTACACCCAGTTCTCCATATTTTTCACATAGATGTCATTCCATACTTAGTCAAATATCAAATCAAATCTCACTGAAGTTCCGATTCACTTGTTTAGTGGATTTCCCTAATATCAAAGGGTATTAGGTTATACTCGTATGACTTATTTTTAGTAAGCCTAGAGTGCACACGAGTGATCATTGCATCTGGTTACACCTAGTTACTAACATTGCTTTAAAAGGATTATTCTAGAATTTGGCAAATGATCACATCAGTCTCACTGTTTTCTCTTAAAATTTGAGATGCTTTTGGTTCATTTCTAATGTTCCATCCCCCAAATTTACATGGTCATCAAACCTGACTGCACGCATATGAGCTTCAGGCTTCAATGCGGCGATGCTAACGGATGCTGCACCTGCCACAGCTCTGAAGATTTCATTCATTTGAGCCTGAAGACTGGGATTTAAGTCATGTGAGGGGTTTCTAAGATCCTTCCTGTGTGGCAGAGCAGTCTCAGCTAAGCAAATTCTAATCAGTTCAAAGGAACAACCCCAAGAATAAGTCAGTTTCCAGCAAAGTAGCACCCAGGACAGATTCCTGGGCCCGCATCCTTACTGCACTGTGATAATGATCATACATCCCACCTCTCCTCTTGGGAGGAAGTAATTAAGAGCACGTACAAGATAAAACACAAGCGAGCAGAAACAATCACTCTACCTTTCGGCAACCCCCATCTTGATGCCCATCAAATTCATAATCCTCAAATTGGTGAACACCACATGGATTGTAGACCAAAGCCACAATTACAATTTTAATCATAGCAGTTACAATATACTTAATAAAGTACATAAGAACACAGAGGTATGAGATAATACGGGTGATTAGAGTGAACTTGATCAAGAAAAACTTCTGAAGGAAGTGAATTTGCCCTTTTTAAAACAAAAATTATATTGAAGGTATACAACATGATGTTTTGATATGCATAGTGAAAAGTTATTACTGCAGGCAAGCTAATTAACATCTCCATGCCTTCACACAGTTGCATCTTTGTGTATGTGTTAAGAGCACCTGAAATCTACTCTTTGCAAATTTCTCATACACAAAAGCAGATGAGTTTTCAGCAGGTGTTAAGGGAAGCAAGTGACTCAGATTCAAAGAACACGGTGCAGGTTTGGAAAGAATTGGGCATTTCTAGAGCTGGGAATCCTAATGGTCCTGAATCCTAGGAGGACAGAAGCACTACAGAAACGGAGGGCTGCCGAAGTCCTGCAGACAGCTTTGGGTGGGGAGAGGCACAGACAATGCCACTCTTCCACTGTTACTGGTTATAGTGTGCCAAGTAGACAGAAATATGTTCACTGTGTATCCCCAGGACTTAAAAATCATGGCTGATGCATTAAATGCAGAATGAACAGAGGTGAACCAATGTGATACAGTTAGGTGTTCTCCATCTTTCCACCAAGTTCAAATTACTCACAGCTATTACTGTTTCCCCCTTTTCCATGTGAAAATAATCCTCACTGACCGAGAACATAGGCATCAAGTAAGAGTTGAACAATTGCGATTTCTCCTATTGTCTATTAACAGTACATAATATAGCTTAAGCAGCAGAAAACCTCTTTCTTGACCATTTTATCTTTTTGTCTGTAGCTTTAATAGGGGTCCAACTCATCCTGGTTTGCTTGAGATGGTCCCAGTTTTAGCACTGAAAGTCTCATGCTCTGGAAAACCCCCTAGTCCCAGGAAAACTGGAATGGATGGTCATCCTAGCTTTAAAAATCTTTATTTACCTTCCTACCATTTGTTGCAAGCCTCGAGAAGTTGGGACATTAACCTCCCAGAACCTTCTTATTGGTTTGTACTTCTCTCTCCTGTGTGGCCTTATCATCCCCTTCATGCAACATCTCAGGGACACACTCATTTCTTTCTCTAGCTCTTTTGTTCATCATTATTGGGATCAAAACTTTAAACAATTTTGCCTTTCAAGAACTCCATTTTACAAAGTCCAATCTTCTAGAACTTTATTAAAAGGTTTATTATTATTATTATTATTATTTTAGTAATCTCTCCACCCAACGTGGAACTCGAACTTACAACCCTGAGATCAAGAGTCACATGCCCTTCCAATTGAGCCAGCCAGGCACCGCTCTTCTAGAACTTTAACAGACCTCATCACATTGCATCTAGAATTCAAGGAACATAACTGTTCATTCCCGAGGGCTGTCATAATGATGTATCACAAATTGAGTGGCATAAGACAGAAATTGATTCCTTCCCATTTCTTGAAGCTAGAAACCTGAAATAGCTGTGTGAACATGGCCATGTGCCCTCCTAAGTTTCTAGGGAAGAATACTCCCTTGCTGATTCTAGCTTATAGTGGTTGCTGGAAATTCTTGGCATTCTTTGGCTTATGGCAGCATAGTTCAAATCTCTGCCTCCATCACCATATGACCATTTTCCTTCTGTGTGTGTCTGTATCCAAATTTTTCTCTTTTTATAAGGGTCTCAGTCATGAGATTAAGAATCATCCTAGTCAAGTATGGCCTCATCTTAACTAGATTACATCTGCAAAGACTCTACTTCCAAATAAGGTCATGTTCAAAGGTTCCAAATGAACACGAACTTGAGGTTCCGAGGGATGCCATTCAACTCAACATAATAACCTACAGTAATTCACACAAGCATTCTAACATTATCAATAGGATGTCAAATTCTTTCTTCATGCCTTTCATTCAATAGTTCTAGATTCATCCTTAATTATACCACTTAATCATGGTCATGATTACATTTCTGAGCTCTCTATTACCATGGCAGATCCAGCCTTTGATTTCTGTGATATCAGTTGAGCACTGTATTCTCTTGGACAATTAAGTGTTTCTAAAGATTTTATTATATAAATTTAACCACTGTGATTTAGTACCTGATATTCTTAATATAAGTAGCTTGAGTTAGCTGGAGACTTTGGCCGTTGACCAACTCCACTGGACACTGAAACGTGAATATCTTCATTATACATAGCACAAATGACAAAAACAAACAAACAAAACATAACACTTTCTTGGATCTGCAGCTCTATCCTCTGCCAACCCACTTTCACAATCACATTCTGTTTCTAAATGTATCAGTGTGTTATGAAAACATCAGAAGGCCTTCTTTCCCAAGTCCAAAGTCAAGGAGCATTTCTGTGTCATGTTCTCAAATTCAGAATACAAGACAATCTGTGCTTTTCCTGACTTCCCAATTCATATATTTTTATGTGTCTTTATATGAACACAACTTGAACAAAATAATAGTCTAATTTAAAACATTAATTTGAAATATGCATCTTCATACCAGGAAGTTACTTCTGCAGGTTAAAGTCAATTTTAACTCCTACAAAATACAGTTTTTAAAACATATCTCGAGGTTTTCCAAATGGCTATTTCCTTTATTTTCATTTTGTTTCAAAACTGTATATGGATTTGAATTTTCAGCTATAGTCCTCACCTTTTTATCTTTCTCTTCCATTAATTTTTATCGAGATTAGCTGACTCAGACACAATAGAAGTCACAATGTAGCCACACAAAACAATGCTTAATACAGAACAATGTGTTTGAGCTGTTAAGGCACAATGTCTTAAAAATTGCATCTTCAGAAGTTTTTTCACTTTTTAACTTTAAGTGATAAATAGAATTAATGGTTCAAGATAGACGACAGGAAGTTAATTGCTATTGCAACATAAATTTGTACTGTGAATTATTTGTGTCTTCTGAGTGACTAGGTAGAAAATACTCCTAAAGCTGGGAACTTACAGTTCCTACAGTAAGACCCTATTACCTCTTCCATTCTCTGCCAAACTCTAGTCTGACAAGAAAATACTGAAGGCTTAAAATCTAATTTCAGTCATGGCTATGCCACAACTATTCTTTTTTTTTTTTCTTTTTTAAGATTTTATTTATTTGAGGGAGAGGGGTAAGGAGAGAGAGTGTGAGCAGGGCAAGGAGCAGAGGGAGAAGCAGACTCCCCACTGAGTGGGTAGGTTGATGTGACGCTCGATCCCAGGACCCTGGGATCATGATCTGAGCTGAAGACAGACGCCTAACTGACTAAGCCACCGAGGCGCCCCTGCCCAGACTATCCTTTGGTTCATCTCTCCAAGCCTCAGTTTCCAAAATACAAAAATGTTAGTGAGAACAAAAGCAAACCAAACCAAACAAAAAACCTGCACTGTTTCCCTTACCATGAGAAAGTAGCCAAGAGTATCATAAATCAAGAATGAAATCAATGATATAAAACGGCTGACCTCCTGGGGGCTATAGACAAAAGATATCAGGCACTGTGAATATTCCCTGAAAGGCCATATACACGGAACCAGATTACTTAGAGGGAGGAAAAATCTTTCTTTCTTGATGAAAGATTAGAATAATTGAGAGTAGAAAACCAGGCACGCCAACTCAACCACTTACTAGCTGTGTGATTTAATTAATTGATTGATTGATTGATTGATTGATTTAATTAACTCTACTGTACTTCTGTGTCATCATTTTCAAAAACAAGAGTGATAATCATAACACCCAACTCACATTGTTCTTAGGATTAAATATTGTACTACAGGTGCAGCACCTAGAACGGTGCCTGGTACAATATAAGTGCTTAATTAATGTCACCACCAGTAGTAGTACTAGCGGTGATGTTAGTAGTAGTAGTTGTAGTAGCAGTAACAGTGTCTTTACAATTATTGCCCTAAACTAGCTTCAGTCAGGAATCCGAAAAGTGGGAGTACAATCTAGTAATTCTCTGTCCTTAATTAGGATATTGTTTTAACCTGAACACCCTTCTAAAAAGATGATTTTCCAAACCCATGTTGAAGAATGGAAAAGCAGTAACTTTTTTTCTCCCCTCTCTGAGATAAGCAGGGAGAGACTTGAGATGACCCAGGTGCACGCCACGAAAGAATTTTAGGTCTCTACTTGGTTGTCTCTATTGTGGGTTATTGTTCTTGTGGTTGCTTTTATGCAGAAATTTGGAATCTCACCCCTTAGAGAGAGATCAAGAGTGACGGCAGCCAGGAATGTTCTCTAGGGTGGCAGTAATTGGAAAAAGCGGAGGAAGAGAAAGAAGCAGTAAAGCTTCAGGTGGGTATTTTGTCTAAGCTGTGGCCCAACAAGGGAAGGTCAAAATACTTTTAAAAAGAGGCATTACATAGCTAAATAGACCAAATGGTGATAGAGTAAGCAGAGGGTAGGGCTGACTGGACATTCTCTGAGGAATTTTTGGAGACAAGCCAAGTACAAGGAACGAAGGGTCAGACTGAGCTCATGGCTGAGAAGGAATTATTCACAGAAGGTTGCGACTCCCTTGGATACAAAATGAACAGACCATTCTATTGCACTTTGCCCTGGAATTTTTCTCACCCTCCCTTTCCCCCCTACCCAGCCCCCCCTGATCCGATCTAAATTGATTACAACTGGGCAGTCACCTCCCCCAAGGTTCTAGACTGGCATTTTCTATAGGCTGACTCTATAGCTGAACTATTCAATGGTTCTCAGACGTTAATGCAGCACAGCCTACCTACCTGGGAACTTTCTGGAAAATATATAACCTTGGGTTTTGCCTATACAGATTCTGTTGCAGCAGCAGGTTTGGAGTGGGAGGGTCTTAGGAATCGGCATTTTTTAACCAATTCCTTAGGCAAATCTGATGAAAGTGGTCCACAGACAAATTTTGAGAAATAATGACATAGCCACAATCTCAGGGCTGCATTAAAATTCCCCTTCTCAAAAATTTTAAACAATCTCAGGTTTGAAACTTTACCGTCAAAGCAATGATATTTTTTTTCCTCTGTGGCAGCAAACTTCCTTTGGGGAACATTTTGGAATTTTCTGGGACCTTTTTCAAAATTGCCAAAGAGGCAATGAGACTTTGGCTCATTCTCCTTCATCAAGAATCACTGCCACTGTTACTTTATGAGCATATGCTATTATCCTTGTGGTGGAGAAGAAAAATGGTATTTCCAGTACTAATAGTTAATAATTTCTAGTACTTACGGCTTTCCAGACACCATGATAATTACTTAATATTTCATGACATGGAACTTATCATTATCCCCATTTGACAGATAAGGAAACTGAGGAAGTAAGGACTTGGACAAGGTACGCACTTGTTAGTGATATAGCAGAGATTAGAACACCCATCTCTATGATACTAAATTCTTTCTTCTTAACCACACTGCAAGAGTGCTTCAAAGATACATTCCAGTGGGATAAGCAATCCCTCTCCTGGAGCCTCATATAAAGGGCAATGAACCCTGAGAAGATTAGTACAATGCATCACTGCCACCTCAGGGACCCGGGATAAGCAAGTGAGTTGGCCCTGCTGGGTTATTATCTTTTGTAAATAGTGAGTCTTTTCTGCTTGTCTGGGCAGGGTGAACAAGTGAAGGGCAAAACTTGATAGGGAGGAAATAAATGTGCTAATTCAACTTGTCTGAAGTTTACATCAAAATTAAAGTTTCAACTTCAAAGCAATGGATGTGGGTGCCTGACAGATTACCAGACACACTCTAAAGTCTTTTTTTTTTTTTTAAGTATCTTATTTATTTGACAGAGAGTGAGAGCACAAGCAGGGGGAGCAGCAAAGCGAGAGGGAGAAGCAGACTCCCCGCTGAGCAGGGAGCCTGATGTGGGGCTCCATCCCAGGACCCTGGGATCCCGACCTGAGCCAAAGGCAGACACTTAACCAACTGAGCTACGCATGCGTCCCATACTCTTGCGTCTTGAACAACAGTGAGAAGAGTAAAATGCAAGTTTGGGCAAAAGTCCTTTCTGGGCCCTGTCTGGAGAGCAGATATAGGCCTAAAGATGCCCCTTGCATGGCCTTGCCCACGTGGCACGTGACTAACAACAGAAATCTTTGGTTCAACCACTGAAGGACAGAGCTTTCCAAGCTTCCCAGGTGTATGTCACAGATATTCCTCCAGCTACACTATTTTCAAGAGGTATCATAAAATAAAATTTCACTGAAATTGAATGAGGTTGTTGTCGCCAATGGAACTTTTTTCCCCCATTAATTGAAGGCTTATCAGAAAACTGATTTGGGGGTGCCTGGGTGGTACAGCTGGTTAGGTGTCTGACTTGGTTTCAGCTCAGGTCATGGTCTCAGGGTTGTGAGACTGAGCCCCATGTATGGCTTCATGTTCAGTGGGGAGTCTGCTTGGGATTTTCTCTCTCTCTCCCTCTGCAACCCCCGCACCACTGCATGTGTTCGCTCTCTTTCTCCATATAGGTGGATAAATCTTTGGTGGGAAAAAAACTTGTTTGACTTTAGTCTTCATTATAGAACTGATTCTACAATATGCATTGCACTTACTTGCTGAGAATGATGCAGTAAACATAACTTTCTGTTCTGAGAAAAGGATATTAGAGGGTACCCATGTGATTATTATAAACATTGATGATCACTGTTTGTTGAAGTTCCCCTGCAAAGGTGCCCACTCAACAAGGAGATTGGGATGGTGCCAGAGAACACCATCCAGCAGTACTCATTCTAAGTTCATCACCATCCAAGGTTTATTTTCACCATGTCAAGCTTGAAAATTGATTCTATTAAATTGCAAATATAATTGTCAAGATTGGAGTATGAAGCCTACATCATAGATAACTAATTTATTTTTTAAAGATTTATTTATTTATTTATTGGGGGGGTAGTAGAAGCAGAGAGAGCGTATCTCAGACTCCTGCTGGAGCACAGAACCCAATGTGGAGCTCCATCTCATGACCCTGAGATCATGACCTGAGCATAAATCAAGGTTCAGTCACCCAATTGATGAGCCATCCAGGAGTCCTTGATAACTGATTTATATAATCAAAATATCAAAGTATTAATTGCTATTGAATGGTGGCAGAATATGCCACCTCAAAATATGCTTTTATTATAAGGATTGTTTTGAACTGATGATTTTGAGAAATAGTAGACACAGGAGAACTTCTCAACACCGAGTAGGAATTACCCTTTTATAAGAGAAAATTCCATGTCTAAAGAAAACCTCCATTTGGAAGGGCGTCTCTTACTCGTGTTCAAGAAGTTCAGAAGGATGACTAATCATAAAAAAGAAATCAATAATTTAAATCAATAGATTTAAATCTGCATGACAAATTGTACCCTAGTTTATCAAGCTTTTCCTGGTTATCTTTGCCTAACTGGCCTCCTGACCCACCCACCCACACACACACACAAACACGACACTTTTTGTCATTAGCCAACATTATAAGCCTGTTCTTCACTCAATTGTATTCTTTATAACAAAATGGTAGTCATAAGTAGAAAAAATAATAAGCCATGCCTTTAAGTTATTTATTTTTTCTCTAGGTATTTCTCATGTATATATGAGGTATACATGTTAATAAACTTCTGCTTGTTTCTCTCTGTTAATCTGTCCATTATTACAGAGGTTTCAGCCAAACAGTCAGAAGGGTAGAGGAAAAATTTTCCTCCCCTGCATGATTTAAAAAAACCAACTGTTGCAAAGACCAGAATTTGTGTGCTGACACATCCACTGTTGCAAAGCCTGGCTAACTAGATGTGTGCCCTCAGGCAAGTCACATAGCCTCACTTAAACTTCAGTGTCCTTATATTTGAAGTGGAGACAGTACTGGTAACTCCCTTCCACAGGGTTGAGAGTACTAAAGGAAAGAATGCATGCAAGGCTCTAAACACAATGCCTGGCACACAGTAAGTGCTCAGTTATCTGTGCACTATCTGTTGTCAATAATAGTGATTGTGAAAGAGTCTCTTTTGAGGTAGAATCTGATACTCTGACCCTGGCTCGGGTCTCCTTGAGGATTTAGCAAAAGTGAAAGCTGGTAAATGTTTTGGAAGCCTAAATCAACATCCCGCTTATTGTTATATTCTTGGAGATATTTTCACTAATACAAAACCTATTTTTTAAAAATGTAAATCCTAACCATCACTAGATGCTGACTTAAGCACGGTCACTTGAAAGACAGCAAAATCAATGTCCTGGTGGATAACAAGGAGAACCATGGCCCTTTTTCTGCTGCCTCTATCCCAACTAGAGATTTGAGGTTTATACCAAACAAAATTGCGAACCATTCTCCTACTGCAGAAATAGTAGCTGTTTTACTGAATAACTCAGCATGTCAAAGAAAGGGGTAGTAAAGATGTCAACCAGCCAAGACAGCAGGCCATGGCTAAGAACAAAGCAGGACTGATTTAGCCAGTAAAGATACAAAAATCCAACTGTAGATCAGACACTGTATTACCTGTATAGAGAACAAAAGGAAGAGTACCCAAAGGGGCCAGCACCCCATAATTTTTGGTTTTCACACCAAAAAGGAAAAGGTGGGAGTGACTACAATGTCGTTGAGGAGACAGTTCTAGATTGCAGTTAAGAACTTTTATAATCTGTAGTTCTACTTAAAAGCACAGGTCTGAAATTCCCATACTTCCTCAGAATAAGGGAGGTGATGTGGAACTGTTTTCAGACAGCCTTTCACAGGAAGGTAGGCAGAGGAATGGGAGTTGGCAGCCACTCACAAACCTCCCATCCTCTCACACCCCAGGAGGAACACAGCATGTTCACTGACATTCAGCTTTGGGATAAGCCTTTGTCTACGTGGCTCATGTAGGCATGCGCAAGACTGCCAGGGCACCATGGAGTAGACATCCCCTTATGGAAGGCAGATCATTAAATCTCAGTTCAGTGGAACCATATGAAAACAAAGCAAGAATGAAAAACTGAAACAGAAGTTATGCATAACTTGTTCTCAAGGACAAATCTGAGAAAAGGATCTATGGACACCCGAAGGTACCACTACCAATTCTAGCTCTGTGTGTGTGTGTGTGTGTGTGTGTTTAAACCAAAGAGAGTCTAGAATTTCAGTTTTCCTTATCTACAAATAAGGAAGTATGCTAAAGGGATCTGTGCACAACCATTTTCCACACCTATAGGGTTTTACCATGTGATGTTCTGCCAATTTGCTAAGTGGTTAGGAGGTATGTGACCCTTACTATGTAGTATTTCTTTTGAAATGATTTGGCAATATTACCCAAATGGAAATTGGGGAAGGGAAGGATAAGCCACATGTGTGTTTATTGCCCCCCTCCAAAAAGTTCTAAAAGGACAGCTCTATTTAATTATAAATAATTTCAGCAGAATTAACCCAAGTAAAAAAAAAATCCCAATCTAATATATGGACTATAAAAAAATACCATGTAGTACAGAAAAAGTGAACCTTATTGTTAGTTTATTTTGTTTGCATATTGTTAGTTTAAAAGAAAAACACACTTCTAAAATTAATGGAGAAAACTATTTTACTTATTTCCTTTGGGGTATCAAGACATATTTTTTATGAAGCCAAAATGAAAGAAAAAAGATGAAATAAACATATTTCTTTAAGATCTTGACCTAGGAAAAAAGCAAATGCACACAAATGAAACTAATCATAACTTCTAGTTATGAGATAAATAAGTCCTGGGATGTAATGTACAGCATGGTGACAATAGTTAATACCATATTGCATATTTGAGAGTTGCTATGAAGGTAGATCTTAAAAATTCTCATCGCAAGAAAAAAATTTGTGACTGTGTAGTGATGAATGTTAACTAAACTTATTGTGGTAATCATTTTGCAATATATAAACACACCAAATCATTATGCTGTACACTTAAAACTGATACAATGTCATATGTAAATTATATCTCAATAAAAAGAAAGAAAATAATCTCATTTACAATAACATCAAAAACAATAAAATTCTTACAAATAAATTTAGCCAAGGAGCTGAAAGGTCTGTACACAGAAACCTATAAGACATAGATTTTAAAAATTGAAGACACAAAATAAATGGAAACCTACCTCATATGTATAAATTGGACTACTTCATAATGTTAAAATGTCCATACTACTAAAAGTCATCTATAGATTCAATGCAGTCCTCTCAAAATTCCAATGATATTTTTCACAGTGAAAAACAATCCCAAAATTTGTATGAAGACAGAAAAGACCCCAAATACCCAGAGTAATCTTAACCCTTGTGCACTGCTGGTAGAAATGTAAATCATTACAACTGTATTGAAAATAGTATGGAGGTACCCCCTAAATTAAAAATAGAACAACCATACGATCCAGCAATCTTACTTCCGCATATATGTCCAGAGGAAATATACTCAATTATTTCAAAGGATATATGCCCTCCCATATTCACAGCACCTTTACTCAAAATAGCCAAGACATAAAAGCCACCTAAATGTCCATCAGTGGATGAATGGATAAGGAAGATGCAGTGTGTGTGTGTGTGTGTATGTATCTATATCTATATATATATCTGCAAAGGAATATTATTCTGTGATAAAGAGAGTGAAATCTTTCCATTTGAAACAACACAGATGGACCTTATGGGTATTATGCTAAGGTAAAATAAGTCAGACAGAGAAAGGAATACTGTGTGATCTCACTTACATGTGGGATCACAATAAGCCAAACTTAGAGAGTGGTGATTGCGAAGGGATGGGAAAAAAATGGGGAGATGTTGGTCAAAGGATACAAACTTTCATGTAAAAGATGAGTAAGTTCTTGGGATCTAATGTACAGCATGGTGACTATAGGTAACAATACTGTGTTACATACTTGAACATTTCTAAGAGAGTAGGTCTTAAATGTTCTCCCCCTCCCTAAAAAATGGTGAGAATAGGAGATGGTTGATGTAAAATTATTGTGAAAATCACTTTACAATACATACGTGTATCTATACATGATGTTATGTACCATAAACTTATACTGTCATATGTTAATTATATCTCAGTAAAGCTGAAAGAAAAAAACTTAACAGCCACCTCACCAGAGAAAATATACAGGTGGTGAATAAACATATGAAAAGATGCTTCAAATCATATGTTGTCAGGGAAATAAAAATTGAGGCACCCCTATACATCTACTAAAATGGCCAAAATCTCTAAGAACAACAAATTCTGGAGAGGATGTGGAACACCAGGAACTCTCATTCATTGCTGCTGGGAATAAAAAATGGTATGACCATTTTGGAAGACTGTTGCCAATTTGCTCTAAAACTAAACCTACTCTTACCATACAACCCAGCAATATACTCCTTTATGTCCACCAAAGGAACTGAAAAGTCGTGTCCACTCAAAAAACCTGTACATGGGTATTTATAACAGTTTCACTCATAATTGCCAAAACTTGAAGAAATCAAGATGTCCCTCAGTAGCTGAATGGATAAACTGCAGTACATCTAGACAATGGAATATTGTTTAGTGCTAAAAAGAAATGAGCTACCAAGGCATTTAAAAAAAAATATATATATATAGGAATATTGGAATATATATATAGGAAAATTGGAATTTTCCAGTATGC
>NC_081575.1:31913471-31918094 GCF_022355385.1 Mustela nigripes
ATATATATATATATATTTGAAACATATATATATATCCAAAACTTAAATGCATACTGGAAAATTCCAATTACATGACATTCTGGAATAAGCAAAACTATGTAAACAATAAAATGATCAGTGCTTGCTAGGGCAGAGAGTAATGGATAGAGCACAGACAATTTTTAAGGCAATGAACATACTATGTATGGTATTACAATAGTGGGCACGTGTCATACATTTAGCCAAACCCATATGCACAACACCAAGAGTGAGTCCTAACAAACTATAGACTTGGGTGATTAAGATGTGCCCATGTAGATTCATCAATTGTAACAAATACACCACTGCTTTAGGGGTTGTTGATAATGGGGGTGGCCATACATATATGGGGACAGGGCCTATATGAGAAATCTGTGTGCCTTCCATTTTGCTGTGAACCTGAAACTTCTCTAAAATAATGGTCTTTGAGAAAAAGTTAAAAACATAAATATTAGAAACTCAATTAAGTGAATAATTTTCTTTAAAAAATGGATCACCATAATTAATTAGAAGACCAAAATACCTGGCAAGTCAATAACCATGGGGGCAAAAAATGGAAATGTGAAACAACTATCAACAGAGATGTTTCCTTGCCCAGATAGATAGTTCTGTAACTCTTAAGCAGCATATAATTTCTATGGCTCAGAAATTATTAGGGGCACCTGGGGGTGTCAGTTTGTTAAGGGTCTCTTTTTTTTTTTCATCTTGTTCCCAACTTTTTAAAATTTAAATTCCATTATCCAAGATATAGTACATCATTAGTTTCAGATGTAGTCTTCGAGGATTCATCAGTTGTGTATAACACCCGTGTTCATCACATCACATGCTGTCCTTAATACCCATCACCCAGTTACCCATCCTCCCCCCTCCCTCCCCTTCCTCAACCCTCTGATTCCTGGAATCTAGAGTCTCTCATGGTTTGTCCCCCTCTCTGATTTCTTCCCATTCAGTTTTCCTCCCTTCCCCTATAATCCTCTGTCCTATTTCTTATATTCCACATCTGAATGAAACTAGATGATAATTGTCTTTCTCTGATTGACTTATAAGGGTCTGACGTCTGACTCTTGATTTCAGGATCATGAGATCAAGCCATGCATTGGGCTCCTTGCTAAGCGTGGAGCCTGTTCAAGATTTTCTCTCTCCCTCTCCCCCTACCCTTCCCCATCCATCTCTCTCTTTTTTTTAAAGATTTTATTTATTTATTTGACAGACAGAAATCACAAGTAGGCAGAGAGGCAGGCAGAGAAAGGAAGGGAAGCAGGCTCCCTGCTGAGCAGAGAGCCCGATGTGGGGCTCGATCCCAGGACCCTGAGATCATGACCTGAGCCGAAGGCAGTGGCTTAACCCACTGAGCCACCCAGGTGCCCCCCCATCCATCTCTTAAAAAAATTAAATAAAATTAAAAGTGGAAATTATTTTAGACCATAGATAAAAAAAGAAAGTTTCTCAATTGCATGAAATTTAGATGCCTTTATACTCAAACTTTAACAAACACCAGAGAAAATACAAATTACAAAATAATACACTTGTGAATATATATGAAAAATGTTCTATAGGGCTAAGCAAATAATATCTGACTTGTATTTATTCAATGAATCTAAGTGTGGTTTATTATTTAGGCATATATTAATATGACTCATAACATCGCTAAGACAGCAGAAAAAGCAACATTCTATAGCTGCTCAAAAGGCATTTGATAAAATTCAACATCTGTCTCAAACTTCAAAAGTTCTGAAACTGCACATGCATAATTTTGATTTTGCTTTGTACCAGAGTGATGTGGATAAAATGTAAATAATCCAAAAATTGTTCTGAAAGTTTTGAGTAATACAATATGCAAAAAGGCAAACACAAAATTTTTGAAATAGAAATAAATTATCATTATTTATAGATAATGATTAGTTAGGAAACTAGAGAATCAACTGAATAAATATGAGATGTAGCCAGAGCTACCCTAGATGCTAGAAATAGAAGACAGAGTGAGGAAAATTCCATTTCTTATAATATGAATATTAATGGTTCCTGTATATAAAATCCCACTACATGTAGATAATGCTTTATATATATACATATACATATGTAGGGTTTTTTTAAAAAAAATCAATGTATAAAGTTAAGAAAGTATAAAGTACAAAGGCTACATGAGAATTTCTTTAAAGTTTTCCTAAAGCAAATACAAGTTTAATTAGAGTTCCTTGATGGGAAGAATAAATGTTGTAAGGATAGTAAATTTTCTGAAATTTACCATGTAAGATCATTCCACTGCAATAAAAATTATGAATAATTTTTTTTGAAGAAGCAGTGGCTCATTAATAAGGATAGATTACATAACTTAAAAAAAGGTTTGGAAGAAAAGTATACTTAACTATTATAAAAGAAACAATCATTAAAATGTATTGACACATAACTCATACAATGAATATATAGTAACTGAGTTTCCCACATTTGGACATATTTTGATGTGTATATGAACGTAATTTTGAGGAGATCCAAGTACCTTCCAGTTAACATCAGTAATCCATCCCTGAAAATCAGGTATTTTGCATAAAAACAGCAACCAAGAACTATTTCCTACAATTTAAATAAGAACAAAATTACAGTGCAGTATTCCTTACCAAAAACCTTAACCAATCTACTAAATAAAACTACAACATAATAAAAATATCTTATCATAAACTAAAAGGTTTAAAACACTGCTTCCTAATCACCAAAACACTGTATAGGATTAATAACAAACCCTTGTATTTTCTTTAGTAAGATGGAACCTGGATTTTTCCTTGAGTTAACATTTAACTCTTAGCAGGGGGCTGGGGGATGAGGCTTGGGAATAAAAATTAAAACTCGTTTTTTATAGTTATATAAACACATACACTTGTGTACAACAAATATATTAAAATTTAATAAACAAAATCATAAAAAGTAGAATAGGTAAAAATATATCTGATGCAGTGTAAAATTTTTTTAATGAAAAAGCACTGAAAGAAGCCATAAAGAGAATGATTCATATACTTGACTATATTTAAAATGACAAACTCTTGAGAATTAAAACCTCATAAATTAAAAGGCAAATGAGAACCAGGAGAAATATAATTGTTACATACATATACATTACACATAAAGGGTTAACTTAATTTTTATTTTTTTAAAAAAAGATTTTATTTATTTGAGACACAGAGAGAACACAAGCTGGGGAGAGAGTCAGAGGGAGAGGGAGAAGCAGACTCCCCAGTGAGCAGGGAGCCGGATGTGGGCCTGATCCCAAGGTCTTGGGATCATGACCTGAGCCCAAGGCAGACACTTAACCCACTGAGCCACCAGGCACCCCAGGGTTGGCTTTCTGGCCAACAGTGTCAAATATGAAGATGTCAAAAGAAATTTAGAGGGGCACCTGTGTGGCTCAGTGGTTTAAACATCTACTTTCAGTTCACGTCATGATCTCGGGGTCCTGGGATCCAGCCCAGCATTGGGCTCCTTCCTCCGTGGGGGTGGGGGAGCCGCTTCTTCCTCTCCCCCATCCCGCGCGTGCTTGCCTCTCTCAAATAAATAAGTAAAATCTTTGAAAAGAAATTTAGACAAAAGACATGGATAGAACATTCAAAAAATACAACAGGTAAAGAAGCATTTAACAATGTCCAACCTTACCTAAAACACATTAATTGAAGACACCAATTTTTTCACCTATGAAACTTGCTAACAAGTATTAACAATATTGGTATCCTGTGTTGATGTGACAATAAAACAGACTTCATATACTGGTTGTGAGTGATATAAGCTGTTAAAATCTTTCCGGAAGGAAATTTGCCACTATTAATCAAAAATCTTAAAATTTTCATAATCTCTAATCTAAAACCTCTACTTCTGAAAATTTATCTTTAAAGGCAGTCTGACAATATTTATCAAAAGCCTTAACAATATATGTAAATGACCTGAAAGTTCTCCATCTATAAATATACATTGAGATTTATGGACGAAGGTGTTAATAAAAATTTATAAAAGTGAAAAACTTGAAGTTGGTTTTCTAACAATAAGGAATTGATTAAATAAATTACATTTCCCAAATTAGTGCCTCTAAGGAACTTCAAAAATCATGTTCTCAAAAGGTATTTAAGGATTTTTGAAAAAATGTCTTTATAGAATGTGAAGTGCCACAGTGTAGATTTACATATTATTATTCTAATCTTGTAATATTTGCATGTATTAAACAGATATTTCTATATATCTTTACAAATCTATCTCCATATCAAGTTCTATAATTCTAAAAGCATAATATGAGAAGGGAATACACCAAAATATTACCAATATTCATTTGTAGGTGGTGCTGAATTTTAATTTTTAAACTTTCTTTTTAAAGAGTTTATTTATTTATTTCTTTGACAGACAGAGATCACAAGCAGGCAGAGAGGCAGGGAGAGAGAGAGAGGAAGGGAAGCAGGCTCCCCACTGAGCAGAGAGCCAGATGCAGGGCTTGATCCCAGGACCCTGGGATCATGACCTGAGCCGGAGGCAGAGGCTTTAACCCACTGAGCCACCCAGGTGCCCCTTTAATTTTTAAACTTTTTAATGGGATCTTTATAATGTGAAAACAACTGAAGGATAGATTTTTTT
>NC_081575.1:31918194-31949394 GCF_022355385.1 Mustela nigripes
CTGAGCTGAAGGCAGCCGCTCAACCAACTGAGCCACCCAGGCATCCCGGAAGAGATTTCTTTTAATAAGAGTTCCAGGTGGAGTCTTCCAGATAATAGATCCTAAGAGATTTGCATTTGGGGGAGATTTTTGGAATGTGGTCTTAGGCTCAACACCTATGGAGAAGCCAAGGGAGCAGGGTCCTGCTGAGTGAGAAGTTGAACTGTGGTGGTCTTAGCTTGATCCCAGGGGGAACTCCAGACCTGGGACAGTTCTTGGGACTGAGTGGACCCAGACTCTGTTCCTTGCATGGACCAGTTACTATCCCCAGGAAGTAGGCATGACCTAGTAGTTAGTCAGGGGCAATGCCAGAGTTTCCCACCTTTTCCTCTTGGCAATTGTGAATACTGCTGCTATGAACATGGGTGTGTAAATATCTCTTCAAGATCCTGCTTTCAATTCTTTTGGCTAAGAGAAGTGGGATTGCCGGATCAGATGGTGATTATATTTTTAACTTTTTGAGGAAGTAGCTGTACCAATTTGCATTCCCACCAGCAGGGCACAGGGATTCCCCTTTCTCTCCACATCCTCACCAGCACTTATTTTTGGCTTTTGTGTGTGTGTGTGTGTCCTTTGTTTGTTTTTTTTTAAAGATTTTATTTATTTGACAGAGAGAGAAATCATAAGTAGGCAGAGAGAGAGGGGGGAAGCAGGCTCCCCGCTGAGCAGAGAGCCTGATGCGGGGCTTGATCCCAGGACCCTGAGATCATGACCTGAGCTGAAGGCAGAGGCTTAACCCACTGAGCCACCCAGGCGCCACTGAACAATAGAGTATTAACCAAGTAAGTTTGCATGGTAAGCATGGACTTTGAACAAGAGGAGTTATTCATGGGATTCAGATTTGATTTTATTTTCCTAAGTAATCTCTGCATCCAACATGGAGCTCAAACTTACGACCCTGAGATCAAGAGTCGCATGGTCTACTGACTGAGCCAGCCAAGTGCCCCCACGTGGGGTTCATATTGGTGACTTCCTTCCGTGTCCCTCTGTGACCGTTTTGTTTCTATGTTGACATGGCTGACCACCCCCCCCAACCACCACCACCATACAACAGACATCTTTATTTTCTTGGGCTTTACCAATGCGTTGAATATGCATTCATTTCGTTCTAGTCTCGGTGAAATTCTACGTTTAGGCTATGGACAGCTGAAAGTGCAATTCCCTAACTAGATCCGATATGCTCTGTAAACACCCTAACATTGTCTGGGACCAGAGATAGAAAAGCACAGGGCATTTTGCTGCCTCTGTCTAGACCTAATAGTGGTCTGGTATAAAAGCCAATAGTAATAACTTTATTTTACCTTGATATCTTCTTATAACATGAGTATAAAAAAAACTCAATGAAGTGTGTGATGTGTTCCCATTAAACAAGATTTTTTTTTCCAGCTTTGCCTTTTTCTCTGCCTCTTTTCTACTTAGTTGCTCTATTTGACTTTGGTTCTGTTCTAATTTCACTTGGACTTAATGACCTGGTCCTACTCCTTCCTTCAGTTGTGTGAGCTGGATTTTATATTTCATCGCTCTGTTGGTTAAGGACTCCCGTCACCTTCCCTGCTTGACTCCCTGGGCACCAGATTCCAATACCTTTGTTTGTTAAAAGCAGAAAGAGAAAGCCCCAGCCATCTGTGCCCTACATTTGTATATGTGAAACCATAATTGTGTTTTTCCCCACCAAAAGGTCTCCACCAAACAACCTCTGTAATATTTCTTTTTTTCCTCTCCTCAAGTGAAATGGTTTGAAGCCATCTCCCTCCCACCTGATCAATAGCTTAGCTGGGTGTTATATAAAATAAAGTTTGCATTCGATTGTTTCCATAGCAACCATCACACACAGGATTAGATATAAAACTGCTTTCTGATATGACTGCTTTCTGATAGAGGGCTTAGAGTTGCCAAACTAAGCTTTCTAGAACAAAACTTTTCAAAATACATTGAAATAGAATTTAGTAAGGATGTGAATAAGTACAGAAAAGGTTCACCACATGCTGTCAAAATGCGAATAACCCTAAGGGTTATTTGTATTTTAATACCTTAAGCCTTTTAATCTAAGGAAGAGTCTGTAGCTTAGCGGATGGAACCGCCCCCCACCTCACAGAGGAGATTGAGGCCATCTAGCATGAACTCCTGAAAATTGCCTTGCTTCCATTTTAGATTTTCTATCTCTACCTATCCTTCCCCTAGTCTGCCCTATCTTGAAAGAAGTGGACTTCACACATTGCAAGACTGACCATTTTGCTGTGCTGTTGTTCCGTTCTTGTCCTTGGGGCACCTTGTCTCATGGGTCATCTCTATCTTTGATCTCTCCATTGAGTCCTTCCCTTTAGTAGACAAACACGTGACCATTCCTCTATTCTAGAAAACTGTTCCTTATCCCTGCTTCTTTCTCAAGTTCGGGTCCCATCTTTCTAGTTCCTTTGATGTTCATTCATAATCTGCAGCTGCTGGCTCCGTTTTCTCACCTCCCACTCACTCTTTAATAACGTGTAATCTAGCTTCTCATCTCCCCACCTTGTTGGGTTTACTCTCAACAGAAATGATCACCAGTTAGTAAATCCAGTGGCACCTGTCCTTTTGCTTGCCCTCTTGGCAGCGGGGCTGCTTCTTTTTCTTTTTCTTCTTCTTCTTCTTCCTATTATTATTATTATTATTATTATTTTCCTTTTCTAAGTGCCATGATCATGCTCTTAGGCACTCAGGTTAAAAATCCTTGCATTATCTTCAATGTTCCCTTGCCTATAACCCTCCTGCTTCTATATCCAATCAGTAAAAACAGTATTAATTCTACCACGGAAGCATGTCTCTCCTCTATGCTGTCAGGTCCACTTTTAATTAGATAGTTCAGATCATTATCTCTGGCTTAGACTCCTTAATGCTTTGTCCCAACATTTCCTGTTCCCTTCTGCTCTCTCCCTGTAATATGTCCCAGAAACTCCATTCAGACACAGTGTCCTAAAGCAAATCAATGAATCACTCATTTATTCAAACTATTTCTCAACTGCCTATTGTGACGGCTGTGCATAAAATTGTACCACTCCATTTGTAAGTATATGTGAATGTCACCTGCCGAAATCATACAGGTTATAAACCTTGTGGCTGAGGACAAAGCCCTAATTATGTTTGAGGCACTACTTTGGTCACTAGGGGCATAGTAGTGAACTAAGCAGAAAAAAAAAAAAAAAAAAAAAATCCCACCATTTGCATTGACATGGATGGAACTGGAGGGGATTATGTTAAATGAAGTAAGTCAAGTAGAGAAAGACAATTATCATGATGGTTTCACTCATATGTGGAATATAAGCAATAGCATGGACCATAAGGGAAGGGAGGGAAATCCAAAGGGGGAGAAATCAGAGAGAGAGAGATGAATCATGAGAGACTGTGGGCCCCAAGAAACAATCTGGGGGTTTCAAAGGGGAGGAGGGTGGGAGGGTGGGGTAACAGGGTGATGGGTATTGAGGAGGGCATGTCCTGCAATGAGCACTTAACTAACATACTTAACTAATGAATCCTTGAACACTGCATCAAAGACCAATTAGGTACTAGACAATGGCTAACTGAATATAATTTAAAAAATTGGAAAAAAAAAATCCCTGCTGTCTTGGAGTTCTCAGTCTAGTGATGAGAGACACGGGCAAAAAGCACAAATCTGATCACGTCAATTCTCATTTCTTATTTCCTCCTTAAAAGCAGAAGAAAACACCCACTTTTCTTTAGAATTTGCCCTACTTTCTTTCGGTTGGACGTTCTCTACAATTTAGCCACACCCTGCCTTACATTTCCATGCAGTTGTTTGTCCTGTCTCCTTAAATATCTTTCTCTTCCAATTCTAGCTGTTGACATTCTAGCCATTTTAAAAGCCCGTCTCAAATGTACCCTTTCTAAAAGACACCCTCACAAGATCTCCATAATAAACCTCTCCTATCCCTCCAATGAGCAGTTAAATTATAAAAGACATACTCCTTAGAATCAGACACAGATTTGAACCCTAATTGCTACAATAACAGCCGAGTCCTTGGAAAGTTAAATTTCTCTCAGACTCAGTTTGATCTATAAAATGATGGTGAGAACACATACCTTGCAGAATTGTTATAAAATGTAAATGTATATCAAGGGTCTTATAGTACTCTGGACGTAGTAGACAATCAGTGATCGCCATTAAAAAGATGTTGACAGTGGGTCGAAATTACTCCCTTTGCTACTTACTATTATCTTGAGCTAGATTCTTAATCTTCTCAAAACTCAATTTCCTTCTGTGTATAATAGAGCCTACAATAACCCAGGGTAGCTGTGAAGATATTTCAAGTGTCAAGTACAATGCCTGGCCCACAGGATGAACTTGAGCAGATGTGAGTTTCTGTTTACCACATTCTGACTTCCACCATGGCATGGATGCGCTCACACACAAGCATATGCCACACTTGGGTCTACTTCTCCCACTAGTTTATTAACTCTGTAAGCCACATACTGTGTTCTCTCTCATTTTTCTACTGCAGCTATGACTTTTCTCAGTGCCTCGAACTTGGCTGATGCTGAACTGCTATTTAGTGCATTTTCTGCCTTCTTCCTAAATCTTCCCTTCCTTCTTTCCTCTTCTGAAATTACTTAACAGCGCTATGGATTTTTCTGTGGCGCTAATGATAATCTTCCTCACTGTGCCCTTGTCTTATCTGCCCCCATCATCTCTTTCTCCCCACACTACTGCCAAGAAGGTTTGAAGGCGCTTGAGTAACAAACAAGATGCTTGAGTTATTCTCCTCTGTGTCCACCCTGAGAAGAGACTTAGACTGGGATTTTTATGGACTAAGAGCTAAGTATCTGGGTTAATTTGAATTACATACTCAATACCGGGACTATAAAAACCTCTAATGAAAACTTTAGCTTGGGTTAATCATGGGAAGTACAAGTTTATCAGACTTTATTCATGGAGTGTATTTGGATGGAAACGGATCCATTGTTTGGTCCCAAAAGGCTGAACATCTGTGTGTTGAGTGATGGGATTCTTAACTCTCTTATATAGTTCAACTACTAACATGAATGTTCATGACAATTTTCACAAGGCGGGCCCTGCTGATTCTTCTGACTTTGTCTATTATATCTGCATTTTGGTAAAGTGATATATTACTTGTTGCAATTTTGTAAAGATATTCGGAGAACGAATTCATCTTACAAAGTTGTCAACTTTAAGATAAGGAATCACAGCTAGAATTTGATTATGCTACGGTTTTCCTCTGCCTTCTCCCCCATGATCTTGGATCATAGTGTTTTATATTAAATCTACATCAAAAAGTCACCAGGGTGACAACTTTTCATTTGGGCTTTCAACCTAATATGTGGTCATAAACTGCTTTGCTAAGTCCCTCTACCCAGATCCATTTAAAGTGCTAGGTCTGCACGGACAGATGTGCTGACTTCTAGTAAAAACTGCTCAATGTATTTTGTTTCATGTTCCTCGGTCTCATGTTGGATGATGAAAGTGCACCGCTAATGATTGCTTTTGTCAGCAATCAAGGTTTTAGATCCATTTTACCCTCTCATAATAAAAATCCAGGAATCATTGCGATGAAAACAAAAATGGCCAGACTTAGGATTTGCAATAAAATAAAGAGTATTAGAAGGTAAAATGCGGCCCTGGGAGTCCCACACTAAATTTTTTCCACTTGTCTTTATTTTATTGCACTTGTGAAGAGGGACTCGGTGAAGCAATCTAGGGCTATATATAAAGTAAGTGCAAAGCCCCAAATGCCAAACAGCTGAAGAAAATGGATATATAAATTGTAATATGTATAAAATGCTATACAGACATTAACAATTACATATACCTACATTGAAAATGTTCAAAACATTACATTTAAAAGCAAGAAATAAAACTAAATGTATATAGGAAACACACCTCCTAAATTTACATCTTTTTTTCTCATGGCAGTATGGATTTTCTCCTCACGATTATCTTCCTAGAGATTATGAAAGCTAGAGGCTCTGTTAAGGACCTTTGGTAACATAAATTGAGCTGAATCTGCCTTCGTCTCAGGTCATGATCTCAGGGTCCTAGGATAGAGCCCTACATTGGGCTCTGCTCAGCAGGGAGCCTGCTCCCCCCCCCCACCACCTCCTACCTCTCTACCTACTTGTGATCTCTCTCTCTCCCTCTGTCAAATAAATAAATAAAAGCTTTAAAAAAATAAATAAATTGAGGCTGAAGATAGTTTTGTTTTGTTTTTAGCATAATAAAGTGTAGGATATAATGCTAACAAGAGGCTATTCTCCCTGGTGTAAAAGCCTGGTTTTGCTTTTTTCAAGAACAGGCCTGAAGCACATACTTCAATGAGGGCTTATTTTTGTCTCTCCACTCCCCCACTCAAAGATCCAATGCCCCCAGTCCCTCACTCAGTAGGTGAACTGAACAAGACACCCACACTTACTGTCAATTTCTACCATTTGGCCAGACACAAAAGGACAGGGCTTTGTTTGGTTCTAAATAATCAAGAAACTATGAAGGATTGAAGAACACAGGTATAATTGAAATGCTCGCTATGTGGAGCCCCCATGACTTCTGAATTAGAACTCCACATCACTGAAGCCTGGGGACAAATTGAATGGAATGAGAAAACTGTACATGAACTGCCACCACCATATAGACTCCAAAATACAGGACACTTGAAACCTGCCATTTGTTTAAATATTCAGAACATTCTTCAGTATTCCAAACATTTTCTTGTTTTGCTTACTATTTTCACATGGACTGCACCCACCCCTCCCTCCCCTGATAAAGGATAGAGAACCAGAGATAATCACATTTGTAATTACAACTTCCTAGCTGATGGGAGCATTCAGCATTTCTAGAAAATGCCTTATACTCTTCTACTGATGACCTAATTTATATATTTTTTGGCCACAAGGATGTAAAATGCAAGAGCATCTTGATGTACAGCCACAGAACTTAGAACTGAGTTTAAAAACTAAGACACTCTAGGGGTGCATGGGTGGCATTGTTGGTTAAGCATCCCTTCCTTGGTTTCGGCTCAGGTGGTGATCTCAGGGTGGTGAGACTGAACCCTGAGTTGGGTCCCTCACTCAGTGCAGAGTCTGCTTGACATTCTTGCTTCCTATCCTTCTGCGCCTCCTGCTCATGAACTCTCTCTCAATAAATTAATAATTAATAATTAATAATAATAATTAATAATTAATAATTAATAATTAATCGGAGGGGAAGACGAAGCATGAGAGACTGTGGACTCTGAGAAACAAACTGAAGGTTTTAGAGGGTTTGGGAGTGGGAGGTTGGGTGAGCCTGGTGGTGGGTATTAAGGAGGGCACATATTCCATGGAGCACTGGGTGTGGTGCATAAACAATGAATTTTGGAACACTGAAAAAATTTTTTTAAAAAGGTGAAACTCTAAATATTCTAGATTATTATTCAGTAAGTGAAAACTAATGTAACATCGTGAAAACAAAACTTCAGCAAGCCGTAACTATAGCAATGGCTGCCATTTATTACTAACCATCAGGTAAACCTCATGCCCACTCTATGAGTGCTTTGTCCCCAGCTTTGGAAAGAAACAAGTGAAGTTTAGAGAAGTTAAAGAAGCTCTCCCCTTAAACAAGCTCTCCCCAAGTGTCACTGTCACCGAGAGACCAGAAGTCAATCCCAGCTCTTATTCCCAAGCTGGTGCGTTCTTTCCACTATGCTTAGCTGCTTCATAAAAATAACAGATCTATCAGCGAGGTTTGAGAGAAGAGAGCTCGGTTTTCCAGACGTGCTGAAGAAACAGAAGTTAGAGCTTAGAAGAAATAGAGAGGAGAGCGTGGAAGGAGGAGCCAACTAAACCCACTCGTCTGTATACTCATTGTGACCAAATACACTCCATTCTGATTCTGTGGATCAAACAGATCTGGCTCTTCTACTTTATAGAACTCTTCTGAAGGACTCACGAGGACCAAGAGACTATCTGATAATAGTTTTTGTGAAACTCTATGGCAGTGGCTTTTGCAGCTCTTCCAAAACTAATTCAACCCATTCAGGGGTTGGGTCAAGGTGGTATTTTTCTTGGGGAACAAATCATCTTTTTTTCTTCCTCATAGAGGGAGATAAGACAAAATTTACACATAAGATTCTTGACCATTTGTTAGAAAATTAACTTAAAATGTAGGCTGAAATTCTGGTTATTTGGTATAGTGTTTTGATCTCCATTTGAGACCTATTCTAATCCACTAAAACTTGATACAAGAGCAAATTTAACCAAAAAAAAATCTTAATTCATATACCAGAAAATTCACACATTTTTAAAGATTACTGACATGCAGTGTTATTAGTAATTTCATGTGCAAAACTGACTTGCCAATTCTATACGTTATTCAACGCTCACCACACTGAGGGTGGTCATTATTTGTCACTATACGTTATTAAAATATTATCGACTACATCCCCTATACTGTACTTTTCATCCCCATGAGTTATTTTGTAACTGTAAGTTGTACCCCTTAATACCCTTCGCCTATTTAGGACCATCCTCCCAACACGCTATGCTCTGGTAACCCAAGTTTCTCTGTATTCACAAATCTACTTGTTGTTCTTTTTAAATGTAATATTCTACATGTAGGTAAAAACATGGGATATTTGTCCTTCTTTGACTTACTGAAAATAATACCCTATGTGGTCACAAATGGCAAGAGCTCATCCTTTTTCATGGGTAAAAATTCTGTACATAGGAACATGCGGGCGCACACGTGCGCTGTATGTTCTTTATGATGGACACGTAGGTTCCTTCCATGTTTTTGCTATGGTAATTAATACTGCAGTTAAAAAAAGGGGTGGATATATCTTTGCAAATAGTGTTTTTGTATTTTGGGGATAAACACCTAGTAGTGGAACTATGAGAACATACAGTATTTTAAAAAATTTTTTTTAGAAAACCCTCTATACAGTTTCCCACATTGGTTGCGCCCAATGATATTCTCACCAACAGTGCATGGGGTTCCCTTTTCTCTACATCCCTGCCCACACTTGTTGTCTTTTTGATACTAACCATTCCAACTGGTGTGAGGTGGTACCTCACTGTGGTTTAGATTCGCATTTCTCTGATGATTAGCGATGCTGAGCATCTTTTCATGTGTCTGTTGGCCACAAGTGTCTCTTCTGTGGAAAAATTTTGGATAGGTCCTCTATCCAGTTTTTAATCAATTATTGCTTTATTTGGAACCAATGTTGAGTTGTAACAGCTCTTCATATTTTTTAGATATTAACCCCTTATCGGATAAGTTATTGGCAAAGATCTTCTCCCATTCAGTAGCTTACCTTCTGTTGAGGATTTTTGTATCTATGTTTATCAGAGACATTGGCCTGTAGATTTTTGTAGGATCTTTGTCCTCATAGAATGAGGATAATGCTGACCACATAGAATGAATTCAAAAGTTTTCCCTCCTTTTCTATTTTTTGGAATAGTTTGAGAATAATAGGTATCTCTTTTCAAAATGTTTGGTGGAATTTACTTGTGAAGCTATCTAGTCCTGTAATTTTCTTTGTTGGGAGGTATTTGTTTTTTTTAACCAGTTCAATTGCATCACTACTGAGTCTATTCAAATTTTCTACTTCCTGATTCAGTTTGGAAGACTGTATTTTCAGGAATTTAGCCATTTCTTCTAGGTTGTCCAATTTGTGTGCAATATTTCCTAATATTCTCTTATAATCATTTGTACCTTTGTGCTGTTGGTTATTTCTCCCCTTTCATTTCTCCTTTCATTTCTGCCTTTGAGTCTTCTTTTTTTCCTGTGTCTGGCTAAAGGCTTATCAACTCTGTTTATCTTTTCAAAGAACCAGCTCTTGATTCCATTGATCTTATTTTTAGACTCTATTTCAATTATTTTTGCTCTCATCTGTGTTTCCTTTCTTCTACTAACTTTGAGCTTTGTTCTTTTTCTAGTTCTTTCATGCATAAGGTTATTTTGTTTTAGATTTATCTTCTTTCTTGAGATAGGCTTGTATTGCTATACACTTCCGTCCTGTAACTGCTTTTGCTGGGTCTCAAAGATTTTGGATCATTGTATTTATAACTTCATTGTCTCCCATGTATTTTTTTAAAGATTATTTTAGAGAAAGAGAGAATGAGCAAGTGAGGGGGAGAGGCAGAGAGAGAAAAAATCTCAAGCAGACTCCCCATTGAGCACAGAGCCCAATGTGGGGCTCATTTCCACAGCCCTGAGATCATGACCTGAGCTGAAATCAAGAGTTGGTCCCTTAACTGACTGAGCCACCCAGGTGCCCCCCATATATATTTATTTCCTCTTTGATTTCTTTGATGACCTGTTGGTTATTCAGTATCATGTTGTTTAGCCTCCATTTGTTTGTGATTTTCTCAGGTTTTTTTTCTTGTAATTGATTTCTAGTTTCACAACAGTGTGGTGAGAAGAGATGCTTAATAGGATTTCAATACTCTTAAATCCACTGAGGCTAGTTTTGTGGCCTAATATGTGATCTATCCTGCAGAATGTCCCATGCATACTTGAATGTGAATTATGCTGGTTTGGGATGGAAAGTTCTGCATATATCTATCAAGTTCATCTGGTCTGATAGGCCATTTATAGCCACTATTTCCGTATTGATTCTTTGCACTATCCATTGGTATAAGTAGGATGAAAAGCCCCTATTATTATTGTGTTACTGTCAATTTCTCTCTTAATGTCTGTTAATATTTTCTTTATATATTCAGGTGCTCCTATGTTGGGTGCATAGATATTTACAATTGCTATATCCTCTTGTTGAAATAATCCCTTTATTATGTAATGCCCTTCTTTCTCTCTTGCTAGCGTCTTCATTTTTAACGTCTATTTTGTCTGATGGAAGTAGTTCTATCCTGGCTTTTTTTTTTTCCTTCCATTTGCATGGAATTTTTTTCCATCCCTTCACTTTCAGTCTGTATGTGTCTTTGAGTCTGAGTTCCTTGTAGGCAGTATATAGATGAGTCTTGTTTTTTTTATCCAGCCATCCTATGTCATTGGAGCATTTAGTCCACTTACATTCAAAGTAACTTCCCGCTTAGAACTACTTTTGCTGGGTCTCAAAGATTTTGCTACCATGTTGTTAATTGCCTTCTGCTTGTTTTTGTAGTTCTTTGTTGTTCTCTTGCTCTCTTCCCCTGTGGTTTGCTGGCTTTCTTTAGTGTTATGCTTAGATCCCTTTGTGGGTTTTTTTTTTAAATCTCTTACAGGTTTTTGATTTCTTATTACCATGGAGTTCTATGTAACATGTGTGTAATAGTCTGTATTAATTTGATGGTTGCTTAAGTTGGAACACATACTAAAAGCATTAAATTACTACTTCCCCCTCCACGTTTTATGTGTGAAATCATATAATTTACACCTTAAAATATTCTGCATCTTTTTATTTTTTATTTCCCATTTATTATTGTACTATAATTGAGTTTAGTACTGTTCTGTTTTAGCCTTCATACTGGTTTTATAATTGATTAATCTACTACCTTGACTATATGCTTGCTTTTGCCAGTGAAATGTTTTCCTTTCATATGGTTCTTTTTTCTAGTTATGGTCTTTTTCTTGCCACTCAAAGATGTCCCTTTAACATTTCTTGCAAGGCTGGTTTAGTGGTGATGAACTGAACTTTAACTTCTGTTTGTCTGGTAGACTCTTTCTCTCCACTTCAATTGTGCCTGATAACTTGCTGGATAGAGTAGTCATAGTTGTAAATTTTTTTACTTTCAGCACTTTGAATATACCCTGCCACTCTGTTTCTGCTGAAAAATTAGGTGATATCCTTAAGAGAAGGAGGTGGGCCCTTATTTGTTTGCTTTTCTCTCGTTGCTTTTTAAATTCTCTTTTTACCTGTAGCTTTTTCCATTGTAGTTATTATGTGCCTTGGTGTAGACCTTGCTTGGGGGCTCTCCTTGATTCCTGGACTTGGATGTCTTTTTCCTTCCCTGGTTAGGACGTTTCAGTTACTATTTCTTCAAATAAAATGTCTGCCTCCTCTCTTCATCTCGGATCCTTATAATGCTACTGTCACTTAATCATGTTGCAAACATCCCTTAACCTATTTTGTAATTCTTCCCCTTTTGGCTGTTCAGGTTGGTTGTTTTCTATTACCTGGTCTTTCAGATTGCTGGCCCATTCTTCTGCATCCACTTGTCTGCTGATTCTAGTGTATTTTTTCATTTCAGTTAGTATATTCTTCAACTCTGGTTCTTTTCACATTTCCTATTTCTTTGTTGACGTTCTCACAGAGTTCATCTACTCTTCTCTCAAGTCCAGGAAGTATCTTTAGGACCATTACTTATTAATACTTTATCAAGCATATTACTTGTTCCATTTAGTTTAGTTCTAATTTTGTCTTGTTATTTCATTTTTTAGATATTCCTCTGGTTCCTCATTTTGTGTAATACTCTGTTTCTTTGTATTAGGTAGGTCTGCTAGGTCTACTGGTCTTAAAAGTGGTCGTCTTGTGTCAAAGAAATCCTGCAATGCCCTTTAGTACAATCCCCTCTGGTCACCAGAATTAGGCTCTCCAGGGGTGTCCTCTGTGTGCTGTGATTCCTTTGGGCATGCTGGTAGGTGGGGCTGACCCTCATCTCAGCTGGCTGCAATAATCTGCTTCACCTTCTACAGGCATACGGGACAGAGTTTGCACCCCAGGCTGTTGAGGGGCCCGGCTATAGCACCATGGACTAGCTGATGGGCTGGGCTAGCTCTCAACCCACCTGTCTACAGTTAGCCACTGCAACACCTGCTGTCACTCTGAGGAACATGGCTTACTCCCTGCATGGCCAGCTAAAAGGCTCAGCTACAGGAACTGTGGGTGTGTGGGTTATTTCCCACCCCTTGCCCCCTGTCCCCTACCCAGAGCAGGAACCACTTTGTAGTGGTGTTTGTCCTGTCCCTGCTGGGTGTGTTGGGGCAGGAGCCACTTTGGAAGGGTGCCTGTTGAGATAGCTGGGTTGGGTGGAGCAGGAAAGCAGGACAAGGCCAGAGTGGGGCATATTCTGCTAGCAAGGTAGATGGAGTGTGTTAAAACCGGCTCCTGCCAATGTCCAGCTATGTAGTCTGGGGAATGGTGAGAAAAATGGGGCCTGCCAGCACGTCCATTCCCAGAGGAATCTCCTGCAGATTTCTGCCCCTCCAGCACACATTCTAAAATTAGTCCATAAATCTCCTTCATGGATGCCCCAGATGCTTTTCAAACTGCTGCTTCTGTGCTGGGTGTTAGACTGAGTGATATAGTATGTTGGCTCTTTCAGGGCAGAGTCTTGGTTTCCTGTAGCCCTCCAGCTCTTCTGGAGTTAAGCCCTACTAATTACTTAAGCTCCTAGAGTTAAGCCTTGTTGATTTATAAAGCCGGACATTATGGAGGGTCTTGTTCCCAGTGGGGGCCAGGGACACCCATGTGGGGTCTGATCCCTTGCTCTTCGTGGTAGTGATGTCCCTTCCATTTGTGGTTAGTTACACAAGGTATTTGGTACCCAGGTGTGTCCCTGCCCCTATTTCTCTGTGGCCTCTTCAGGACGAGCTGTGGCAGTTCTGTTCTGCCATTCTTTAGTTAGTTGCAATACACGTATTTGTTGCCACAGTGCGTCCATGAGAGGAGTGAGCTCAGGCTCCTTTTACTCCACCATCTTCCCACGTTCCCCATATAGACTCATTTAAAGCCTACAGGCTTTTAATATATTCGTAAACTTGTGCATCCATCACCAAAATCTATTTTAGAACATTTACATCACCCTTAAAAGAAACGAACATCACACCCCTTAACCATCACCCTCTAAGCCCCTATAAACCCCTACCTTAGGCAACCGTTAATCTACTTTCTGTCTCTACAAAGCAACTTTCTGTTGGCTAAAATCCTAAATGTTCTCTGGCTTTGAAGAGATCAGTCCCATCTTGAATGTTAGCTGGAAAAAATACCAGAAGTAGTCAACTTTTGTTGGGGGTGGAAAAATAAGGAAAGATAAAAGAGCAGCACCATGTTTTCTAATATGAAGTCTAGAATCATTATTTAGTTGGCAACTATGCGATCTTAAATCCATGAACGCAAAACCGAAATGTACTCACCAAACAGTTTTTTCTCTTCTAGTTTCTCAGAACATGGTTGGCATACTCAGGTCTTCATCTAGAATCTAATGATCTTCTAGGAAATCCCAGTGAAGGGAGCAGGGGCTGCTGGAGGAGAGCTGCATTCTCTACTGGTTACGGCTCTACTTATTGGCTTCTTGAGAGTTCTGGTGAACTCAGAAGTTCTCACAATTTAATGTAGGCAGAAGAAAGGGATCTTCAAGACCCTGATAGAAGCTATGTCTTTAGCTGTGTCCTTCCCACTTTGGAGACATGACAGTGTGGTGGAAAGATCAGGTCTGGCATGACTGCTTTGAATCCTAGGTCTACATACTAGATATAGGACCTTACTTAATCTCTTTGATTCTCAGTTTTTTTTCATCAGTAAAATAACATGACTATCATCCAATAATAATGGTGGAGTTATGAGAATTAAATGTAATGACATCTGTTGAAATGTCAAAACCTACTAAATTATACATAGTAATAATCAATAAATATTAACTTCTCTTTTATATTCTCTTCTTATAAACTCCAGATCATCAGACTATTCTCTTAATTGTCTGGGTCCTGCCCTACATAGGACATGCTTTGTGTTCATCAATAACTGAAGGCATGGGTTTAAGGGCTTCTATTAGTAACCAACTGTGATCTTATTACTTAACTTGTGGCTACTTTGGTTTTCTTGTATTTCAAAAGGTTATCACAAAGCTTCAAAATATGCATAGGAATCACCTGCGTATTTTTTTTTTAATTGCAGACTGATTCAGTAGCTACAGTGAACAGAATTTTTAAATAGATTCTAAGGTTCCTGCCTTCCTTGTGTACATGCTCCGTAGGATCCTCTCACCCTGAGTGTGAGCAGTACCTGTGCATTGGATAGGTCACCCTCATGATTAGGTTACATGACAAAGATGAAGGGATTTTGCTCATGTAAATAGGGTCCCAAACCAGTTGATTTGAAATTAATGAAAGGGAGATTATCCTGGGTGAGTCTGACCTAAACAAGGAAACCCATTAAAAGAGGGCCTTGAAGTCAAGACTCTTGCTATCCTTGAGATAGTGAGTTTTTAGCAGTTCTACAGCTACAAGGAAATAAATTCTGCCAGCAACCACGTGTGCCTGGAAGAGGACTCAGTGCCTCAGATCAGACCCCAGTCTTAGCTGATAAATCTTGGTTTAAGTCTTGTGTGATCCTGAGCAGAGCATTCAGGTAAGCCATACCCAGTTCCTGACCCATGAAAACTTTGAAATGATAATGTGTTATTTTACGCTGCTAAATCTATGGCGGTTTGCTACACGGCAGTACAGAACTAATATACTGGGTCTGAGTGAGGCATTTCTAATAAGATCCCAGGTGGCTATTGATTATGCACCAGCATGTCCACAATCTGAGTAACAAGAATATATCACACAATCATTTCAAGACTTAGAGCGATCGTAGATATTAGGGATGAACAACTAGGGTGCTTTTATGATGATTTCTTCAACCTTAAACATAAAGTTTAATGATTCATAATTCTTCATTATTACCTCTATTTTATAAATTCTTCATTTGTAACCTCAATTTTCTAAAATTGACTCTCATGTGACTTTTGTGGGAAATTCCACTTAAACTTCTAGACATCTATTTCCAATTAGAGTTTCATTCCTTTACAATTTCCTACTCTTGCAAGAAAATTAAATATATTCCTAATCAAATGCAAATGGCACAACACAGAGAGGTAATTATCATTTTATCAATTCAGTCCAATCCTCTTTAACCACACTCAGTATTCTAAGTAACAAGATCTTAATGGTTACACTTGAGGATATTAAAATAAGATGGAGGGAAAATGAATTGTTTCTTGGCTTTGCCAAATAGGAATTATTCACAAAATAGGTTTTTCAGCTTACTGTCTTATTAAACCATTTTTATTGGCTTTCTTATTTAGACTGTATGGTTGGATACTACCAGGTATAATGGAACATCTGTTCTATGCAGTCTAGCTGATCTACTTGGTCAAACAGGAGTCTTAGGACTGAAGGATTTATCTACATGAGACTGCAGGTTTCAGAATTCTATTAGCTGACTGCTATTTGTCACAGCAATTTATTTTGTGTTGATCAAGAGTCCCTACCTTGGAGATTAGTAAATGTAGAACCCAATAACTCAACTCTTACAGATCTCTTTTTGAACCTGTTAGATGAAAAGAGGAAGTCATTTTCTCCAGATTCTTTCTTCTACATCTGTTAAATGGGTGGCACTAAAACTTTCAGTTCATTCTAATTCAATTCATTTCAAACGTTTTTACTTAGCGCATTACTGTCCTAGGAACAAGCAGTATGAATAACACCTAGTGCTTGCTCTTATGCAGTTTATGATCTGGTGGGGAAAAAAAAACAAATAGACATGGAATTATAATATAGCATAACTACTAAGAGAGGGCCAACTGCAATGTAAGTAATATGTAATTTTGAATTTAAAGTATGGGTAAGATTTAGTGAAGTAAAGGAAAGAGAAGATGCCTGGCAGAAGGAACAATGTGTTCTATGGGTGAAGAGCAAGAATTAGAAAATTCAAGGTGGTTAGAACATAGGTAAGAGGTAGAGGGAGAAAATTAGAAAAGCATGCAGGACCCAACACATGATGGCTGGTTAAGCATATAAAAGAGTTTGGAGATTAGTTTAGGTAATCATTTATAAACTTGGGTCTCAAGAACCTGTTACACATATATAGATAGAGGAGCCCATGAGATCATGACCTGAGCTGAAACCAAGACTTGGACGCTTAACTGACTGAGCCACCCAGATGTCCTAAGACAGTGTTCTATTCTTAAAAATTCTGTAGGGCCCCATAGAGCTTTAGTATCAGTGTTAAATGTATTAATAGTTGCTATATTAGAAAAACTGGGAAATTTAAAAAGATTTAAAATAATTAAAAACCTATTACATGTTAACAGAAAAGGTTTTTTTGGTAAATCTCTTCAATGTCTGGCTTATGTAGAAACCAAGCTGATTCTCATATCTGACTTGTGTCTATTTATTGCAATGTTACATGTCCCTTAACCTATGGAAAACGCTACTGTAGACTTAATGAGCAAATGAAAGTGAAAATGGCAAATAATCTCAATAGGATTATGAACATTGTTTTGACTTTGCAAAGCAAGAGATCTCACAGACCTCTGGGGATCTTCTTGATTTGAGAACTATGGTCTGAAGTCAATGAGAAAACCCTGAAGTGTTTAAAGAACAGAGTTAGATATGATCAGAGTTTCATTTTGGGAAAATTACTCTGCAGGGAAAAGATGTGTTGTAGCAGAATAAGAATAGAATCAAGTAGGCTTGTATGAATTCCAAAAATGCGTATCTGATCATGTCTAGGCTTACTGAGCTACCAGGAAAGGGTTTTAAATATTACATATGCTAAATATTTATTACAATGTTAGCGTTCAGTGCTCTTAACCACAGTAATCATCTGTTTCCTAGGATTTATAAGGGCAAAATCCAGTGTAGAGCTAGAGTCTGAAACAGAATAAAGCTTGGCAAGAGATGCAAATTCTTGTAGAATCTCAAGCACTGCAGTACAACCAGCCAACCATCCACTTGCCTCAGCTAAATGCTATTCACTGAAGAAATGGATGAAAGTGAAGCCATGTTTAGCTAAGGCCCTCATAAAGAAAGCCCTGGATCAATAATGAATTGGCATAGCAAATTAATTAATAAAAAATAATATAAATAATAATATGTTACTAATAAACAATTTTGAGCACTTACAATATGCCAGGCACTGTGCTTAAGGGCTTTATCATTTTAATTTAATCCTCATAACAACCTATGAAGTAGGTAAGATCATCATTACCCCCAGGGGGTATTACTATTACCATCTCCACACCCAGGATGGGAAAACACAGATGGGAGGAGGAGAGGACTAGGCAGACACAAACCCAAGTAACTCATTCAAGGTTCTAAAATAAAGAACAGAGCTAGGTTCTGAGCCTATGTCTAGATGACTCGAAAACCCATTCATAGCCAGTGTGCTATACCGCCACACTACAAGATATAATGTAAAATACTTCATGAATAAAGCTAGATTCTGTATCAAATAGATTACCAGATATTGCTGATAGTTTATGCTAAGATAAATCCTGATAACTAAAGTAACATTTTTCTACCCTAGAAACAAGAGATCTGAAGTAATAGTTCATTGCTGACAATGGTTGATACTATTCATGGTGAAGGCAAACCTTTCTGGGGAACAGACCCACAAGCGTTTACATTTTTATTATTGTCTACAAATTCAAGAATGTCGCCTTTGCTAATTGGGAGGCAGTAGAAGAGAGTAGATCAATGTAATTGGACTGTCCAGATTTGAATCCCAACTCTACCATTTACTAACTCTTTAACACTGAGCACGTCAGTTAACCTGTCTATGCATCAGTTTCTGTGGCCTTTAAATAGGGGCAATAATAGTACCTAACTCAAATGGCAGATTTTAAGATTAAATGATAGAATATATACAAAGTATCAATTATGGAGTATATAAGATTAAATCTCAAATATTAAATATCACAGATTAAATGCTCAAAATTATTAACAATCTAATTAAATTGTACCCAAAGAACTCCTCCTTCACCATAATTATTTACAATATTATATGTTTTAAGGGCCTAAATTTTTTCACAAGTAAAGGTGTACAAACAGATGCCTAAAATCCCTGCCAGTTTCAAGCCTCTGTGTTATCAAGTTGACCTAAAAATCTCACTCTCCTTCTCTCTACACTGCTGTAAAGGAGGCTTTGCCAAAATAATCAGTCCCATACTCATTCCAATAGGGACATTTATAGTCATGCAATCAAACCAACCAGATTAGGAGCTGAATTTTTGATAGAATAGACTGGATCTTTTGGCATGTTTTGAATAGAGCTTTAATTTGTCCGGCTTACCATAATTTTTTAAAGAACTTAAAGTAGAATTGGGTTTACTGAGAGGTTAATACTATCTAAATGTCAGGTAATTATAGTAATTTTACCTAGGACATTGGGAAAACTTCTTAACTCTGTGTACTTTTTTTAAAAAAAGATTTTATTTATTTAACAGACAGAGATCACAAGTAGGCAGAGAGGCAGAGAGAGAGGAGGAAGCAGGTTCCCCTCTGAGCAGAGAGCCCAAAGTGTGACTCGATCCTAGGACCTTAGGATCATGATCCCAGGACTCTGGGATCATGACCTGAGCTGAAGGCAGAGGCTTTAACCCACTGAGCCACCCAGGCGCCTCTTAACTCTGTGTACCTCTATTAAAATCTTTTTTAAAGACACACTCATTGATATAAGGCACAACATCAACAGGGTTTCAAAAGTTTCTTTCTTCTATTTGGGAAACATGCACACGTGCCCCACTTGCCTGTATGCTAGGCTTTTATTTTTCCCTTTTGCTTAGTTAGGGACAAAGTCTGCCATTTTGGGATTGAAGCAGAGTCCTTTTGGCTCTAGGGAGAGGGTAATAAATTTTTTCTTCATACTGCACTGACAATTTAATCTTGGTTGAGAGAATTGCTATCTCTGAGGGTTGCTTAAGACTGGAAATCGATGCAGTTGTTTTCTTGGTAACCAAGCTACTTGGAATCATTGATATACAAAAATTCAAGTTCCGACTTTGCTAGGTACTCTTAAGGCTCCAAATTTTTTTTCTAAAAAAATTAGGCTGAATTCTGACTTAGAAAGGCAATAGAAAAAACAAGTATTCCAGCTCAACATGTAACTCTTTTTTTTTTTTTTTAGAGTGGTCAATTGTAGCAGAATCATCTGGAAAGATGCTGCAAGACACAAGGGGTAAGGGAAACAAAAGGATTAAAGCAAAGTGTAAGCAGCAAGCTTGTGTTGGGCTTACAAGTTTGTTCACTGGGACATATTCTTTTCTTATGTATAAGCAATACCAAGAATTCATACAAGAACAATACATTCTTCATCTCCCAAAGTGAGAAGAGGAAGAAGAAATAAGGGAATCTTACTTGGAAATGGAATCTTAGAGCTGGAGAAGGCCTTAAGGACCATATAGCTTAGGTCCCACATAAAGTAACGTTGCAAATGTCACACACTTAATGATAGACCCAGGACAATAATTTCAGTTTTTTTGATTCACATTGTAGTGTTCTTACTGGTCTAGCACAAGTACTCAGAGTTTATTTTTAAAAAAAGGTTTTATAATATACTTATTAAATCAGTTATTTATAAAGTGAAATTCCAGGCGTGGTAGAAGAGCCAAAGATAATCCCCAAATCAATTCTGGTAGACAAAATTCACTGACTGGTAAGTCTATGGAATGCCAATTTAAGAAAAAAAAATACTGTGCCCATCAACATGCATTAAAAACAGAAAAGTTTCTGAGAAAACAGTAAGAACAGAGAAGAGGCAATCAGAAATAAAAACAGGAAATTTTTGATCAGTCCAGTAATAGCTTAAGAAGACTGGAAAATTTCAGCTCTGATTGTGAGAGATGGGTTTCCAAATGCCTTGCCTCTATCTGTTTGTCTCTTTTTGAGTGCAATTCTTATGCTGAAATCCCCAACTCCTACAACTGTTACTTCATATTTTCTCCTGACTTCCTTCTTTTGGCCAACCCAACAGAAGGATTTATGCAGGGGCACCTGGGTGGCTCAGTGGATTAAGTCTCTGCCTTTGGCTCAGGTCATGATCTTGGGGTCCTGGGATCAAACCCCACATCAAGCTCTATGCTCAGCAGGGGGCCTGCTTCCCCCCTCCTTCCCCTCTGCCTGCCTCTCTGCCTACTTGTAATCTCTCTCTGTCAAATAAATAAATAAAATATTTAAAAAATGATTTGTGCTGTTTCTTTAACCATCAAAACCCCTTCTCCTTCCTACAGTCTTGGTTATAAAAATAGGGAAAGCAGACAGACATGTATGGGTTAGCATTTAGATGGATATTATGAAAACAGCTATTATATACTAGGTATCCAATGATATCCAATAAATATTGCTTACTTGTATGTGCTCCACTACAAAAGACAAAGTCCTATGCATCCTAGAGGCTATGTTATCTCCTAAAATCTCCAAAATCATGAAAATGACTCAGGAAAATATTGCACCCTCGGCTTTTCTCAGATAAGACCTTAAGAAAGATATTACTTCATGGTTTCTGAGAGTAAGATGCTAGAATCAGGATATCTGAGAAGGCCTGGGGTAGGGAAAGGAGGGCTAGGGCCAGGAGGTAAGAAAAGAACCAAGAGGTGTCTGGGTGGTTCAGTTGGCTAAGGGTCTGCCTTCAGCTCAGGTCATGATCTCAGGGTCCTGGGATCAAGCCCTCCATCAGGCTCCCTGCTTCTCCCTCTGCCTCTCCCCTCTGCTTGTTCTCTCTCAAGTAGATAAAATCTAAAAAACACCAAGCAAACAAACCAAAAAAAATCCACAAAACAAAAACCCAAGAAAGAATCTATAAAGCAAACATTAAAATTCCATTTCCAGCTATGTTGACATAAGTGCTACCAATTTGCCCTCCCAGCATGAACAGTTATAAAACTGAACAAAGTATATGAAGCTGTTGTTTTCAGGCACTGGACAGAAGGTAACACAGAACACAATACTTAAAGAACAGCGGCAGAGAAGATGAGCACCAGGCTCACTCTAGGCTCTCTATTAGCATAGAATTCCAGCCTTAACACAGGCTGACCATTACGAAAGACAATAAAGAACATTAAATACTATGAAATATTTGATTAACCCCAGGAAAGCAGGAAAAAAAGGAACAGGTAAATAAAAGCACATGAAATTAAAACAGAACCAGCAAATGACAGAATCAAGAGGAGCCATATCATTAAATATATTAAATATACATAGAAGAATCATTCTCATGATTCATGATTTCAACTAGAAGAAAAGGAGATTGAAGTATACACTGTATGCAGGTGTGCACTTTAAATATAAAGACACAAATAGATTGAAGCAAAACAATGCAAAAAAATGTCTACATATTCAAAGAAGATTATAAAAGATTAGCACCAGAGAGAAATTAGAATGTTGCCAGTGATAAAAAGAACACTTCAAGATAAATTCATAGTAATCCTGAATGTGTATGCTACAGATAACAGATTTACAAAATACATGAAGTAGGGATGTCTGGGTGGCTTAGTTGGCTAAGTGCCCAACTCTTGGTTTCATCTCAGGATCTCATGGCTCTTGAGATGGAGCCTGTGTTGGGCTCTGCACTCTGTAAGGAGTCTGCTAGAAGATTCTCTCCCTCTGCCCCTTCCCCTGTTTGTGTGCATGTTCTCTTTCTAAAATAAATCCTAAAAAAGAAAAAAAAATCCAAAAACCCCACAAAATACATGCAGTAAAAATGGACAGAACTGAAAAGAGGAATTGAGAAATCTACAATGGGATTTTGCACACCTTTCTCAGTAACTGGATAAAGTTGAAAAACTACCAAAATATATGAAAATAGATGAACACCATTATCAAAGAATGGGACCTAAATGATAATCATAGGATACTACACTCAGCAACATCAGAAAACAACCTTAACTTCATAGAATTTTCATCAAGAGACTATATTCTAAGTGAGGAAATATAGCTCATTAAAATGTTTGAAATCTTACAAAGTATATTATCTGATAACAATGGAATTCAGTTAAATGTTAACATCTAGAAACTTTCTAAATGTTTTGAAATTAAATATCACATCTAATAACCTAAAGATCAAAGAAGAAAAATTAAAATACTTCAGTTGAAAGATAATGAAAATAATATATTAGAGGAAAATGTGTAATAGTAAATGCTTATACTAGTGGAAAAGGTTTAAAAATCAATTACATGTGTTTTTGCCTTCAGGATATAAAAAGTTAAGTATCAGCAAAATTAATGGGAGGGAAGACTTTTAAGAAAAGCAAAAAGTTCAATTAAGTAGAAAGAAGAAGAATCAGAAAAAATTCTTTAAATAAATAAAACTGATAAACCCTTAGCAAGATGAATAGGATAGAAGAAACATATTTTTTGGTAAAGTTTTTATTTATTGGAGATAGAGAGTGTGTTTGTGTGTGTGTGTGTGTGTGTGTGTGTGTGTGTGTATGTGTGAGAGAGAGAGAGAGAGAACGTGTGCACCAGCGAAAGGGGTAGAGGGAGAGGCAGACTTCCTGCTGAGCAGGAAGCCTGTCCAGGGATTCAATCCAGGAGCCTGGGATCGTGACCTGAGCTGAAGGCAGACACTTAACCAACTGAGCCACCCAGGTGTCCCAACAAACACATTTTATTAATATTAGAATTAAAAGAGAATATCATAACAGATCCTACAGACATTTAAAGGTGATTATTGGGAAAAACTTTAGGCTGATAACTTCAACATCTTAGATGGTCAAATTTCTTGCAAAATATGACTTAACGATAAACACAGGGAGGAGTGTAATGCGAAGTGAAATAAGCCAGTCAGAGAAAGGCAAATACCATGTGATTTTACTCAGAGGTGGAATTTAAGAAACAAATCAAACAAAAAAGGAGAAACCAGAACAGATTTCACTATAGAGAACAAAAGGATGGTTACCAGAGGGGGGGTGGGGGGGGGGGATAGGGGAAATAGGTGAAGGGGATTAAGGGTACATTTTTCTTGGTTGTACAGAGTAATATATGGAACTGTCGAATCACTATATTGTACACCTGAAACCAATATAACACTATTAATCACACTGAAATTACAAAAAAAATTACTTGAGAAAACTGACACAAAAAATAGAAAATTCCAGTAAAATTCTATTAAGTGAATATAACTAACAAAAATCTTCAAAAATATTTGGGCCCAGTTTCACTGGTGGATGGTATCAGACATCTAAGGAATAAGGTCAATCTTGCATAAAGCTGTTCAGAAAAATAGAGGAAGAAAGAGCTCATTTTATGAGGTCAATATTACCCTAATACTAAAAATCTGACAAAAACAACTAGAGAACAGTCCCTCTCATTAAGATCAAAGTTCTTAACAAAACATTAGCAAATAGAATCCAGCCAACAAAAATGTTTAGTGTATCTAGTACAGTTTATCCCACAAATGAATCATTTGCTCAATACTTGATTATCAATTTATATACCACATAAAGTAAAAAATGAAAAAATAGGACCACAATAAATTCAGAAAAAGCATTTCACAGAATTTGGCATTTGCTCATGTTTAAAAAAAAAAAAAAATCAATCAGGGACGCCTGGGTGGTTCAGTCTAAGCGTTTGCCTTCCACTCAGGTCATGATCCCAGAACCCTGGGATCAAGCCCAGAGTTGGGCTCCCTGCTCAGTGGGAAGGCTGCTTCTCCCTCTCCCGCTTCTGCGTGTCTGCTTCCTCTTCTGCTTCTACTTCCCCTGCTTGTGTTCCCTCTCTTGCTCTCTCTGTCAAATGAATAAATAAAATCTTAAAAAAAACAAAACACACAAAACAAAACAAAAAAATCAGCAAAATGTTAAAACTAGGGAAATCCCTTAAAAGCAAAACAAAAAACAAGGAAAATTTCTCAAGCTGACAAAGACAAAAAAAAAAAAAAAAAAATTAGCAGATGGCATCACATTTATTGGTGAAACATTAAACACTTTTTCCCTTAGATTGGGAGTAAGGCAAGGATATCCACTTTCATCATTTCTATTTGGCATTATACCAGATACGCTAACCAGTGCAATAAGGCAAGAAATAAATAAAACTGGAAATTTTAAAACTGTCTTCCTCACAGATGATTGTTTAATCAGAAAATCTTAAAATCTTAAGTAATATATAATATCAACATCAGAAGTAAGATTAGTAAGGTTCTAAGATATAAGACCAATTTTTAAAAAATCAATTGTATTCTTGATTCTAGCAGCAAACATTTGGGAAATGAAAAAACCCTATCTATACAGTTATCAAAGAACATAAAATATTTAGAAATAAATGACAAGCATTTGGGGTATTTCATAGTAGTGCACTATATCTGAAGACTAACTAGAGATAGCTTTAATAAGACATCTGTACCCTGAAGACCTATTCATAGCAAGTTATGAATATTACTGGAAACATTTAGGAATTCCTAAATAAATGAAGGAATATACTACATACTGGATCAGAAAGTCACCAGATTTAAGAAGTCAGTCCTTCCAAAATGGAGATTCGGTGCACTCCCAATCCCAGCAGTCTTTTAAATAAAAATTAACATGCTCGTTTAATTGATATAAAAATGTAAAACCAACTTGAATAACCAAACTGGTTTTAGAATAGCCTTAAAAAAAAACTAGAAAATAACTTTTAAAAGAAAAAAGATGGAGAACTTACATTGTCTGATGTTAAGGTTTTTAATAAAATAAGACAGCGTGGTATTAGCTAAATATAGACGCATATCAATGTGACTGAATACTGACATCTGAAATAGGTCCACATGTACATAGTCAACTAACTTTCTTCAAAGGCACTAAAGGTCCTCAGTGGGGAAAGGATTGCATTTTCAAAACACTGCTGAAATAACTGAATATCCATATGGAAAAAAAATACCTCAATTTTTACCATACAACAAAAACCAAAAAAATTACTCAAAATAGATTATAGTCTTAAATATGGAGGCTACAATAATAAAACTTCTAGAAGATAACCTAAGAGAAAATCTTTGTATTGTAGAGTAGGCATTTTTTTTTTTAGATAGAACCAAAAAGCATGAATCATAAAGAAAATTGACAAACTGGCTTCATGAAAATTAAAACCTGTTCTTTGAATAACATCCTTAGGAAAACTTAAAAAGCCTCAGACTATACGACAATATTCACATTACTTACATCTGACACAAGACTTGCATACAGACTGTATAAAAATTCTTCCATGTAAATAAAATGAGAAACAAGCCAATTAAAAACTGGGAAAAATACTTGAACACTTTTCAGAGGACTATATCCGAATGGCAAAAAAAAAATGAAAGAGATGTTCAATATCATTAGTCATAAAAGAAATGCATACTAAAGACTCAGTAAGATACCAATTAGTCTAATGCATAAAATTTTTTAAACCTGACAATCCAATTACTGGAGAATATGTGTAACAACTGGAACTCTCCTATATTGGAGACAGGAATGTAAAATTGTGTGATACTTTGGTAAACAGTTGGCATTTAAATCAAACATACATTTATCAAAGGCCTAAAATGTTTGCACGTAGATATTAAAAAAAACCATTTTAGATAGTGGAGTTTTAGGTTCACAGCAAAACTAAGAGTAAAGTACAGAGATATAACATATACTCGCATGCATAGTCTTTCCCAATATCAACTTTCTCAGTATATTTGTTATAATTGATAAACCTACATTGACACATCATAGTTATTCAAAGCCCTTGGTTTACTCTTGGTGTTGCATATTCTATGGATTTGGACAAATGTATAATGACATATATCTACCCTTGTAGTATTATACTGGGTATCTTCACGGACTCCTTTGTGCTCCCAACTATTCAAGCCACCTCTACCCCCACCCCTGGCAACCACTAATCACTTCACAGTCTGTATAGTTTTGACTTTTCCAGAAGGTCACATACGTCAAATCATATAGTATGTATACACCACTTTATTTTTCCCTTCGTCTACTGAATACCATCTTGGTTGCTTCTGGGTTTTGACAGTAATAAATAAAGCTGCTATAAATATTCATGCCCCAGTTTTAGTGTGGACATAAGCTCTCAACTCCTTTGGGTAGATACCGAAAGACAGTGTTGGATCAAATGGCTAAGCGTAGGTTTAGTTTTGTAAGAAATGACCCATCTTCCAAAGTGGCTCCTCTAAGTGTGTGATTTTCTTCCTTCTTAAGGGTTAATGCCCTGCTGGGGGTTTAGGTTCCCAACCACATGACCTCCCCTCCCACTGTTCTCAATGTGGCCTTCTTTGTGGCTTTAGCTGTGGAAAATTTGTTTTTGCTCATCTCCCAGTACATCACTGATCACCAGAGAAATGCAATTCAAAACCCCAGGGAGAGCAAGCACTTCACACCTGTGAGTGGCTATCCGCAGAAAGAGACAAGTGTTGTTAAGCATGTGGAGTGAGGGACCCCTTGTCCTGGTTGGTAGAAATGTAAATTGCTACAATCCCTACGGAAAAGAGTATGGAGCTTTCTTCAGGAAAATAAAAATAGGACTGCCATATGGTCCAACAATCACACTTGTGGGTATATACCCAAAGGAAATGGAAACACTATTCAGAAGCCTTACCTGCACTTCCTTGTTCACTGCAACATCATCCACGATAGCCAAGGCACGGAAACAACCTAAGTGTCCATGAACAGATGAATTGATCAAGAAGATCTAGTGTGTATAAACACAACAGAATGTTATTCAGCCACAAAAAAGAAGGAAATGCTGCCTTTTGCTACAACACAGGAGGACCAAAAGAGCCTTATAAGTGAAATAAGTCAGGCAGAGAAAGATAATCATTGTATGTTCTCACTTACGTGCAGAAACTACAAAAACCCAACTCATAGAAACAAAGTATAGAATAATGGTTGCCAGGGGCTGGGGGCGGGGGCGGGCGGTGCAGCCGGAAGAAATGAATAGATGTTGCTCAAAGGCTACAGATTTGAGGCTCTAAGGTGAATGAGTTCTGGGTTGTAACGTAAAGCATAGTGACTATCATTAACAATACCTGAAAGTCGTCTGAGTAAATCTTACATGTTATCACACGCATGCGCACACACCCACACAGAGTGGTAATTACGATAGAGGATGGAAGCATTAATTATCTTTATTGTGGCAATCACTTTACAATATACAGGTTCATCAGATCATCCTAGTTTATGCTTTAAACCCTTATTTATATGTCCACAATATCTGGAATAACATATAAAGCTGGAAGAAAAGAACGTACCAACGCCAACAGCATTAGTCATGAGGAAATTGGAAATTAAAAGCACTGTCTGATAGCGCTTCACAGCTACTAAAATGGCTCGAGTGTAAATAAAGTCACCAAGACCAAATGCTGGCAAGGTTACTGAGCAAAGAGAACCCCCATACCTCACAGCAGGGAACGGAAAATGATGCAATTGTTTTGAAAAACTATTTGGCAGTTTCTTATCAAGTTAAGCATATACCTTCCCCAGGTTTTAGGTATTTACCCAACAGAAATGAAAGCCCATATCCAGCAGAATACTTGTGCAAGACTGTTCATAGCAACTTTAATTAAAAAAGAAAAAGTCAAAACTGAAGCATATACCTTCCCCAGGTTTTAGGTATTTACCCAACAGAAATGAAAACCCATATCCACCAGAATACTTGTGCAAGACTGTTCATAGCAACTTTAATTAAAAATAAATCAAAACTGAAAAGAACCCAAATATCCATGAACAGAAGTAAATGTGTTTGGATAAACAAATTGTGCTACATTCATACAGTACAAGACTGTGGAAAAAGAACTATCTTTACATATAACGACATGGAGGGTTCTCAGCAACATTGCTGAGTGACCTATTTTCAAAAGAGTACAGGCTGTATGGTCACATTTATAGGAGTACTTTTAAAAACGAAAAACAAACTTATGGTGAGAAATCAGATCACACTTCAAGGCAGGGTGCTCGCACAGGTATCAAGTTTGTCAGAATGAATTGAGCCATACATTTGTGAATGAGTTTCCTTTAGTATATGGAAATTATACCTCATTTACAAAAAAATGAAAAATAAAAAGGAAACCATGTAATTTAAAATTTTGTCAAACACCAGCAGTATACTTTCAAAAGTCAGTGTTTTGCAATTCTATCTGCACATGAGATGCACCTGAGTTTTGTTTTCTGGGTTTTTGTTTTTGTTTTTTGTTTTTAAACATACAGTTCTGACTCTTTACCCAATATTGAGAACCCCGGACCTGCTATAAAAAACCATTCCTATATCAACTGGGAAGTTACTACTGTAATAGTTTGATTTTCACAGCATTTCTAGTACAGAAACCCACCCCTATACCCGAATGAACTAGCCCACGCTGGCTTTGGAATTTTGAATTATTCATAGGTGGACATGGCCACAATATTAACAATTCTATCACACATTTCAGAAACAGAATTCACCTGCCATCAAACTGTCACAAGAAAGCTTCCACTGATTGTTTTACTTTTCTTCAGAGTGCATATGGCGGGTGGGGAACCTACAGAAACCAAAACCATGCTACAGAATTACCAATGGTTCTGTGAATCCAGCCTCCTCCTTAGCTCCTGTACACAATTTTGTAAAACACCTTTCATTAGCAGGCTTGTTTCTCAGAAGTGACAGTGGAACTCTCTTTAAGGATATATAGTCCAGTGCTAGACGTTAGCAACAGAATCTTAAGTGGAGAGACTTTTTTTTTTTTTTTTAACAGAATGGGCCCCAGAGAACAGGAAACGAGACCACCACTAGAAGAGTTGATAGAAACAATTAAGAAACTGGTTTGGAAGGCAATCAGAAACCATCAATGTCCTTCTCTACTTTAGAAGGCCAGCCCTAGGGACAGGATTCAGAACTCATTTCTAACACAAACCAAACTGCGCTGTCAAAAACAATACAATGGAAATTAGTAATTTAGAGCAAAGAATCTCAGACGAATCCCCTGTAATCTAAATCAGAAACTAATTCAATTGACTTTTGGAAATATCCTTTTCCTCTCCATGTGGTTTCCACCTTTGATGAAGGGAGGGGTAAGGATTACAGAACTTCCAAGCCTGGTCTCCTTCGGCTACCGTGACTCAGCTCTAACTGCAACCCAGCTGGCTCATCTTCCTGGGCGTGAATTCCGCAGTAGGACAGCCGTCCATTCCCCGAGTCCCAGTAGCAGAGAGGCAAAACCAGGGGCTTTGCTTGGATATCACATACAGGACAGGTTCAAGAACAACTGAACGAACCCGCACGAACTCCAGTTCCATTGAATTGGTCCCCATCATTCTTTGTCTCTCGTACCTTTAAATCTCTCTGCACGAAAACTGGGCTTATCCTCTGGTCGGTGTTAAAGCAGCACCCAATTTATAACTTCTGCCTGCACTTTCCTCTTCCAGAATGATTGCTGTTTGAAGAACGGTTGGCAGTGCATTTTCATTAGAGATCAAGATTTCAGGCAATGCATTTGGGTGCGGGTTTAGAATTGTGGTCTCATTTTCTGAATTCAATTCTCAGCCGTGTGCTTAAGCTTGGAATATCAAACAGTCTGGTGGTGAATGTTTAACTTGAGGGAAGAACTATGTATGCAGACAAATGGCACAGGGCAACTCAAAGAATTACATGGTTTGACATTATGCGGGGGGGGGGGGGGGGGGGGGGGGCTTACGTTTCTAAGTACCAGTCAGAAACTTCACATCCAAAGAGCGGAGTTGTTTGCTGTCAAATGATTAACAGCTGTGCCCTTTAAGTCCCCTAAAAGGAGATTTTGCCTAGAGACAGTAGCCGGCTAATTAGCTTCTCTGCTGGTAATCTCACTCAAAAAAACAAGCTCATGCAGGAATAAATCTCTCTCATATATATGTATATATTATACACGAAGTCTCATGCAAGTCAATAATATCCCATGTGAAGTCAAAAATCCCACACAAGTCGATAAGAACACAAACATTCCCAGCAACTCAACAAAGGAATCGGAAAATCCACCAAGATTATGTACCAATGGCCAATAAGCACGTTTGAAAACATGCAAAACATTATGCGTTGCTATGGTCTCACACACACAAAGGAAATCCACAATCAATACAATATTTAAATGGCTTTTAACACATGTAGAGGGCTAGGGGTAACTGTTAAGGGGCAAGACTGTTTACAGCCAGGAGGAAATTCCTCGCCAGGGCAGGCCCGGCTAGGCGGGTGTTTGGGAGTGGGGGGGGGGGTGGGGGGAGGGAATCCTGAGCAGGGAGCTCCCCATGGTCCAGGCAGAGAACTCACCTGCCAAGCAGGCTAGGGAGGAGATTTCGGCCTGAACGGAGCAGCAGGAGCCGGTGTACCTGATGGGGCTGGAGGAAACTTTCAGCTTGCATTCTGCTGAGCCCAGGGTGTACCCTCTGCGGATGGACACCCAGGGGGCATCGCTGGGGCCAGGGACACCTTCAGCAGATCACAAGGGTGAGGGAAGAACATGTGGCTAGCAGCGTCAGGGCTAGAAGCACTCACCCCGTGCTAGTCTATGCGGAACTCTCCCCCCC
>NC_081575.1:31949494-32210049 GCF_022355385.1 Mustela nigripes
CCCCCCCCCCCCCCCCCCCCCCCCCCCCCCCGCGGAGACGAATCAGGCCCACCAGGTCAAGACTGTGGTTATATACACAGGGACACAGGGACTGCATGGGAACTGAGGCACGGCTCAGACCCCACTTCAGTGAAGGGTTTGGCGTCCCAGGGCCTGCGAGCGCTATTTGAGGACAGCCTTCAGTGGCAGCAGGCCTAATAGTTGCCTCACCCCGGGCCACGCCCCTTACCAGGTGGCCCATATCCAAGATACAGGTCACCGAGAACAGAAGGGCCAGCAAATTTGCCAAAGTTGCAACAGTTCTGAAGGATTATTCTTGCTCTATTGCTCCTCACAGGATTTTTTTTTCAAGATTTTATTTAGGGGGAGAGAACGTGAGCAGGGGGAGGACCAGGGGAGAGGGACAAGCGGACTCTGCCCTGAGTGGGGAGTGGGGAGCCTAACAGGGGGGCTCGATTTCACAACCCTCAGCCCAACCAGAGATGGATGCTCAAGGGACTACGCCACCCAGGAAAAGGAAAAGGAAAGCCACCAGGCTTTCCTCCTTGTAGGACCCTATTGGGTGAGTGTCACCTGTGTCCAGCCCTGCTTCCTGTCTTTCCCTTCCAGTGTTACCACTAAATAACACTTTTTAGTGACTCTCCTGCCCACTAAACTCAAATGGGTCCTAAGGAATGCTTTCCCAAAAAAACTACCCTAAGACAAGGATTGGATAAGTAAACGTTGAGAAGAGATCAAGATATATTAGGTGAGAGCTATCTACTAGGTATGAAAAAGGACATATTAAGTAAATGATGGAATATATGAGCGCAGAACTCAGAAAAGAGGTTCAGACTAGATATAGGAATTTGGAAATGCAAAATGTATGGAGTCCCCTGCCCCCACCCAGAGGAATGATGAGTGGCCATTGGGAAGCTGGCAGAGGGGATCTCACCTCAACAAGAACCCAGACCAGAAATGACCCAAGACTTCCCTCCCCTACCCAAAGATACCAGGTTGGCACCAGCAAGACAGATCCAGAGGCCACCACAACAAGCTATGGGCCTGGCAACCTCTCTTCATCTCCCATGGACAGGGAATATCCCAGTACATCGGGGGCCCGGCTCTGGAAGCCCAGGGGCCACACTCTCCTCCCCCAACTAGAGGCACCAGGTGAACAGCTTCCTCCATCCTCTCAAAATACCACCAGCAAAAACCAGACAGAGCTTTTTAAACATAATTGGCTGTTATGTGGGGAGGGGGAGTTTTGTTATTGTTGGAAGACAAGCCTAGAAGCAAGGAGACTTATTGGGACACCATCGTAGTAACCCAGATGCACCATGATACTGGCCGGGAGTAAGTGTGTAGCTTATGGAGGTGAAGAAGAGGATATGCGTTTGCGATATGTCTGGGAAGTAGAACTAACAGGGCTCATTAATGGAGGGGAGGGAAAGAGAAATCAGGAGGACTCCGAGCTTTCTTTCTGACTTGAATCTCTGGGAGGAGAAGGATGCCTTAGTTTGAGTGAAAGCGTACCAGGAAAACAGGCTTAAAAAAGAACTCAAAATATATTAGATTTGCAGTATCTATGAGACATTAAGAGAGACATATTAAATAGAAAACAGAAGACATGAATAAATATGGAGCTCAGATACATGATGGAGATAGAGATGGTGTATAAATGGCAGTTAACTTGATGAGATCGCCTAGGAAAACAGGGTTGACACAACTTGAACAGAGAGATGGGAAAGAGAGCAGAGCAAAGGAGCCTAAGCCAGTGAAGTAGGAATGTGAGGACTTAGAAAACGTGGAGAAAGTGTTGCAATAAAGTGGCCAAGTCTGTCATGTTTGCTGAGAAGTAAAGTCAGATGAAAATGGAAAAATAGCCCCAAGATTTGGCATCAGGGACGTCACTGGTGAACGTGACAAAGGTAACGTCAGCAGAGATGAAGGAGTAGCTTCAGAAAGTAATTCCTAAGGGAAGAAGTTGAGACAGTAACTTATCCTTTGGTTTAAAGACAAACAGGAGGGAGTGGGGGAAGTTTGGTTGGGCTTTTTCTTTTTTCTTTCATTTTTTAAAGGATCTGAGATACTACAGCATATTTGTATGCTAATGGAAAATGTAAAGCAGAAGAAATTGACAATTCAGGGGAGAGAGGCGAGAAGTGCAGGAGGAATGCTTTTGGAAAAGTAACAAGGATGGGATCTGGAACCCACATGGAGAAGTTTGTCCTTTATATGGAGCAAGACCATTCGTTCTTCCTTCCAAAAAATACGGATACAGGTTGGAGGGGAGATCTGGCTGTGGGAGCATGAGGGCATTCTATCTGGTAGTTTCTGTTTTCTGAAATTTATCAGAAATGAGGACTTCGGAGCCAAAGAGGTCTCTGAAATCCTGATTCTCCCACTCCCTGGCTATGTGACTTGCATGACCTGGACCCTGTGACCTCTGTGACCTTGTCTCTTGCTTCCCTTGCTCCCCTCTAGCTATGCTGGGCGAAAAGGCAAACTCACTAATGTTTTCCTGCCTCAGATCTTTGACCTCTCTGTTACCTTTTCTTGGGAAGCACTGAATATATATATATATATATATATATATATATATATATATATATATATATGTTGTCTTGTAGAAATAAAGGCTAGAGATATACTCAAATTAAGACCGCTGTTTACTGCTGAAACTCTGTATGCAAGAATGAGAGAGGGCAGAAGTGCACAGTCCATAGGCAGACAGCAAGACACTTTCAGTTCCTTGGTACCTTCAAGTTAAAAATGTGTCATACAATGGGGCACCCGGCTGGCTCTGTCAGTAGAACACGGAACTCTTGATCTCGGCGGTTGTGGGTTGCATGTAGAGCTCACTTAAAAAAATGACAACAAATATGTCATAAAATACAGAACCTGTCTGCAACTAGCCTAGTCAGTTGAGCAAGTTCTCAGAGGTTTCTCTATAAAACCTCTCTTCCTCTGTAGAGAGTGGTCCTTTAGTCCAATAATTGTTTTTGTCCCTTTCTTGTGACATGGGTAGCTTGTGACAAAGGGGATCTTTGAGTGGAGGTATCTTGTGGTGCTGAGAGTGACCTGCAAATATCCATTTCTTTGGTTTTTTTTAATTTTTATTTTTTAAATTTTTTATTTTTTTAATTTTTTGATTTTTTCAACTAACATATAATGTCTGATTAGCCCCAATTTCTTTGGTTTTGATCCACATTCGTCCACTAGCACATAAGCCCCTCAAGTGCAGCCATTTTGTTGGGTCAGGGGTCAGTGGATCGTCATCAAATGAATGAATGTATGAGGGAATGAAGGAACCTTTACTGAATCACAGTTTTCTCTTTCATGAAATGAAGTGAATAATATCAACCTGTGTGACTCATTGGAAGAACTAAAGAATGATGGTCTGTAAAAGGCCTACCCCGTATCAGGCACACATAGGCACCCCCAAATTGACAGAGTAATTGTTGTCATTATTCCAGAGGGATTGAATTTATACCTTCAAATGCGAACAACACAGGGAAAAAGTCTTACTGTGAGTGTATCAATAAGGCCATGAGGATTTGTCCCCAGCTCCCACAATAGACAGTCTTTTGGCTCACTAATTGCATTATTCACACTGGCCTTTTTAACCCCAGAACATTAGGTCTGGTTCCCAATTTTAAAAGATGGGATTTAAATTCTGGCCAAAGTAAATATATATATACAAGTGCCACCAGGGCACCAGGATCCTCTCCACAGATAGAAAGTCAATGTCTTTATCTGGGTCATCAGGCATAGGGTGTCGGAACCATCAATCACACTGAAGAAAACCCAATCCATCACAGGAGGCTTTCAAAGCATGTCCAGATTGCTGAATAATGCCCAGTCATTTTTAGGCACTTCGCTGATTCTGATGGTCCAAGTAATGACTGGCGAAGTGCTGTCTGTTACAGTTTGAGTGAATGTAGGTCAGCACTTCACTTCCGCCCTCTGCTGTCCTTAGCACATTTGCTGTTGGGTGGTGAGGAAGAAAACATATTTTTGCACATCCTTAAACCATGTCTGACTTCCTTGTGGCAAGGCAGTAGAAATCAAGGTGATGTGCAGTGTGCAACAGGTCACTGCCCAATTCCTAGACGACCACCTCAAATTATTCAAATATAACAGGGTCCTTTACTTGTTTTTTTTTTTTCAGGTGCCCATACTTTAGCTCAAGTAGTTCTTAATCCTAATTGTCCTTTGTAAATGTGGACTTGGCTTAACAGGCAAACTGTGGAGTCCGTTCTATATTGACTTAAATCTGATACTGATTTTGAATACTCTTCCCAAATAAATTTTTACCAAACTCTTCAGGTGATTCTCATAACTCAGGTTTCCAGAAATGTTAGCCGGTTAGCAAGGGTGTTTCTTTCTAGGATGTCTTTCCCTCTATCTCTGTGTTTTGAAGTCTAGCTTTTGTCTCAAGGAACAGATCAGATTCAGTTGGTGTCTTTCTTGATGGGATATATCCCATTGTGACAGAAATGGGAGGCCTCGTTCTCAAGGTACAGGAGGGCACTTGTATATGGCATCCAGAATGAGGGTGGAGAAAGAGCTCTAAGTTTTACACTGATATTTCCCACTAGAGTTTGTGCACTTGGGTCAAAGTCAAAAGTAACTTGCAACAGGCCTATGATTCCAAGCACCTAGCTATCTTATGTTGGGAGGAAGACTGGAAACTGCTTCATAATTTGGAATTTATGTTTAGAAGGCATAAACAGTGACTAGCAAATAGACTGCTCCATAGGTACAATAAATGTTGGGGGGGGGGGGTTAAAATCCTAAAGGGCACTTAGCAATGGCTGAGTAGCAGGAGAGCAGAGAGAGGTTGGGACCGGAGGGGAGATGAAGACTATCTTCAGAGGGTCACCTGGGTCACTCAGTTGGTTAAGTGGCTGCCTTTGGCTCAGGTCATGATCCTGGGGTCCCAGGATCGAGCCCCACGTCGAACCCCATGTTGAGCCTCACATCAGGCTCCCTACTCAGCAGGAGTCTGTTTCTCCCTCTTCCTCTGCCCCTCCCTCCAGCTTGTTCTCTCTCTCTCTCAAATAAATAAATAAAATCTCAAAAACAAAACAAAACAAAGACTGTCTTCACATATCTCAGGCTGGCGTTTTGCAAAGGGTTGTCCCTGAACCATCTGCACAAGCACCATCACAGCTGGTGTTTATACAGAGGTCTTAAGTGCATAAATAACTCTTTCCATCCATCTTTGATTCTTGCCCAGCTTCACAACCTACCTGTTAGAAGCAAAATAGAGAAGCTCCAAAGAAGTGACCTCATGCAGAAGAGTCCCTTGACTGCATGAAGCATTTGTGGTTTAGTGGGGCTACAGCAGCAGAACAGTTATACGCCCTGATTCTGAAACCCCATTGACTTGAACCTGTGCTGCAAATTATTTTGTCCATCTTCCCTTTCATTGGCATGGAAAAGGATGAAATGACAGGGAAGGAATAAAAGCATTGTGTCGACTGTAGGACAGCCACATAAAATCTAGGGTACCCAGTAAATTTTGAATTTCTGATAAACAACAAATAGATTTAAGCATAAGTATGCCCCATGTGATATCTGGGATATACTTATATTTAAACATTGTGGGTTTTTTTTTTTTTTAATTGGCTAAACCTGAGAAACCTAGTTGAATGGGTAACAGAATGAAAGAAGAGGTGCCTCTCATTTGTCCCCACCCAAATTTCACCTTTAGCAAGAAGTAGCATGGTTTAATAGAAAGGTTGAGAGTCAAGGAAGATAATAAGCTTTAACTTAGTAAATGACCCTAGAAGAGTTTCTTCTTTCACTTGGCCTCAGTTTCCCCCTTTGTGAAATGAGAGACTTAAAGTAGGTGATTTGTCAGCACCCTTCCTTCTTTGAGAGTCTGGTGTTTCATCACCCTTGAAAAGGGGGTCCATCTCCCCCACTCCCTGGGCATGCTTGAGAGCCTATGTACTTGATAGCTAACCTCCCACTGAGGATCTAGCATACAGGACTGTCTCTATGCAATATTGGGCTATACTCATCATTTTGTCAATGACTGTCATTGCGATAGGTGCAAAGCCACTCTACACACCACAGAGCGCCCTTAAAACGACAATACAGGAAGACTTATTGGGCTCGTGAAGATCTCAGGGCATTTGTGATCTGAAAGAATGCTGAAGAAAGGCTTTCTCCTCCTTCCTTCTTTGTTAGCTTCCTACAAATGTAAAACTCCTGCCTTGAGCCAAATAGTTAGATCGTGCATTTTCCCCCTCCATTCCAGAATGGGTTTTAATCTAATCCTCCTATTATCATCTGGGCGTGAAAATTACATATTCGCCCCCAGCCTAGGAGGAAGTTCAATTAATGAGGAAAGATGGGTGTCAGTTTGCCAGCATTCATTATTACACTGTCCCTCCAGAGAAGGATATGAGTGTTATCATCCTTGGTCACAGATTCGTTTGCATTTCCTTCACCAAAAACAATTTCATTATCTAATAAACCACATGATTTTGAATTCTGGTCTGTGCTAATTGATTTTTCCCTATTTATATCTTCAGCGGCTGGAAGAGCTTTGCTCCAGATAAGGAAGGTAGATTTCATTTTCAAAACTCCATTATGTTCAGAATTCCGTTTTGCTGGCAAGTGCCTCCATTACAGCTGAAGATCACTGCTCTCAAACTCCTTCCTATTAATTAATCACCATCTTTATACATGTAATAAATAGTATGACTGCCAGCAAGAAGAAAAGAAGTTTAGTCTTTAAAAGACAGGGCTTTTTTTTTTTGGTGGTGGTGGGGGGAAAGCCATCCCATACAGCATAAATATTGGCCTCAGTATGATGTTCTGCCATATACATAACAGAAATGGTCTTATTTTCCAAAATGGGTTGAAAAAAAGACAGGACTACAATTGCAAAGTGAAACCTTTCACAGCAAACTAAGGCTAGAGTCAGCTCCAAATGGCACAATTGTAAGCACTTTTGTTAATTAGCATCCTATCTACAATTGTCATGAACGGTAATCTTTTGTTTCAATGGGAGTGATTTTTGTATCTGAGCGGAAGTAATGTTTAATAATAAGCTTAAATTTGACAAGTTGTGAATTGCATATTCCGCATTTCCTAGGGAACATCTCTCCTGCTTTGTTCATGTGCAGTATTTTTGTCAAAGTTTGTATTTAAATGCCAGTTAGCTAACATACAGTGTTAGTTTCAGGTGCACAATACAGTGATTCAACAATTCCGTACATCACCCCATGCTCATCATGACAAGTGCCCTCCTTAATCCCCAGCCCCTCATTCCCCCATTCCCCCACGCCCTCCCCAGCCATAGGCTTTGGTTCTCAGAAAGGCCCAAGTCTTTTTTTTTTTTTAAAGACTTTATTTATTTTACAGAGACAGAGAGAGAGTACAAGCAGGGGGAGCAGCAGGCAGAGGGAGAGGGAGAAGCAGAGTTCCATCCCAGGAACCTGGGAACATGGCCTGAGCTGAAGGCAGACGCTTAACCTACTGATCTCCCCAGGTGCCCCCCAAGTCTTAAGCAGATAAATAATCACAAGTCATCATAAATACAACAGGAGCCTCATTCCTGCATTTGCTATTAGCTATTATGTATAGACCTTGGATGGTGATCTTTACGTTAACATGGATCTCAAGTGATTAAAAAAATTCACAATATTAATGGAAGGACCTTGTATGTATATGTGTGTGGGTTCACAATATTTCAGCATCTTCAAATCGCTTTAGCCTACAAAAGGTACCTTGATGGGGGCTGGGGGTCGGGGGATGGGAGTCAGAGCAGAGGAAAGTACACAAATAAAAATCTTGTGTTTCATCCTTAAACCAGAGTTTCCAACCACCAATACCCTGCATATGGGCTGCTAATGTGCCTGGAGATTGGTCTCCTCAGCCCCGGGGGTTGCTGACTGGGATCTGGGACATTCTTCTCATCACTTCGGTGTGCCATAATTTTATTCTCTTTTTCTATATATGCTGTGATGTGCAAAAGCTTAGTTAGACTTTTTCTATGCCCCTGGGATCAGATAGAATTACAATCATGCTCGGACACTACGATAATCATTTCTGTCGTGAGTCACCAGTACTCTTGGGGGTTTATTATATCCCTCAAACATGTCATGTGTTGGGCTGGATACAAGCGTGATATCAACTTACCATACTCTGTGTGTGTGGGCATATAAGAGAAATCCAAGGACATACACACTGTAAAATAAAGATATTATGAACATATAAACATTCATTTCTGCCTATAAGGCTGTGCCTTGTCGTTCTCTCTCTTCCCTATGTCAGGCCTCATCATACACCAGGTATCCAGAGAGACCTTATTATTAAATAGATTGCCTTAAAAATGAGAACTGGGGGGGGGGGGGCATCTGGGTGGCTCAGTGAGTTAAAGCCTCTGCCTTTGGCTCAGGTCATTATTTCAGGGTCCTGGGATCGAGTCCCACATCGGGCTCTCTGCTCAGCGGGGAGCCTGCTTCCCCCTCTCTCTCTGCCTGCCTCTCTGCCTACTTGTGATCTCTGTCTGTCAAATAAATAAATAAAATCTTAAAAAAAAAAGAGAGAGAGAGAGAGTGTGAGAACTGGGGCACCTGGCTGGCTCAGTCGGGGCAGTAGGTGACACTTGATCTCGGGGTTGTGGGTTCAAAGCTCCATGTTGGGTATGGAGATTCCTTAAAAATAAAATCTTTAAAAAATAAAGTAACATAGGGGTGCCAGGGTGGCTCATATGGTTGGACGTCTGCCTTTGGCTCAGTTCATGGTCTCTGGGTCCTGGGATTGAGCTCCATGTGGGGCTCCCGACTCAGCAGGGAGTCTGCTTCTCCCTCTCCCTCTGCCTCTCCCCCTGCTCATGCTCTCTCTGTATCTCTCTATCTCAAATGAATAAATAAAATCTTAAAAAAAGTGAGAACCTAGAGCCCTACAACAGGGTATTTTTGGTGCAAGCCATTTCAGAGACAAATATGTAGCAGGTGCTGCTTAAGTCCCTGGCTTTTGTCAGGACAGGCTGATGCTGGGATTGAAATCCATTATTATCCTGTGTTTCATCTTTCTTTCTTTTCCTTTCCTCTGTCTCCACTCCTTCATTTTCCTCACTCAGCTCCATCCTGCCCTTTCCTTCTTTCTTTCCTTCCCACCTCGTTCTTTTTCCTCTTACCTTCCATAGAAGGTCTGCGTTGGTAGTGATTACGTGATAAGTTCATGAACTCCTTTCCATCGACAAGTGAAAGTCCTTTACCCAGACCTGTAACTGGGAAGAAAGGCAGGCTTTACTAATAATAAAAGTCTTCTGCCCTATTTCAATAAACAATATTTTAAAAATTTACTTGTTTGTCCTGCTTTGAATGCTCTTCCCCCAGATATTTGCGTGGCTCAACTCCCCCTCCCCCACCACTTTCTTCAAGTCTCCGCTCAACAGAGAGACTTACCAATTTGTATTAAAGAAATAGAGCTTCCCTATGACCCTGCCATTGCACTACTGGGTATTTACCCCAAAGATACAGATGTAGTGAAAAGAAGGGCCATCTGTACCCTGATGTTTAAAGCAGCAATGGCCACAGTCGCCAAACTGTGGAAAGAACCAAGATGCCTTTCAACGGACGAATGGATAAGGAAGATGTGGTCCATATACACTACGGAGTATTACGCCTCCATCAGAAAGGATGAATACCCAACTTTGGTATCAACATGGATGGGACTGGAGGAGATTATGTGGAGTGAAGTAAATCAAGCAGAGAGAGTCAATTATCATATGGTTTCACTTATTTGTGGAGCATAAGGAATAACACGGAGGACTTGGGGAGAAGTCAGAGGACTTCTCTGGGGAAATCAGAGGGAGAGATAAACCAGAGAATGTGGACTCTGAGAAACAACCTGAGGGTTTAGGAGGGGAGGGGGGTAGGAGGTTGGTGGTGGGTAATATGGAGCACTGGGTGTGGTACATAAACAATGAATTCTGGAACACTGAAAAGAAATTAAAAAGAAAAAAAGAACAAGACCCATCCCTCTTCGCTAGTTCTTCACTCTGCTTCTTTGTAGTGTTCACCACAATCTGAGTTATTCAAGGACTGTTTGTGTGTTTGTTTGTTGTCTTTCTTCCTTGACTAGATTTTAACATGAGCACGGGCACTTTGTTTCATTATTTTATCCATAGTGGCTAGCACATGGTTGCCATTTACTAAATATTGGTTCAAGGAATGAACGAATATCAACATTTATAAGCATAACAGTATGTGCATCAAGGCTATATTTTAAGAAAAACCTCTTAGTCCCTATGAATCATTTTACCCATACATTTTTTATTATTTGCATAAGCATTATTAATAAATGAACTGATATACAAGCACAGTAGGAGCAAAAATCGGAGAGTGAATTAAAATACTACCCTGCTCAGGGCACTTGGGTGACTCAGTAGGTTAAGGGTCAGCCTTCAGCTCAGGTCATGATCCCAGGGTTCTGGGATCCAGCCCCACATTGGGCTCCCTGCTCAGTGGGAAGCCTGCTTCTCCCTCTCCCTCAGCTGTTCCCCTGCTTGTGTTCCCTCTCTTGCTGGGTCTCTCTCTGTCAAATAAATAAATAAAATCTATAAAATAAAATAAAATAAAATAAAATAAAAACACCATGCTCCAGACGTTTCTCTTATGACTCTCCAAAACAATTCAAATGTCCTTCAGTGGGTGAATGGATAAATAAACTGTGCCATGACTATACGATGGGGTATTACTCATCAATAAAAAGGAATGAACTTCTGATCCACACAACTTGAATGAATCTCAAAGACATTAGGCCGAGTGAAAGAAGATAGTCATAAAAAGTCATAAAAAGTCACAGAGAAACTATAGTGATGGAGTACGAATCAATGGTTGTTAAGGTTTAGGATTTAGATCATGGGGAGACAGCATGAAGGAGTTTTTTGGGGGATGATGGAACTTTTCTGTATTATGGTCAAGGTTACATTAATCTACACATGCATTATAGTTCATAGAACTAGTCACCAAAAAAAAAAAAAAAAAAAATTCAATAGGTTACACCATAGAGTTTTATAAGCTAATTTATTTCACTCAGAATTGTACCAGACCATCTTTTTCCATCACTAAATGTAAATCTCTATTATTTAAAAAATGATGGGTAAACTTTAAAAGACTCTCCAAAGAGGTCTTCCCAGCTTCTTTTTTTTTTTTTAAGATTTTATTTATTTATTTGACAGAGATCACAAGTAGGCAGAGAGATAGGCAGAGAAAGAGGGGGAAGCAGGCTCCCTGCCGAGCAGAGAGCCCAACGTGGGGCTCCATCCCAGGACCCCAAGATCACAACCTGAGCTGAAGGCAGAGGCCCAACCCACTGAGCCACCCAAGTGCCCCTCCAGCTTCTTAATTCAGGTAGCATTCTGTGTCACTTATAATCAACGACTTCAAACATTATTACACAAGCATGTCTGATCCTTTGACTAGATCATGAACCTTTTGTAAGAGCAGAGAACATGTCTTATATGATTCCTTTATGTTTCACCCTGTAGCACAATGCCATGAATATATTAGACAGTCTCTAAAGACATGATAGATTTATTGCTTATTTACTGTTTATCTCCCTAATGTGGGTATCAAGGCATGATTTTGTTACCTCATCTGTCCAAGGGAAGATTGAACCAAATCATTTGTAGGGTTTTTCTGGCTCTGATTCGCCATGATTCTATACTCAGTATACCTTCAAAACATTTATTTCTTCTGTAAAAGACTTTCTTTTGCTTCAACTATAAAAAGTTGGAAGCATTGCTCCTTAAGTCTTAACAAAAGACATTTTGTTAAATTGGTTAAAAATTAGCAACTGTCTGAGATGTCAAGCTGACTGTAATAATGAGCTGAGTTAAAAATAATTTAATGAATTCATGTATCCTTTTAACACATAGAATTTAGAATGGGCTAAAAATGACTTCCATGAAAATGGACCATGATAAAAAATCTCTACCACATAACTTAATATTTCTACCTCGTTTGATGAGATCCATACTCCATTCCAATGCCATTCAAAATACATAATTTTGATTTTCTAACTTAATCCAACCTCTCTGGTCTCAGAGTTTTGAGCCTGGCTTTACCCTCATCTTTTCAGATGCTAACCTATCATTTTATTTAAGTCTGCCCTCTTTGGTCATGCTATGTTGGTGTACTTGCACATTTTCACTCTTAATCTCACTCTCTACTTCTCTAACTCCTGGGCAACCATCAGAGCCAAAATGAGGGGTTCTGATCCTCATTTTGTAATAAGGGACCATTGTTACCAAATAAATCTATTCCAAGAGCCCCCTCCTGCTCTTTGAAGGCAGACATAGAATCATCTCTAGAACCAGCTGAATTCATTCTTCTCCACTTTGTTAGAACTAGAATTCGCCTTGTCTCTGTGGAAATGACAGTAATGGATTATATGTCAGGCCATTCATCCTTTTTGCTAAGAAATGGTAGCATCCTAGGATGCTTGTCTCAATATTTATAATAAACGTTAAATATTCTTTTTACATGCAAAACCTTATTCCACCCTTATACTAATTCCAAGAGTTATTTCCACTATAATGAATGTTATTAGTACTGTTTTACAGATGTAAAAACTGAGACTGAACAATAGATACTTACATTAACCTGTAAGTAATACACGCCGTACCCAAACCCTAATCTAACCTAACAGCAAAGCTCCTATTCTTTGTCACTAAATGGAATTACCAATTCCGAAGGAGGCCAGCACTGGAATGCATGCTGAGTGCTCCCTGGACAGATAGTTCTCAAACACTCAGTGAACACTTACAATAATTACCTTAATTACTCATACATCATTGTCATACATCAAACTAAAGACATGAACAAAGATCCCAATTGCAAGAGAGAATCTTTCCTTTGTATGGGAGCTGTTCTATATGACAAAGGTTTTTAGAGCACTGGAAAGCAACTGACAATTCTTGGAAACAAAGTGATTTGGGGTATACTTTTTTTTTCTTAAATGTGTATGAATATACACATACATATGTGTATATGTGTGTATTTGAAATGTGTGTGTGAGTGTATATACATCTAGTATATCAACACTTTAACACATATAGTGCATGGGTATGTAATTATATGCCCCAAATCACAGGTTACTAAATTATTTCACTAGATTATGGTCTAATCAAATAACATTTGATCTATTTTTTCATATATTATCCCATTTGACACTTCTATTAAGGGGAAAATAAACAGAGGCCCAATATTTCAGTAAGAAAATTGATTCCTTGCTAAAATATAGAATGTTCTTTGGAACTCTATCTGCTATGCAGCTGGCTTCTTGGGGATGTCGGGGAATAGGCACAGTAAATCTATGGTGTTCCACAAATCCCCTTTATGTATGTGTCTACATTACTGTCATCCCCCATATAAGCCCAGAGCTTCCATTATGCCCAGTTCTTCCTGTAAGGTGGTAAAATTCTTAACATCTCATAATGTAAATATTTCTAGGATGCATAACATATGGAAACAGACTAGGAAGAGAGTAAAACATTAATCTTGAATGGCAAGATTATAGACACAAGAGAGGGAAGATAATCTTATATAATCATCCCCACTCCTCCAACCCCACATGCCAACGACAACCAAACCAGTTCATTGTGACTTATCTGTATGGCCACCCCTGGTCTCTTAGTCTAGAACCCTGGGTATGAATATTGATAGCCTGAGAAAGAATTTTCCAAATTTGAGCATAACAATCTCCAGGGGAGACTTGTTAAAAATACATATACTTATACCATACTCCAAGAGAGTCCCATTTAGGTATCTGGGTGGGATCAGGAGTCTGTAACAAGCATTCTGGGTAAGTCTAATGTTAGGCCTTGGGAACACTGACCTTAAAAGACTCCAGGGAGTGACAATGGTTATAGTAAGGTTAGGGTTAGACTTAGACAAGAGATCTGAAGTAATAGTTCATTGCTGATAATGGTTGATACTATTTATGGTGAAGGTACATGCTCAAATTTTTGCCATTGCCATCTAGGATAAATGCAATCAGGTAGATAAAAGACTTACTTAGACTTTCTTCAGAGCAATTTTAAATCCTTTCCTGCCCAAGCTGAGAGTGAATCATGCTTCCAGTCTGAATTTAGCCCGTCTTTGTTGGATTGCTGTACTATATTGTCAAATATCTCCACTCATATTTTCTGGCGAGAAAGCAGTTCAATATTCCTTTGTCAATAAGAAGTTGGCATTCCTATTACCATAGCTCACTCACTATAATAGGAAATGTCCTATCATTTGTTTTTAATGGAGTTTAATATAATAAAGAATATTTAATGGTAAGCTGGACAATATTGTACTTTATAGTTATATCCTGATTTATCTGAAAGTAGTCTAAACTTTAGTTTCACAGGAAAATATTTTATTTTCTACACTAGATGCCATTGATGATGTCATCACGTAAAAGCTTGCTATTAAGTCAAAAACAGATTTTCTAAATAAAAGTAAGTTATAAACCATAGCTATCATAACCTTATGCTATTATGACACACTAAGACAGTCTTTACGCCATCCACATGTCGGGTTTTTTTTTAACCCCACCTGCAGAAATGGAAACACACATGCACACACACAAAGAACAAAGAAACTACTTATCTCCAGTAACCATAACTTCATTATATTTTTAAGAGGGACCCACTAAATAAAGTAGCTTTTGTGGTCTCTGGACAGTTTCGGACAATGTTGGGGACACAGTAGTTGCTCAACAAACAGTGATTTAATAAAGGACATACACAATTTTTATTGTTGTTTTTGTTTGGTATATTTTTGTTTGAGAAACTCAAGCAAAGCTCAGCAAAAGAGACCATTTTATTTTATCTTTTGCCACATGTATTGGACATAGATAAATCAAGTAAAATAACCACGAAAGCTTCCTTTTTCACATTGAACTTTATGTAACAAAAAGTTTCCTATGTAAACATAAATAAAAACCTTAAGGGAATGAGAAAAACACTTTTTTAAAAAAGATTTTATTTATTTATTTGACAGAGACAGAGATCACAAGTAGGCAGAGAGGCGGGCAGAGAGAAAGGAAGGGAAGCAGGCTCCCTGCTGGACAGAGAGCCCGATGCGGGGCTCAATCCCAGGACCCTAAGATCATGACCTGAGCTGAAGGCAGGGGCTTAATCTGCTGAGCCACTCGGGCGGCCCAGAGAAAAACTCTTTTTAAACATTTTTGTTTAAGATTTTATTCATCTATTTGTAAGACAGTGAGCACGAGCAGTAGGAGGGAGAAGCAGGCTCCCTGCTGAACAAGGAGACCGAGGAGGGACTCGATCCCAGGACGCTGGGATCATGACCTGAGCTGAAGGCGGGCACTTAACCAATTGAGCCACCTAAGAATCTTGGAGAAAAACATTTCCTTATACTCTTGAATACTTTAAAGAACTGATGCTAGAGTTCAGTAAACATTGATAGAACTTCTCTGGAGAAAATATTGTGCTAGATACTAGGGAAGGACAATGCATTAGTAAAGGTTCTCCAGAGAAACAATCAATAGGGTGTGGGGGTGAGCTGGGAGGTGAAGAGAGAGAGATCTATGTTTTAGGGAATTGGTTCATATGACTGTAGACCTGGCAGGTTCAGGATCTGCACAGCAAGCCAGAAGGCTAGAGACCCAGCTAAGCATTGATACCGCAGCTCAAGTCTGAAGGCTGTGTGCAGGCAGAATTTCCTCTCCCTAGGGAACCTTAGACTTTTTTTTTTTTTTCCTCTTAAGGCCTTCAACTAATGGATGAGGCCCCTCCACCTTAAGGAGGGTAATCTGCTTTACGAAGTCTACTGATTTTAATGTGAATCTCATCTAAAAAATACTATCACAGAGACATCTAGATTGGTGTGTAACCAAATATCTGGGTACCAGGGCCTAACCAAATTGACACATCAAATTAATTATCATTAAGAGTTATGGAAATACAAATATATATGTACTAATGGCCTATGAATTATTCATATTTTTGAGCTAGTAATTCTATACTTTAGTATCCATTCTAAGAAATAATCATAGAAGCGCACAAAACTTTCAAAACAAAATTCAACTAACAGCCTTATATTTTTGTATCAACAAATTAGGAACAGCCTAGCTGACTCCTAATTGTGCAGTAACCAAATACAACATATTACAGCTACACTACTGAAGAGTACACACAGATTTTTTTAGATGCGTGTTTTCACTGGAATTTAGGTTTAGGAAATCTGATAAGCAAAATTAGAATCCTAAACTCTATATACACATGATCCCAACTTTGCTTTAGACTGGTACAGAGAGAAAAGGCCTGGAAGGGGAAATACCAAAGCAAGGCCAACAGAGGTTATCTCCGGGTTGAGAGATTAAGAGTGATATTTTTGTGTTCTTTTTCCCCTCAAGTTTTTGTAAGAAAATAGTACCCTCCATCTCCCCTACCTCCAAAGACCCCATTAAAATGACAAACAATAAAAAAAAAAAATGTATACACACAGACCAGTTAACAGAATACTGGTGAATGAACCAGCATCATCAGCAAATAAGCACTACCATAAGTTCCTGGAAGCAGGAGGAGGAGTGGTAATTTAATAAAGCAGGGTTAAATAAGCCTGGGCTTGGAGAGGGGTTTTCAATTTTCGCTTTGCTTGGAATCACATGGCGAGCTTTCACAACTACTGAAGTCCACCCCCCTACCCCCAGAGAGTATACTTTAATTCGTCCAGGGTGAAGGCTGGACACGGGGAGTTTTTAGGGCTGCCTAGGTAATTCTGTAACTACCGGGGACGTTGAGAACCAGAGGCGTAGACAGAGCTGTGCTTAATCAAGGGTGGCTTCACACAGGCGAATAGCCATCTGTAACATCCGGGCATCTTGTTAAAATGCAGATTTGGCAGAGGGCGGTCTGGGGTGGGGCCCCTAAATTTGCATTTGAGCTCCCAGGTGAGGTCTGGTCCTGCTGGTTAGGCCACCTTGCTTCGGTTCTGGAGCCTGGTGGTTTTCAGGCTTGAGGGTGCATCAGAATTCCCCAGAAGGGGGCGCCTGGGTGGCTCAGTGGGCTAAAGCCTCTGCCTTAGGCTCAGGTCACGGTCCCGGGGTCCTGGGATCAATCCCCTGGCTCTCTGCTCAGCAGGGAGCCTGCTTCCCCATCCCTCTCTGCCTACTTGTGAACTCTGTCAAGTGGATAAATAAAATCTTAAAAAAAAAAAAAAAAAGAATTCCCCAGAGGGCCTATTAAAACACAGGTTGCTAGACTTCACTCCCCAACGTTTCTGATTCTGTAGGTATGGTGAGGGGGTGAGATAGGGCCCCTAACTTGATCCCAGAACTCTGGGATGATGACCTGAGCAGAAGGCAGACGCCTCACCAACTGAGCCACCCAGGAGCCCCTAGATGAAATACTTCTCTCCCGACTTGTCTCTCTCACCCAGAACTCCAGATAGCCAGGCTTCCTCTTTCCATATAAAATGCAGAGCCCCAAAGAAATCACATAGGCCCCCAGCAGTTTTCAGAAGTCTGGCATTTAGCGGTCTCCTGGTTTGGTTTGGTTCCCTTCTTGAAGTCGTGAATCAGTCCTCGTCCACCGACCCTAAAGCAGCCCCAGTTCTGCCCCCTGGGAGCACATCAGAGATCAGGCGGTGAGCTTTAAAAAACAACTCAGAAGACTCTTTAAAAAAGTGCTGGGTGGGGGCACCTGGGTGGCTCAGTGGGTTAAGCCTCTGCCTTCGGCTCAGGTCGTGATCTCAGGGTCCTGGAATCGAGCCCCGCATCGAGCTCTCTGCTCAGCAGGGAGCCTGCTTCCTCCTCTTTCTGCCTGCTTCTCTGCCTACTTGTGATCTCTGTCTGTCCAATGAATAAATAAAATATTAAAAAAAAAAGTGCTGGGTGGCTCACTGCGTTAAGGCTCTGTCTTCAGCTCAGGTCATGATCGTAGTGTCCTGGGATCCACCCCACGCTGGGCTCTCTGCTCAGCAGGGAGCCTCCTTCCTCCTTCCCCTTGGCTGCCTCCCTGCCTACCTGTGATCTGTCTCTCTGTCAAACAAATAAATAAAGATCTTTAAGAAAACAAACAAACAAAAAAGTGCCAGTGGAAAGGACTGAAACCATTTGAATACAGATCTGAGACTAAACACATGTAGGGATTATGGTGTTAGAACACAATATTGTAAACCTTGAAAAAGTAAAAACAATGAAAATGTCAAGTGTTAGGGTGTTAATTTCCTCTCTTTTCCTAGCAGATACTTAATACAGTTTAGAACTAAAATACAGTTTAGAACTAAAAGGTGAAGTTGAAAAGTACCATGACTTCCTCAACTTGCTCATTCATTTTCTAAATGACTTCAAAAAAGAAAAAAAAAAAAAACAAAAAACCCTGATTCAACTTTTAACCATCACTAAGAAACATTTTTTTTAAAGTAATCTCAACTCCCCATGTGGGGCCTGAACTCATGAGCCCGAGAATCAAGATCTGTACGCTCTACTCATTGAGTCAGCCAGGCCCCCCACTGTTTTAAATAATTTTTAATAATCTTTTGCATAACTATAGCGAGAGCTTTTGGAGATGAATACCTCCTGTGCTAAAGAAATGCATATCTGAGACCCAGCAATTACATTCATTTCATTTCAGTTTCTTTCTCTTATCTTATTCAAACTACACACTCTTGAGTTTAGGTGTCATAGTCTTCAGTGGCCAGGTCGTTCATGAATGGGGCTGAGATGCCTCTGATATATTAAGCATATGGTAGATAATAGGAAAGATTACAGCGCTGATAGCCTCCCAGGGGAGCAGGAGGAGGTTAGAGACAGCAACGGCTCTTTGCTGCGGGAGGCAGAGCCTGGGATGGAGGCGCAAGAGGCTTTGGCAACTTTGGGTCAAGTCTTACGCTTCCAACAGATGAGAAACTATACCCCTGCAGGGAATTGGAAGAAGGAGATGGAGACCCTCCATGAGGCCATCAACACACAACCCAGGCTCTATGGTAGGATACTACCCACCCACAGGGTGAGGGAAACCACCCAGGGTCGAAGAGCCAAGGCTGCCTCTGGGTAGTGTAGCCAGAATTCTGAGAGCTAGTCTCTGTAGCCAGAGATGGTCACAGACAGGCTAACTGTGGGAACCAGAGGAGCCAAAGCTGGCTGACATGGAGTATGCAAGCCACTGGAAGAAGCCAAGGACAACGGTCCATGTGCTCAGAGACTCCTCTAGAATCATATGCATTTAGACGACTTTGTCATCGTTCCCTGTGTTCACATTTGCGTTCCCCTGCCCCTGACATACATGTTTATTCTCACGTCGTAAGTACCTGATTGATGCTTACTACTGCTAAAAAAATATAACTAATGAAAACAGCCCTTGTCTTCCTGCCCAGCCTCGACTATGTTCTGATCAACTACAATTAGTGCCCTGGAATCCTTAAAAGGAATCAGTTTTGTGTCTTAACCTGGAGAGTAGATGCTTGCAAAAACTGAGAAACACTTACATTCTAGTGGTGTCTGCTTAACCCAACCTCACTCAGTTACAGGAACAGATATCTACACCTACAGGCTTATTCTGCTTCTCCCTCTTAGATTATGATCAGCAGCCTCCCCCTCCCCCGATAAATTCCCCTCTTCCCCACTTCAAACGTCTCAGAGCGCCTCACAAGTGAGTTTGTTTAGACTTCTATTTCCTTGGTGCAACTGCTACTAGAGGCTTTAAAATCTTTATTCTTTGCGATTTTTAAGTTTAAAACAATAATAAGTTATATGCAACACCATAATTATACCGCTAGATCACAGCATCCTTTTATATGTTGGCTGAAGCTTCGAGGTAAAGGAAATGTAAAAAGTCACAGGGCAGATGGTAGCTTCTTTCAAGCTGGTTAGGAAAACTAAACGAATTCCTAAGGCAATCTGTAGTCCCATGGTGTTTGTAGTCACTGCTTAGATCTGAGTTTGCAAGATTTGACTTTTAAGGGTGTTTTGTTTCTTCCTGACCTCATTGTTTGAGATTCTCAAAGGCCTGAAGGTGAAGGGTGACACCCCAAGTCATGTCCATATGGTCAAAACTGGGGTTCCCTCCAAGCATGGAAAATGAAATAAAACATGTATCCATGTAATATTTCTCCCTACAAGTCAGTTTTGTAAATCAAGCACTGTTTTAATCATACTACCTATTTTAAGAATCATAAAATTTAGAGATGGGCTAATAGAACTAGGCCTTGAGGCAAAATCCGTTTCCTTATTCAGCCTACAGTGTTTGTTCTGTTTCATCTAACCTCACTGTCTCAGTCGCCTTGGGTTGCTATAGTAAGATACCATAGACTGGGTGATGTAAAAAACAGAAACTTATTTCTCATAGTTCAGGAGGCTGGGAAGCCCAAGGTCAAGGGGTTGGCTGATTCTGTTCCTAGCCAGAGCTCTCCTCCTGGTTTGGAGAGAGCAGCCTTCTTGCGGTATCCTCATGCGGAATGGATGGGCACTCCACTCTCTTGTTATAAGGGCATATATTTCATCACAAGGATCCCTACTTCATGGCATCATCTAAACCTAATTATCTCCAGATCTCATCACATTGAGGGGTCGGGTTTCAAGATATGAGTTGGTAGAGAGTTGAGGGGGTGGGCATGGAATGGACACATTTGGTCCATAGCGCACTCGGTAGCAGGGTGCCACTGTTTTTCTTTTCTTTTCTTTTAAGATTTTTAAAAAATTTACTTGAGAGAGCTTACCAGGGAGCAGAAGCAGGAGGAGGGGCAGAGGGAGAGGGAAAAGCAGACTCCTAGCTGAACAGGGAGACTGACGTGGGGTTTGATCCCAGGAAACCAAGAGCACAACCGAGCTAAAGGCAGATACTCAACTGACTGAGTCTCCCAGACGCCCCTCCATGGCTTCCTTTTATAAAGAGAAACCCTGAACCCTTCACTGACATTGCTTCAGATAGTTAGAGACTGTGATCCTCAACAAACATGTATGGATGCCCAAGTCCCCCGCCCCAGCTCTTCAGGTTCCAATGCTGCTCTCACCCCAAGCCAAAGATCTCTCATTAAAAAATATACTCCCTCTGCAAGCCAGAGATGGGTTTCTTTCTGTCTCCCCCATCTTTTTTAAACAAATAAACACCAGTAGCAAAAGAAACATCACAAATGCAAATTTGCCCCATGATTGCACATTCCATTCATAGTTTTTGCTAGAAGACTCACTGGTTCTGTGCTTAAGGCCTAATTTTATTTAAAATTGTTATTTCTGGGGCTCCTGGGTGGTTCAGTGGGTTAAAGCCTCTGCCTTCAGCTCAGGTCATGATCCCAGGGTCCTGGGATCAAGCCCCACATTGAGCCCCGCATCGGGCTCTCTGCTCCGCAGGGAGCCTGCTTCCTCCTCTCTCTCTGCTGGCCTCTCTGCCTACTTGTGATCTCTGTCTGTCAAATAAATAAATAAATAATTCTAAAAAATTGTTATTTCCATCAAACACTTAAGGTTATTGATTTACTACTTGGAAAGGTCTCCCAGTTTCGATGTAATAGCCCTCTTTCTTGTTGTCTGAATAAGTCAAGGCAGTGTCTCCTTGCACTTAATTTTAAGATCTATAGGTAACACAGAAAGGACTCCTGGTATCAAAGTCCTCTTTGTAAATGTACATAGACAATTACATCAACCATATACTTTTTCAGTATGTCATACCACATTACACACGCACATTCATCATATGTGTAGTCTATGTGCAAGTATTCAATTAGTCAGCTGCCTATTAACTGTTAGCATTTACAATAAAGGAAATCACCATGTTTTGACCAAAGTAATAATATTCCCATTTGAGAAATCGCTCCTCTCAGGCCCGTGTGCTTAATTCTGTTGCACTACTGCATGTTACCTTTCTCTACAAATTTATCTAACTGATGTGTTTCATTTTCATCAGAAACTGTTGGCTACTTCTGCCCTCAATATATCAAAATACGTTTACCTATTACCTGATATTTGTCTCATGGTTCCATGTAGACTCCCAGAGTCTCTGAGAAATGACTCCCTCGTATTTTGACAAAAATGGCACATAACAGGGTCGCGGCGGAGGAGTAACAAGCGGAAGCGGGGGAAATTGCGGGCGGTTTGACAAAATAGGAAAAATCTCAGAGAACCGCTCAGCTTTGGTCATTTTTTTTCCCTCTTAGAAAACAACCTCTGGCCATTTCTGTGACTAGAGAAAGACATCTCTTGTCACTCATTTCCCCGCTTGTGATGGAGCACACCACGGGATAATTTTGAGGCTTTTGGAAAGAATGCAACAGAGGCGGTATGAAAGGGCAGGTGCCTGTCTTACCGCACACACGCTCTTCATCCCGTAGTTTCTAGAGAGCACGCAACTTCTTCTGCATCGCAGACTTCAGAGGCTGTATTCACTTGTCAAAACTGAGTCTCTCTCACCAGCATCCTCTATAAAACACAAGCTAAAGCACAGCAGATTTGTCCCATTTTTGCCAGCCGCATGTACTATCTCAGAAAGCCATCACTTAAGAGGTTTGTGTGCGCAGTGAGGCCAATGAGGAAGTTTTGAGCAGAGGTGAGGTGGTTTATTTACTTTTGTAAAGATTTTATTTATTTACTTGAAAGAGAGCATGCGCACAAGCAGTGGGGAGAGGCAGAGGAAGAGGGAGAAGCAGACTCCCTGAGCAGGTAGCTCCTGGCAGGACTCTATACCAGGACTCCAGATCCTGATTTGAGCCCAAGGCAAATGCCCAACTGACTGAGACACCCAGGCGCCCCAAGGGGAGGTACTTTGATGGACACTCCCCTACAGTGCCCTCCAAAGGCATCAGTGATCTCTAGCTCAACCAAGACAGTATTCATGTCTCAAAACCATCCGTACAGTAGAAAACTCAGCCTGAAGCAGTTTTGGTATCACGTCAACCATAACAGCCGAATCAGTGCCTGACTCCTCCCTTTCCCTGATGGCGGATAAGGTTAGCCTCATACATCTGGATCAGAACAACAGAGATAGAATAAATCGGTAGGTGAGTTTTTTTTTTTTAAAGAGTGTTTTATATATTAAAATTGTGGGGACCTAGGTATGCCTACCTTCGAACTAGACCAAAATGAGTTGGCAATACACTGACACAGTTCAAGATTCTGAAAGACAGAGAGACTGAGTTATCCATTCTAGACATATGCTAATCATCTTGGAACCATGCTCAGTGAGAGAGCATACCGAGCAGGTCTGGAAACAATCACAGTCTGCCTTACATCTGAGAACTCCCAGATGTTTGCCTGATGTGGGCTTCCCTGGCAGGTGTCACCATAACAAAGGGATTCCAGCCAGGGTGCTGTCATCACTGAAAAGGCATGTCATATACCTTTTCACAGTGGTGAAGAAATCAGCCGTTTGCTCCAGATTGGAAACAAGGACCATATGGCATTTATTTTTAAAGGATAGCACTAAGGTATCTTTCAAGGTTAGCGAATGATTCCCCCATCTCCTTTTTTTTTTTTTTTTTATAACAGACAGTTGCTAATTCTATCATCTGGGATGTTTGAAGGTAAAAGTTTTCTTTCTGGGTTTCATATTTTTTGAATTCCACTCCGTATAACAAAGCTCAGTGCTTACGGATCCTGCAAGTAGAATTGTTTGAGGCTTTGGTCAAGATATCAAAGATATGGAAAATGGTTTTTAAGACAAAAAAAATGAAAATGAGAAGGTTTCTTCTCTAACATTGGACTTTTCATTTTAAGTCCCCTGAATTGATAGCAAATCTTCTGGTGTTTACTTATTATATGGAGTAGTGCATATGAGCTCACGCATGCACCCGTGTACACGCACACACGCGCGCACTTACCCCCCACTTCCCCACACACATATCCCCAGTGGAGTACAAACTCAAACCCTGTGCCTGTAGAAAATTTTCAATATCCAACCCTAGGGACAAGATTAAGCTAAGGAATATATATCAGTCTAAGACAGTGTTTCTCAGTGAAGTCCTTGCACCACTTGCATTAGAATATCCAGGGGGTGCTTGTCCAAAGAGATGTAAGTTCTGATATCTGCATACTGATAACAACATTACTGATACTCTAGATCACTATGATCCAGAGCTTCCGGGGTAAGGCCTCTGGATACTAGATGATTAAAGGCCCACCTGTATTATGAGAACCACTGCCCGAGAACAACCTAAATGCTACTTCATTCAAGTGAAATTGGGACCCCAGTTTGGTCTTGAGATTCCCTTCTTATCTGCTCTATTTTACCAAAGGAATCCAAAACCTTTCTCATAAATGCACTCACTCAGGGTACCCCCAAGGATTCAAGCAGCTATAGTTCAGAAAAAAAAAAAAAAAGAAACAAAAAACATCTCCCAGACAGAGCAGTGTGCTGGTGGAATAGAACCCCGAGCTACTCTTGGGAAAATGTGAAAGTAACCACGGGGACTGAAGGGTTTGGAAGAGGTCTGCTCTCTAATTAAATGTCCCCTAAAGCATGACGTCCTCGTGCTTTTAATTGGGCTTAGCAATTTTTAGCTGGTAGAAAAAAACTTGAAGCTGAAACACTGAAGCTGAAAATCTCAGACATCTTATTTTTCTTTAAGTCTTTAGCTCTCATATTCAAGAGCCAGGAAAAAAAAATCTTCCTTATTATATTTATTTTTTAAAAGATTTTATTTACTTATTAGACAAAGAGAGAGATCACAAGTAGGCAGGCAGGCAGGCAGGCAGAGAGACAAAGTGGGAAACAGGCTCCCCGCTGAGCAGAGAACCTATCTCCCCAGGACCCTGAGATCATGACCTGAGCCAAAGACAGAGGATTAACCCACTGAGCCACCCAGGCACCCCTTCCTTACTTTATTTATTTATTTTTAAAGATTTTATCTACCCATTTGACAGAGATCACAAGTAGGCAGAGAGGCAGGCAGAGAGAGAGGAGGAAGCAGGCTCCCCATGGAGCAAAGAGCCCAATGCAGGGCTCAATCCCAGGACCCTGGGATCAAGACCTGAGCTGAAGGCAGAGGCTTTAACCCCCTGAGCCACCCCGGTGCCCCTCTTTATTTTTTAAAAATATTTCTTTCACATGTATTTCTTTTCAGCTTTACTTCTAAAGACCATAGTTTTGATGTCCATCACTTGAGGACTAGATTATTACCCTACTGCCTAACCGCCCCTCCTCTCATTGTCTTATTCTTCACCACCATTCTTAAACACTGCCAGCAGACAAATGTGCTAAAACCCAATCTGCACAAAGAGTTCCATTTTTTTTTAATTTTAAAAAATTTTATTTATTTTTTTGAGCGAGCGAGAGAGAGAGCACGCGCACCCACAGAAGAAGAGACAGAGGGAGAGAGAGAAGCAGACTTCCCCTCCCCACCCTGTGCAAGGAACCCCATGATCAGGACCTGAGCTGAAGGCAGATGTTTAACCAAATCAGCCCCTGGGATGCCCCTCGACATTGTCTTTTACAGGGCAGAAGTTTTTTTAAAGATGTAGAGTATCGATTTTTTCTTTCATGGATTGTCCTTTGCTGTTGTATCTAAAGACTCATCACCAAGACTCATCACCAGACGATCCAAGGTCGTCTGGGTTTGCTGCTATGTTTTATCTTAACTTTATTCTTCTGTATTTTTTTAAGATTTTATTTTCATTTGTGAGAGAGAGAGAGAGAGAGAGAGAGAGAGAAAACACAAGTCGGGGGGAGGGGTGAGGGAGAAGCAGGCTCCCAGCTGAGCAGGGAGCCTGATGTGGGGCTTGATCCCAGGACCCCGAGATCATGACCCGAGCCAAAGGCAGATGCCTAACCTACGGAGTCACCCCCCAGGTGCACCCCCAACTCAAAGATTTCTAATGATTCCCTATTTCCTAATAGAGCACACCTGCATCTCAGAGTCAAGAAGTAGGTCACAATTTTCCCCTTCTCCTTCCGCCACAGTAGAGTCTTCCCATCCCCTCCTTTCGCTCCAATCTCTCCATGTGAAAAAGCAAATAATCATACCAAGCAATACTTACCCTTTTTCCTTAATTAGATTCTAAACTCCCTGAGGGCTAAAAGCAAGTCTTTGCCATCCTCTCAAAACCAAACATATTATTTAAGGGTTGGGGAACTCAATCAAAGATCCATTAACACTGGATTAAGCCACCAACATCTATTCTCACCTCCTGACCTGAGGTGCCACAGGGCAGTTTCTGAATTTTCTATGTGCAGCGCAAGGGTAGAAGTTCAATGTGGTTAGTCACCTCACCAATAACTCTTCAACTGGAAGAAACTGGCCTCAGAAATTTGGGACATTTTCTTCACATATGCAGACGCCAAACAGCTCTGCAAGAAGGATTTATGTTGGGAGAACGGTACAAATTCTTTGTCTGACTGGTTCCTCTTAATAGCTCCAAATTCCAATATGTGAAAAAGATTCCAATCTTTACCACAGTGGAAAGTCTGTGATGTGAGAACTACTTGAAGAAATTCTCTGGCTCAGATCAATGACAAAGTAGACCATCCAAGGATTTTAGTGGCTGCGGATGCTACCGATTTAAGGCACTGTAATAAATCCTTCAGAGGCCGTAAGACCGGCCATGTCAAGCAATATTTTTGTATTAGTGTGAGCGAAACCAACTCAAATGCCACGTTCATGTGAGTAGCAGCATTGCACATATTATTTTAAGTTGATGCTGTATTTGAAAGGAAAAAATATTGTGTCAAATACAATTATATTTTTATGGTCAAGCCTGTCATTGCACCATCATTACTATCATCATCATCATCATATTGTAAATTGTCATCCAGAGACCTGAAAAAAGAAATAGACATCAAGTTGTGTCTGAATATGTATCATTAAAAATCAGACTTTGCCTATTAACACTTACGAGATTATCTCCAGCACATGTGCTTTTGTGCATACACACACACACACACACATACACAAACAGAATTTGGTGAGCACTTCATCTTTTTTTAAAGATTTTATAGCACTTAATCTTTTTAAAATTGAAATTAAAACTCAATTAAATTGGAATTTTTTTAATATAAAAATTGCAACTGGAGTATAAATGAGGATCGCCCCGCTAAAAATCATATATAACAAATTCAGGGAACAGATTGGGTTTTCAAATGCAATGTTTAGAAGGCTAAACCTTAAATAACATTATACATATTCTGAATTGACTGTCATACTTCCAAATTTATCTTCTGAATGTTTGTACCCAAGAAAATGATTTCTCCCATGAAGTTTTAAGCAGATTAAAATAGTATTGAAGACACAGGCAATCATTCTGAAAATATTTTCAAAACAGAATGTTTAAATTTCAAAAAGTATCCAAAAAGAATTAGAAAAAAATGTAGTATTTTAAAATAACAGTTTTTTTTTTTTTAAATCACTAATTCCTCAATTAAGCCATAATTTCCTTTAAAGCCGTTTGAGTAGCAGTGGTTAGATTTGGCAGCCAGAGCAAATGAGTATCCAGATGCTGCCATTTCCTGGATTGAATTTTACATGACAGTTCTGTTACTAAACGCATATTTAGTGTCTTGTTATCTTAACTTTAATTGGGATAAGCTCAAGGCGGGTGAGGGGAGAAGCATTTTTTAGACAGGAATTGTTTCCATTGGCTACTTCAGAAGCATGAGGAAGGTGGTTGCAATTAGGGAAACAGCATCTTTCTCGAAATGCTACGTGATGGAATAAAACATGAAAGATCAAGGACCAGAACGAACTGATGGTTGATGGTGGGAGATGGGTGGGGGATGGGCTAGATGGGCACTGAGGTTTAAGGAGGGCACTTGCGCTGGGTGTTGTACCGGAGTGAGGAGTCACTGAATTCTACTAGCGAACCTAAGATTGGACTGTATGTTAACTAACTAGAATTTAAATAGAAATTTGAAAAAAGGGACGCCTGGATGGCTCTGTCGGTTAAGCATCTGCCTTTGGCTCAGGTCATGATCTCAAGGTGGTGAGATGGAGCCCCACATCAGGCTCCTTGCTCAGACGGGAGCCTGCTTCTCCCTCTTCCTGAGCTCCCCCAGCTTGTGCTTTCTCTTTCTCTGACGAATAAATAAATAAAATCTTAAAAAATATTTTTGAAAAAAAGAAGAGTCCTTGGGGATCATTATTCCAACCCTTTTACCTTATACATGGAGAAACTAAATCCAGAGTGGTGAAATCAATCATCTAAAGTCAGCCTCCAGGGAAGAATTAAATGTCCTTTCCATTACCACCTGTTTTCTCTTAAAGTTAAATTTCAAATTTTAGGTTTGACTTGCAAGGTGAACTCAGATACTTGCTAGGCTAAACTTATAAAATCACAAAATGTTGGGGCACTTGGGTGGCCCAGTGGGTTAAGCCTCTGCCTTCAGCTCAGGTCATGATCTCAGGGTCCTGGGATTGAGCCCCACATCGGGCTCTCAGCTCAGCAGAGAGCCTGCTTTTCCCCCCCCCCCCCCCCCCCCGCCGCCACTGCCTACTTGTGATCTCTCTCTCTGTGTCAAATAAATAAATAAAATTTTTAAAAAATCACAAAATGTTAGTCTTAGGGACTATAGAGAGTCTTCTCCCAAGTATAAAATAGGGAGAACATTTTTAACTTGGTTTTGTTAAAACTATAAAGAAATTGGGAAGTCTCAGTTGGAGAGTCTAAATCTAAAATTCCCAAACCTGGCTGACTCAGTCAGTGGAGCTGGCAACTCTTAATCTCGGGATTGTGGGTTCGAGCCACATGTTGGTTATAGGGATCACTTAAAAATAAAATCTTTGGGGCACCTGGGTGCTCAGTGGGTTAAGCTTCTGCCCACATCGGGCTCTCTGCTCGGCGGGGAGCCTGCTTCCCCCTCTCTCTCTGCCTGCCTCTCTGCCTACCTGTGATCTCTGTCTGTTGAATAAATAAATAAAATGGTGCCTGGGTGGCTCAGTCGGTTAAGCGTCTGCTTTCAGGGCAGGTCATGATCCCAGGACCCTGGGATCGAACCCCACATCAGGCTCTCTGTGCAGCGAGGAGTCTACTTCTCCCTCTTTCCCTCTCCTCATGCTCTCTCTCTCTCCAACAAATAAATAAAATCTTTAAAAAGAGAAAATTCCATAAAAAGATAAAATCTTTAAAAAAAATGAAAATATTCCCAAACTTAGCTTTTTGAATTTCTTCCAGTTTTATACCAATTTCTGCAATGCACCTTTTCCCTATTACAACCACACCCCCAAATTATCAGTCCAGTTTATTTTCTATAACTATAACTTATAAAAACAATGAAAAGGATAGGTTTTGTTTTCCCAGAGGGTTCAGAGCAGATATGTTTTAAATAGTTTACAATGGTTTAATTTACAGTAATATAACTTATAAAAATTTATACACCAGATTTTAAGTGAACAATTATGAAGAAAGCACCCATGATGTCCTTGGTGCCTCTGCATTTGAGCATTGTCTCCCAGGCCTCTGCTAAGGCCACCTCTGCCTCTCCTGACTCCTTCATCCACTGACCTGCTGAAATAAAACTGTTGAAGAGTGAGAAGATATGGCTGCTTGCCCCACCGGGCACTGATAGTTTCAAAGCCTTTACACCTATGTCATGGGTAAATCCTGAAAGGGTGCATTGCTAAGAGTAAGCAAAACCATTCGGCAACCACTTGGTTGCCTGGCTGGCCAGGATAACAAGCCCAAGCCAAACAACAAGCAGGAAGCAGAATGAGTTTGCCTTTCACGTATGGGGCATACGGCAAAGATGGTTGGTTTCATCAGTTGGTGTGAGTGTGGTAACACTTACATCACATAAAATTAATCATTCTAAAACATACAGTTCAGTGGCACTTTATATATTCAAAATGTTGTGCTACCATAACCTCCATCTACCTCCAAAACAGTTCATCATTTCTATAGAAAATCCTACACCTGTTAAGCTGTCAGAACCCCTGGAAAATTTCAGTCTACTTTCTGTCTCTATGGAGCTACCGATCCTGGGCATTTTATGGAAGTGTAATCATACAATATGTGGCCTTTTGTATCTGGCTTCTTTTTTAGCCTAATATTTTTTGAGGTCTATTCATATTATAGCATGTAATCTTAGCATGTTATCTATTTTTATTACAGCATAGCATTTTTTTGTGGTTGAATAATATTCCGTTGTATGCCTATATGTATTTTGTTCATTGATCAGTAAAGGAAATCTGGGTTAGCTCCACTTTTTGGCTATGGTAAATAGTACTGCTATGAACATTCATGTACGAGTGTTTGTTTGAATACCTGATTTCAATTATTTGGGGTATTTGCCTAATAGTGGAATTGCTGAGTCACATGGTAATTCTATTATCAACTTTTTGAGGAATTGCTGATCAGTTTTATATAATAGCTGCCCATTTTACATTTCCACAGCAATGTATAAGTGTTCCAATTTCTCCACATCCTCACCAACCCTTGTTATACTCAAATTTTTGGTTGCTGTTTATTATAGCCAACCTAAAAGATATAAAGTGGTATCTCATAGGGGTTTGGATTTACATTTCTCTAAGGACTAATGATGTTGAGTGTATTTTCATGTGATTTTTGGTCATTTATAGATCTTCCTTGGAGAAATATCTGTTTAAGTATTCCACTCATTTTTAAATTGGTTTGGTTTGTCTTTTGTTGTTGTAAGAGGTCCTTATATTCTGAATAATAGGCCCTTACCAGGAATATGATTTGCAAATATTTTTCTCCCATTCTGTAGGTTGTCTTTTTACTTTTACGATACTGCTCTTTGATGTACAAATTTTTAGCTCAGAAGTCCAATTTATTTTTTGTTGTTATTGCATGTGTTTTGTTGTCGTAGCTAAGAATCCATTGTGGTATAGAAGGATATGGAGATATACCCCCTATTTGAAGAGTTTTATAGTTTTTGCTTTTGTATTTAGATCATTGATCCATATTGAGTTATTTTTTGTATATAGTGTGAAGTAGAGGTCAACACTCTTTGCGTGTGGATATCAAGGCACCCCCAAGAGTATGTGTTGAAAAGAATTTTTTTTCCATTGAATGGTTTTGGCACCTTTCTGAAAATCAATTGACAATAGATGTATGGGTTTATTTCTGGACTATTGATTCCATTCCATTGTATCTATGTGTTTATTGTTATGCCAGTACCACGCTTTTTTGATTACTGTAGCTTTTTGTCTAACTTTTGAAACCAGGAAATGGGAGTTCTTCAAATTTGCTTTTCTTTTTCAAGATTGTTTTGTCTATTCTGGGTTCCTTGCAATTCCTTATGAATTTTATGATCAGCCTCTCCATTTCTGCAAAAATTATTATTGGGATTTTGATATGGATTGTATTGAATTCATAGATCATCTTGGGCAGTGTTGCCATCATAACTATAGTAAATCTTTGAATAAATTAAAATAGAAGGAACAAATTTTTATTTGTTTAGATTCTTGAATTTCTTTCAGCAATATTTTATAGTAACCATAAGCAGGTTTTTTGGTGTGTGTGTGTGTGTGTGGTGGGAGGATTTTTAGTATCTGTCATAAGATCATTCATCTGCAAATAAAGATAATTCTAATTCTTCCTTTCCAATTTGGACGCCTTTCATTTCTTTTGAGTATCTAATTGCTCTAGCAAGCACTTCAGTACTATGTTGAATATCCTCTAGTACGTTGAATAGAAATGGTGAAAAGGGATATCATTTTTTTTTTTGTTCCTGAAATTAAAGTTAAAGCTTTCAGTTTTCACCATTGAATATGGTCTTAGCTATGGGTTTTTTTCATAAATATCCTATATCGCACTGAAAAGGTTCCCTTGTATTCCTAATTTGTTGAGTATTTCTATCATGAAAGACTGTTGGATTTTTCAAACACTTGTTCTGCATCAATTGAGATCATGTGATTGTTTCCTTCACTTTGTTAATGCAATGTATTACATTAGTTTATTTTTTTGTATGGAACCACCCTTAGATGCCTGGTATAAAATCTCATTATTTCATGCTGTATAATCCACGTAATATGCTGTTGAATTCAGTTTGTTGGTATTTTGTTAAAGATATGTACATCCATATTGACAGGAAATATTGGGCTATATTTTTCTCATGATGTTTTTATCTGGATTTGGTACAGGGTAACTCATAGATCTGATAAGGAGCTAAAATCCAAAATATATAACAAATTCATACAACTCAATATCACAATGAGATTATCACCTCATACATGTTAGGATGTCTATTATCAAAAAAACAAAAGTTTTTAAAAAATATTTTATTTATTCATTTGACAGAGAGAGAGTGATCACAAGTAGGCAGAGCAGCAGGCAGAGAGAGAGGAGGAAGCATGTTCCTACTGAGCAGACAGCCCGATGCGAGGCTCGATCCCGGGATCCTGAGATCATGACTGTTGGGCTGGCAGAAAGGGCTACTTAAGATGGCGAAAGTTCCCGCCACAAGACCTGAGAACAAAGGCCCAAGCAGGAATCTGAGACCCTGCCGCCCCGGGCTCCAGTGGACCAATGGGACCCCGACGAGCAGGCGAAATATCCAAATAAGGGAAACTTGCCAAAAGACCACTTAAAAGCCCCCTCCTCCCTGCCTTCGTTCAGCACGACTTTGCCACTCTGCTTTCCAGAGTCATGGAACCTCGCCCGAGGGTGCCCACCTCCTCCCCGCGCAACTTTCCTGGCTCCCCTTCTCCTGAGCCCTGAAACTTCACCGGAGAGCATTTTTAACAAATCTTGCCTTGCACCCACTTTGCCTGGTGTTGTGTTTATCTCGCCGGAAAAAACTTTACAATGACCTGAGCCGAAGGCAGAGCTTAACCCACTGAGCCACCCAGGCACCCCCAAAAAACAAAAGTATTGATGAGAGTATAGTTCCTCTAGTGAATTTCTTAAGTTACTGCACTTTTCAACTCTAGAATTTATATCTTCTTTCTTTATTTAATATTTTCTCTTTTTGTTAATATTACACCTTCATTAAGAAATCATTGCTTTACTTCCTTTAATTATTTAGACATGACTCATTTTAGTTCTTTGGATATATTCATAACAGATAATTTAAAGTCCTTGTATAGAAAGGCCGGCATCTGGGACAGTTTCTATTAACTGTTTTTTTTTGTTTGTTTTTCCTGTGTATGGAACCTACTTTCCTGTTTCTATGTGTGTACCATAACTTTTTTGTTGTTGTTGAACACTGTACCTTTCTGATAATGTGGTAACTCTTTAAACCAGAGCTCACTCACTTTTTGTGATTTGTTATTATTTTTTCTTTGTTGTTTTTGCTACTCTTTGTTTAAATGACTTTTGGGGGCTAATCTTGTAATGTGTGTATTCTTTGTTGTATGTGAGTTTGTGGTATGTGTTGTAAGTTCTGTTTATTTCTGATCAGCTAATGGTTGAGCTAAGAGTTCATTAAATGCTTGAATCAGGTAAGTCTCCTAGTCTTTGCCAAGGGACTCAGTATGAATTGGAACATACCTTTAATACTCAGCCAGCTAGTTTCCAAGTCTGCACATCCTGCTTTTGCAAAGCTTCAAGGTCAGCCAGGGATGAGAGACTGGCTTTCTCTCAGGTGTTTCTTGAGCATGCACACAACTCTGCATGTGCATTGGCTTTCCACATTGCTTTTCAAATTCCTCCGTAAACATCTTTTTACCCTGCATTATTTTTATAAGTTTTTTGGTCAGCTTTTTCTTGACCCCAACAGTTCTTGCTGACTTAAGCAATTGTGATGTTGAACAATTGCCACTGATTGTTTTTGACAAACCCCAGGGAACAGGGTTGTTATGCAAAGTGAGCACTGAGTCAGGTACTAATAATGGCAACACCCTAGGAGTGGGACTTTTCCAGGGAGCTATCAGACGGGTCAAACAGTGGCAAAACTCTAGAAATGAGAATGATCTGAGAATGGGACTTTTTGAGTTGCTCTATATGCCCAGTCTGCCTGCTCCAGTAGCTGCAAACCTGCTGATTTTCATAGTGGCCAATGTTTGTGAGTTTTCCGATTTTTGAGGCTATTGCAGAGCTGCAAAGAGGAAGATGGGGAGTAAGTTAAGCTACAAGAACATAAATCCTGTTTTTCTTACCAACAGTCAGCATTTTTTCTTAAAATAAATCATTGTCAGATTGTTGCAAGTCTGGTTAATTTCCAGAGTTGTAAAAAATTTAATTTTGACAATTTTGCCAGTGTTTTTGTTGTTTTTATGGAGGGGTACTATTTACAGAGGTCTTTCCTCTGCCATCCAGAAGTTCTACAATAGCTTATGTTTGTGGCAGTTATTATTCAGTGCTCTCGTGTGACATGACTCTTCTAAACTCTGGTAATATGCTTTATATTTTTGGGGTCCCTGTGTGGCTCAGTGGGTTAAAGCCTCTGCCTCTGGCTCAGGTCATGATCCCAGGGTCCTGGGATTGAGCCCAGCATGGGGCTCTCTGCTCAGCGGGGAGCCTGCTGCCCTTCCTCTCTCTCTGCCTGCCTCTCTGCCTACTTCTGATCTCTGTCTGTCAAATAAATAAATAAATAAATAAATAAATAAATAAATGTCTTTTAAAAAAGAAAAAGAAAAGGCTTGTAGTTTGTCCTCACACCTGATTAAAAAGAGAAGATATTAATGTAACTGAAGTATTAAATATAGAATATTAATATAGTTACTAATGGACAGCCCTGTGAAAGATCTTTCTCTTTCACACACACACATCTACTAAATACTATCCTCTGTATACCAAAACAGTACTACTGATAGAACACCAGTAAAGTTTGTTAATATAGTAATGGTGACAGACCTACACCGACTGATCCACAATTCCGTATCCAGGCCTTTTGTGATAAATAAAACATAGCTGTCAGGAGAAGGGATAAACTTAGTTGACCTAATGAGAAGAGAACCCAAAACTTTGGCCTCCATTGCATGGTGGTCCCAGTCCAACACTAACGTTGATGTTAGAGTGAACTCCGCTATTCCTGCAAAAATGAAGCATGGATAAAAGAGGAAAAAAACCCACAATCTTCATTTGGAGAAGGGTTTCAGCCTCCCCTAACAAACGTGACTAAATTCTTAGCTTTTTTTCACATGGTTATCTTCTGATAAAAGAGCTAACAAAGAGAGAAGAAAAACCACTTAACAAGTAATTGGCTATTGGAAAATTGAGAACTAACATTAAGAAGCTACATACATTTTGGAAGATCATTCATTTGACAGATACCACTTAAAGGAATAAACTGGCATATTATTCTAGTTTCTTATAGACAGGAGGGAAAATTGCCTTTGTAATTAGATATTTACAAGTAGAGTCCCCTTAACTAAATTGCTTTTCAATCTTGCAATTGTGGGGGGAAGGTGCATCTTCTTTGGCTTAATAATGAAACAGAAATAAAAATGGGTCAATAAACCTCATTTGCACTTAGCTCTAGTTGTAGCAGCAGTTTTATTCTTCTTAGCTCAGGATTGCAAAAGCAGTTAAGATATGCTCTATACAAAATGATCCCTTACCTATGCGTTTCTATTACATTTCAGAATAGCTTACATAATTGGAAATATAGAAATAGTGGCACATATGTGCCATGGGGAAATTTAGAGACACGTTAAGCAACAAACTATGACATGCTATAAAGTAGTGCATCTCAAACTTTTATATGCCTGTACATCACCTGGGGGAAACTGTCAAAACCCAAATTCTGATACAAGAGTTCTAGGGTAGGGCCCAAGATTCTGCATTTCTAACAAGCTCTCATGAGAGGCTGACGCTGATGTTCCTTGGACCATATTTTTTGTGTAATGAGAAAGCGAATAAACCTGGGCTCGTTTTGACTCTATTATAATACATCATGCTTATTATCTGTATTTTTTTATTATATTGTTACAAATCATCTCAAATCCTTTCTGGGACTAGGAAAGACATTAAAAAATGGGAAAATACTGAATTATCTAAAGTATAAATGAAAATACGTCTAGTGAATAAAGTGAGACATGCTCACACAATTCAAAGACTGAGGAAATAGGTCAAAATATCTGAAAGATAATACAGTCAGCTGATTTAAAACTAGCACGTGCTATCCAGGTTTGGATGGTGTTCTACAAAGAAGACTGGATTTGATATCAGGAATCCTGAGTTATAACATAGGCTGTACCTTAACTTAGCTAGCTCTATGTGTGAGACTTTAGATATTCCATTTGTACCCATTTCCGTGGGTCCCAAACAAAGAATTTAAAATAGTCGATTGCCAAAAGTTCTTTTGTAGTACTAACACTTTTTTTTTCCTGCTTCTCTTGTGAAACACTTGGCCAATGTAGATGATTTTTTCTTCTTCAAAATCTCTTTTAATTTTCCCCCCTTTTATTTTATTTTATTTTATTTTTTTATTTGACAGAGATCGCAAGTAGGCAGAGAGGCAGGCAGAGAGAGAAGGAAGCAGACTCCCTGCTGAGCAGAGAGCCTGATGTGGGGCTCCATCCCAGGACCCCGGGATCATGACCCGGTCCTGGGATCATGACCCGAGCCAAAGGCAGAGGCTTTCACCCACTGAGCCACCCAGACGCCCCTTTCCCCCCAATTTGGAAGAGGCCATAACTCCTTTAGGTTGAAGGCAAATTTAAGGTGGATAACTAAAGCCGGCCAGGTTTTCACTAGGCTGCAATCATGGCTGAACCCAATGTGCTTTACTTCCCCTGAAAGAGAATCAGCCCAGCTGGACTTTCCCTAGGGCCACAGTTTTAACTTGAAGGTTCCAAAGGGCGATAGCTGAGTTTAGAGAAAAAATCTACCTTCACCACTTCCCTGGCTTCTCAGTGTGGATTGTTAATTATAGTTGAAGTTTTCTGCCATGTATGCCCACAACAGGCCAACAGAAAGACCCACCAAACCCTTCCCAGACTTTCTCAGCAACCACCACTCTAAGGAGATCACTCGGTGGGTTTAATGAGAATGTATTTATAGAACTGACTCTTCAGAAACTTTAGTGAAAAACTATCATACAAGTGTAAAGTCATCCTTTCTTTCTAAGTATAACTGAGAAGCCGCAGAGCCTTCTGGTTATGAGCAGGAAATAGGGTTTGAATCTTCCTTCGTGCCACTGCACGACAATGGGACATTGACCCTTCCTTAGCTCAATTTCATGCTGTGTACAATGTGTTTGATTTGAGGATTAAATGAGGTAATGTATGGGGGCGCCTGGGTGGCTCAGTGAGTTAAAGACTCTGCTTTCGGCTCAGGTCATGATCTCAGGGTCCTGTGATGGAGCCCCGCATAGGGCTTCCTGCTCAGCGGGGAGCCTCCTTCCCCCCCTCTCTGCCAGCCTCTCTGCCTGCTTGTGATCTCTCTCTGTGTCAAATAAATAAATAAAATCTTTTAAAAAAAATAAATGAGGTAATGTATGTCCTTGCTATTCTAAGTGTCAACCACAGCCCCAACAGCCCAGGCATGCCTGAGAGGATGTTAGGACAGAATCTCGGGCCCCACCCCACATTTAGTGAGTTTGAATGTTCAGGTTAAAAAAGAGTCCCATATGCTAAACATTCTGCACAATGTCTGCTTCCTAGTTAAGTATTCATTAATCAGAAGTCATTGTTAATAGGATTTTCTTTTTCACTTTATCCTCATTACCATCCTGGGAGGTAAGCTTACGCTATTTCTAGCTCATCTGGCTCCCTGCTTTCATTCCCAGAGCTCACCACTGGCCTCCCCATCACCATAAGCCATCTGTCTTTCTTGGGCTCCACTGGCCCAACTCCCTTCCATTGCTCTGAGTTTTTATAGGTTTGAGGGTACACTTTAAGGAACACCACACTGCCCCCACATACAGAGATTCCTTCTAGATTTCCCACACTTACCATATATTGACTCTCTGCACTCAATCATGGTATGTTCTATTATATGTTTTAGTTATTTTTACATAATTATTAACATGGGCTCTGAAGTTACAATTTTGTCTTTACCACTTACTAGCTTTGTAAACTTGGGAAAGTCGCTTAACTTCTTTGAGCTTCTTATGGAAAATGCAAATGCAATAATGGGAGTCAAGTGTGTCATAGTGAGTGCACAGCATGTAGGTCTTAATATTATCATTACTGTGTTATTTTCATGATCACGTGGTTTCTGTCCCTTTATCTTTACAAAAACAAGACAAGTAGTATTGCATCTATTTTCAGATAAAGAAATGTGAAGTAACAAGTCACCTAAAACCATATAGTGAATTTGTACAAAACCAAGTTTGATCTTGATACTTTCCTAGTAAATCACACTACTTCACACTTTATGCAACATGGAACATTAGAAAAAAATCTGAGTGTGGGCATGGAGGTAGAATAGAAAAAATCAAACAGAAGTATAACCAATTGTCAGTCTGGAGAAATGGCCACCGGTTTCATTCATGTGTATCAAAATCAACTAAGCTACAGTCCAAATTACAAGCCTAAAATTCGATGCCAGAGCAGGATTCTAAATTATTTATCTCCACGAAATCAACTTCAGGAGTAGTCCAGAGGCTACTGACTTAGTCAATAAAGCTTCTTTTTTTCTTTGTCTTCCTTCTTTTTTTTTTTTTTTTGGGAGAGAGAATGAGTGGGGGGGGGGGGGGGCAAAGGGAGAGGGAGAAAGAGACTCTTTTTTTTTTTTTAATATTTTATTTATTTATTTGACAGACAGAGATCACAAGTAGGCAGAGAGGCAGGCAGAGGGGTGGAGGAAGCAGGCTCCCTGCTGAGCAGAGAGCCCAATGAGGGACTCGATCCCAGGACCCTGAGATCATGACCTGAGCCGAAAGCAGAGGCTTTAACCCACTGAGCCACCCAGGTGCCCCGAGAAAGAGACTCTTAATCAGGCTCCATGACCAGTGAGGAGCCTGACACAGAGCTTGATCTCATGACCCTGAAATCATGACCTGAGCAAAAACCAAGAGTTGGATATTTAACTGACTGAGCCACCCAGATGCCCTTCTTTGCTTTTTTCTTTTTTTTTTTTTAAAGATTTTATTTATTTATTTGACGGACAGACAGAGATCACAAGTAGGCAGAGAGGCAGATGGGGGGGCGGGGAGAAGCAGGCTCCCTGCTGAACAGAGAGCCTGATGCGGGCCTCGATCACCAGGACCCTGAGATCATGACCTGAGCCAAAGGCAGAGGCTTAACCCACTGAGCCACCCAGGTGCCCCCTTTCTTTGCTTTTTTAAGAGGACTCCACCCCTCCTACTGGGCCCTTTGAGTATGGTTAACCCTGAGAGGCAAGATGAGTTAATGAAGAAAGAATTATTGGCAAGTCCCAAGCAGCTAATTCCTCTGCTCAGAATGGCTTTTAAAAATCCACGTCATGTGGACTAAAAGGGAAGGGCGTCATGAACCAGGTGGAGCCAGGTTAAGTCCTGAATAGAGTAGTCATTTGGTTCCTGAGAGACTAAAGAGCCAAAGGGAACGAGAAGTGTTTGGAGAAGTGTCGGTAGTTGGATTGGTACCTGCTGATGGTCTCATTGCTAATGACAGAGCACACTGATAGTTTCTTTGGAGAACAATTTTGCAGTATGGATCAAGAGCCTTAAACTGTCTTTGACCCTATAATTCTACTTCAGGGAATCTATCCTACAGAGATGATATTAAATCTAGGGGTGGTGGGGGGAGTTTTATCCTTAAGAAAAGACCTATGACAAATCTGGCAATCTCGATAGCGTGATTGATGAATGTGAAGCTTGAAAATGTTTTTCCTCTTCAGGCTCCAGTGGTCATGCTGGAAAAGGGGCCTAATCTGGCAAGGACTTTACCACTTGTTATTTCTGTCACAGGAACATGAACTTCTGATTTTAACCTTTTACACGTGTCCTTCGCAGTAAGAAAGGCTGCCGTCATTGAGGGATTAATAACATTATGAAAAACGTGGCTGCCAATTTTCTTAAATATCAAGTACTGTTCAGCTGACTTACCTACTTCTTCATAAAGAAATCTTAAGCCAAAAAGTCTACCTAACTGCCATACCCTCTATAACTTCCTCCAAGGGAATAGAGTATGGGCAGCATGGCCAAGTGAAAATCAAGCAGCAATATTATTCCAAAGCTATTTTGTCCTTGAAGAAAATAGATTTCAATGTAACTTTCAAGGAACATAGCTATTTCATAAAGCTTGAGGACATCTGGAGTTCTTCTCCTGACAGATGTATCTACTTTTCACAGCAAGATTTAATGCAAATTCTCTGCTCATTTTGCTTTGAACCCACATCTGAGTACACAGCACCTTCTTGGCTATTACTGAAAGGCTTGGAATTTCAAAAGTTAGAATAGGATGGATAGGTTTGGAAAGGCCAGGAAAATGTTGTACACTATCATGTTAATGGCCAAAGCATATTAGAGACTATTTTGAATTGGTAGTTTCACAATAATCTCTTACCTTTGTTATCTGAGAATATCCTTGGGTTCTAGGATAAAATTGATTTTAGTTGATCATCTGTTTATGTAATTAGTGTAATTACGCTTTATTACATAATTAGTATAAGTGCATGTAATCAGCTATAACATATAATTACATAATTGAGTCATTGTAAAAAATCCTTGTGAAACTACATATAATGCTTTGTACATCTGCAGAAGAGGAATACTTTAGTTTTTTAATTTAGATTAGTTAAAACAAGTTTTCCTTTGCTTGCGGAGTGGTTGAACTTTGTTCAAATGTTAAGAGATGCCATGTAGCATTTCAAAGACATGAGCATACTTTCATTTCCCCATCTTCCAAACTTTACAATAAAAATCAGACTGTCCTCCAAATCTATTTTATCTGGCACACACTAGATCATTTAAAAATAGCTGTCTATACAAAGTCAGAGACCCTGAGGATGTTCAGGTGTGACACTAGATGACACTAAAAAAGAGGCAAATAATGATGCATTTCAAATACCTTTACATATAATTGTGTACATCTGCTTACTATAGAAAGTTATTATTACAACTCAGGATATCACATTGTAGTTCATTGGGTTTTTAAAATAATCTAATGGAAAAGAAATTTATTGTGTTCTTTGCCTATGAGAAAGGTTTGAGATGGGAAGGTTTTCAATGGTACCCTGGCCATCTTTTTGTTTTTGTTTTTTAGTTTTTTGGTTCTGGTTTATATAAACGTGAATTAAATTGGTATTTACATGTAATGACAATTTTTTAAAAATCTTTCCTGATCTAAAGAAGAAAACTGTGTGTGTGTGTGTATTTTTGTAAAGGAAATGGGTTTCTGATCACTAAAATTATTCAAGCCAATGTGCTTTTTGAGGACATCTTAAATGGAATCCTTGTATGGAAATACACATTTTACTAGGTGACCCCTGAAATCCCTTCCAAGTCTTGAATTCTACAATGTCTGTTTTTAGAAATCCAGGCAAATGAGAAAATCAGTTTAGTTACAATGAAGAGGACAGCATCACATTGCGATGAATATGTCTGCTGTCAGGAACAGATGACTCTTCTAAACCCACTGGGAAAGCCAATAAGGGGGAGCAAAATCTGTGACCCCTAATATGGGCCAGATTATTTTGAGTCAAAGACAAAGACTGACAGACTCAGGAAGAGTTGTAAAGTTGTTGGTTTGTTGTTTTAACCTGTTCCTTCTCTGCCTAAGAGAATTTTAGATAGGGGTCCCCTACCAGGAAGAGTTCTAACACCTGAGAGGACTTTTTAACATCAGAAACACTTGCCTGCAGGGCGTGGCCCACTTTTGTTTACCAAACATTTACTCTTTTTCATCTTCTTGGGAACCGCTTTCCATTTGAAGTCCCAGGCCCCTACTCCCTTCTCCTTAAGCTCAGCGTGGCATCTAAGCCTCAATGGCCTGACTGTCTGGCAGCCTCTCTCGTCTTTGTGGGGGTCCCATATGGACAAAATTAAATTTCTCTCCCGTTAATCCATCTTATGTCAATTGAATTATTAGCCCAGCCAAAGAACCTAGAAGGAAGAAGTGAAAAGTTTTCTTCCCTTACACCAACAGTAGGCAATCCTGAATAGGGCAAAGATCATCTTGGCTTATTAATTTTAAGTAAAAATAACTGTGATCCCATATTGCTCTCTTATTTGTCCCCGGTCTGTTATTAGGTGCTTTTACATGTGTTATATCATTGAAGCTCCCCAAAACCTTGTGAGAAGGGTATTATTTCTATTTCACTGTTGTGTAAATGCGAATAGCTAGAAGCAGTAAGAGCCAGGATTTTGGCCTCCATGTATTTGAGCTCATTTCCTGGGCTCATAGCCACTCTCTTGTACAGCTTCTCTCTCTAGACATTGGTCCCTTCCTCTGCCTTCTAACCCCAGGGTCCAGGGTACTCCTGCTACCCTCTCCTGTCAGGTAAAATGAAGCCAATGAACTCATTCACACAGTTCCATTTAAGCCACACCTTTGATTACATCTCTCTCTCTCAAATCAATAGTATCTTAAAAAAAAAAAAAAAAAGAATTCCAGTCCAGAGGACCCACTCTGTATTAATTAAATTAGATTTGTGGAGGTTTGGGTTTAGGCATCAGTATTGTTGGAAAACAACTGGCCTACAGAGTGAATTCCAAGCACCAAAGCCCTTTACAGTTTGGCTACTGCTTGTTCTCTACTCATGACAGTCATGGTGTCCTCTTTGCCTGAAGTGTCCTTCTGGCCTTCTCTATTTGGTTGTCTCATTCATCTTCAAGTGCCTTTTTACTTGTTTTAATTAGTTAATTTAGAGAGAGAGAGAGAGAGAATGGGAGTGGAGGAAAGAGGGAGAGGGGGAGAGAGAATCTCAGGCAGGCTCGACGACCAAGGGGGAGAGAGAATCTCACGCAGGCTCCATGACCAGCTTGGAGCCCAACTCAGGACTCAATCTCACTACCCTGAGATCACGACCTGAGCCCAAATCAGGAGTCAACCCTTAACTTACTGAGCCACCAAGGTGCCCCAAAGTGCCTCCTTTCCTTAGAAACTGTTTTTTCAAAGATTATTTGTTTTAGAGAGTGAGAAAAAGAGAAAGTTGGGGGCAGAAGGAAAAAGAATCTCAAGCAGACTCTAGAGTGAGCACAGAGCCCAATGTGGCGCTCAACCCCATGGCACTGAGATCACGACCTTAGCTGAAACCAAGAGTTGGACGTTCAACCGACTGAGCCACCCAAGTGCCGCCTACCTGTGTCTTTCTAAAAGTTACTTCTTTCTTAACACCGAATGTTGAATGAGTCAGTCTCTTGCTGTCTGTCTCTCTCTTCACAGTAATTCATACATCCAGTATGCTGTTCTGTCTCTTTCTCTAGACTCTCTGTTCCTTGAGATCACAGGTTAGGTAACACCCTATCCTATACTCATGCGACTAACATACTGTCTAACATAGGGCAAGCTTCTCATTTTCCCCCCATTTTTAAGGAATGACCTATGGCTATATTAATTCATAGCTTCTTCGAAAAAGGTATTTATGTTTTGTAGGTTTCTCTGCCCCAGAACAATTTTATTTAAAATGATGTGTGTGTGTGTGTGTGTGGAAGTGCTTGCGTTTAAAACAAAGAAATAGATCATTAATGGTGGGATTCCAGACACCAGCAGGGAACATTTTTATCCTCAGAGTCTTATCCTATGATACCATTAACATGCATAATTACTCTCCTTAGGTGTAAATGGAAGACCACAGGAGAAGACAGGCTCCTATGTCAGATTATGTATTCCTTCTCAGCTCCAACTGGCTCAGTGCCCAAGTCTCCCCAAGGGCATCCTCCTATGCTTGTGAAAAAGTCTGGGGGAACTTGCAAGCCAATTGCACCAGTGCAGTCTCATCTCTCTTTCTGAGGGGCCATTACCAGCTGATAGGAGACAGGAGGTCACCAAATAACAGTGTGAGGTGGTCGCTGTCATTTCCCCACTGATGTGCACAATCCCTTTGGCATGGATTACTGATCCTTGTATCTCCATTTCATATAAGGAAAGCAAGTAGTGTTGGAGTTATTAGCTTTTATGGTTCTCAGGAACTTCCCAACTATATTTTCCATGAGGCATTTGCTACAGTGATATCCTATTCTTGTGTAGTGGGCTTTCCACGAAAGCCAGTCTTTCTGGGGTGGTTGTGTTATATACATATTTTGACAGAAGCAAACTTGGAAAGGATCCACAAGAAGCCCAGAAAGATCCCTGACATTTCGGTGAAATGGATTTTGAGGACATCAACGATAAAGATAAATGAGAGGCAAGACAATGGAGGGACAGTGAAGTTAAGGTAGAATGGGAAACCAAATATGACAGTTGGTGTGTTTTGTGGCAAATTCTCTCACCACACACTCGCCAGCCTCTGTTATCATCCTTCAAACACTAATCAGGTTTGAATTGTAACAGAAAGCAGCACCTCCCTGTAATCTGTAGGAGCCAGAAGAAATCCAGGACATACTAAATCACTGTAGGAGCCCAAGGATCCTAGGAGGAAGGGGTAGTTCAAACACAGAATTTGCCTGAGGGGAGCATTGAGGTTCATGCTGGAATAGACCTGGCCTGACCTCAGAGGATCCTGGGCCAATGGAAAACTCAAATGTACCTGCTCTCTGGGGGAGGATGTAGAGCCATGGCCGTGTTTTAGAAAAACAAACAATCCTTAAGAATTACATACATTTTCAGGGCCTCAGAGGTGAAGTTGTGTCTCAGAGTGAAGGAAAAATATCTGAGCCAAGTACAGAAGGCTGTCAGGAGGATATAAGCATTCCTGGGAGCCAAAACATAGCAGCACAATGACTTCAAAAGAATAGTGAGTGATGATAATAAAATTCTCTCAGTTTTATCCTCTGTTACCTGCAAAAAAGTCTCTGCAATCTTGCCCCAACACCAGAGAATTGGCAGGGGGAGGGATTTCCTCAGGGCCAGTAGAAAAAGCCGAAACATTAGGACATGAGCATGGAAGTGGTGAGGCAATAAAGAGGGACAGAAAATACACCGTGGCTTTAAGGCTTCTGAGTAAAGCAGTGAGTACAAATGAGGGGGAAGATGGATGGTACGGTCTGGAGGCAGAACCGAGGTGCATGACGGGACTACAGGCCGGAAGTTATGAATCAAAGACAGTATAGTGGAAGTTTCATGTCAAACCTTACTACTTTGGTTCAAAATAAAAATTAGATATACCTTTGCTTACCCCTAAAGATAAAACAAATAAAGGCCATGGTTAAAAACTGAAGCAATGCAGAATGCTTACAGGAAAGAATTAACCCTGTTCCCTCTGAAACATGAAATCACCCCAAACTTAACTGCCTAGAGATGATCACTGTGAACATTTCAACAAACAGACCTTCCAACATCTCCACAGGCATGTATACAAAGCCATTCAACGGGACGCCTGGGTGGTTAAGCAGCTGCCTTCGGCTCAGGTCATGATCCCAGCGTCCTGGGATTGAGTCCCACATCGGGCTCCTTGCTCGGCAGGGAGCCTGCTTCTCCCTCTGCCTCTGCCTGCCATTCTGTCTGCCTGTGCTCACTCTCTCTCCCTCTCTCTCTCTGATGAATAAATAAAATCTTAAAAAAAAAAAAAAAAACCAAAGCCATTCAACAAAAAGGATTACCTTATACATGCTTTTTTAATAACCTGAAGTTTTCTTCAATAATATTATGGATATTTTTTCTTGATCAGTAAATACTGGTCATTTTATTTTTATTTTTTTAAAGATTTGTATTTATTTATTTGACAGAGAGAGCAAGCGGGCGGAAAGGCAGAGGGAGAGTGAGAATCACTCTCCACTGAGTAGGGAGCCCGACCAGAGACTCAGTCCTAGGATCCTGGGATTATGATCTGAGTTGAAGGTAGACGCTTAATTGACTGAGCCACTCAGGTGCCCCAATAGTGATCATATTAAATAGATATTATTTCACTGTGAGAATGTACCATAATTGATTTAACATTAAATATTAAAGATATTAAAGAATATTTAGGATGTTTCTTGTTCCTTACATTAGAGAAAACTTCACCCTCCCACCATTCCCTATTAGAAACAAGGATCCATGAAACATCTTTTTACGCTCATCTTTGTGTACCTAATTCCTTCCTAGGACAAGTTCAGAAATGGGACTTCTGGGCCAAAGTGTATATACCTTAAATTTCTTTGTTACACTGTCAAACCATTCCCTAGCCCCACCAGAAAGGTTATACTAATTTATTCTCCTACCTTTATTTATTTGGGTCTGATGGGTTATTATATTATTTTTCGTTGGCATTCATTTTCTTTCTAATGAACTGATCATAGCTCCCTGTGTTTATTAATCATTCATCTGCACTATACTGATCGTGACAGTATAAAAGAGGGGCAGGACCAGCTCATGGGCCAAAACCAGCCAGTGGGCCAAATCTGGCCTACCACCCTTTACGGCCCGCAAGCCGAAAAGATTTTTACGTTTTTTAATGGTTGGTCAAAGTATTCACAGAAGAATAACATTTTATGACATTCAAAAATGATATGAAATTCAAATTTTATGTCCATAAGTCAAGTTTGATTGGAACATAGTCTCATGCATTCTTACACATCATGGGTCTGGACGCCTTCTCATGATAACAGCAGAGTTGAATGGTTTCGACAGAGATGGGCCTAAAGAAAGGCCTTTAGAAAGGCCTAAAGTATTTACTAGCTTTAAAGTATTTACTAACTCTGGTCCTCACAGGAAAGGCTTTGTGAACCTGTGGTACAGAGTAGTGATTAAAAGCACAGATTTCAAAAAATAAAAATAAAAATAAATAAATAAATAAATAAAGCACAGATTTCAGATCCAGCGTATCCTGGATTCGTATGTCCTCACCACCACCTGCTATTTATTTGACATTAGACAATTTACTTAGTTCTCTCTCTGCGCCTCTGTTTTTATTCATCTGTATCATGGAGAACATAATAATACTCAGCCTAAAATGTTTTGAGGATGAGGTGAATTTAGCACTAAGAATAGTGCCTACTCTGTTATATAAATAGTAGTTATTACTTATAGTCTTTCAGTACAAACTTATTTTCTATATTCTTGGCCTATCTTTCCTTTGTTGTCTATTAAATCAAAGAAGCCTTTGCATAGTAGAGATTTTAGCTTTTATCTATGATGTATTGTGATTTTCTTCCCCCAGATTGCTTATGATGGTGCAACCTTGAAGTTGACTCCGATTTACCCTGAGAAAGCATATATTCAATTTCCTACATTAATTCTAGTTGTAATTACATAAAATATTAGTAAATATTATGTAATTACATGAAATATTAGTAAAAAAATTGGTAAATGAAATCATCTTATCCTACTAACTTTTCTCAGTTATCCTCCTAAAATATTCAGAAGGAGTTGAGAATTCACAACCTCTTGGTGAACTGTGATCTTCTGTTCCTAGTTTTATTTCTTATGGCCACAAATGACAAATTGAATCCCTCTACCTTATGCAAAATCTCCAGACATCAAGGAAATAGCTATCCCTCTCACCTTTGCCCTCTTCACCTTCTTCTACCTGTATGTCCGTTCGTGTCTTCATTTTTATATGCCAAACCCATCGAAGGCCTTCCAGTGACTTTCCCGTGACCTCGATTAACCAATTCCATTTGCCATTACAGTTTTTCCTCTTACAACAATCCGATCTGTCATTATGCCTTTTGTTTTGTGCCTTATTCTGCAATGTGAAAACATCAGGTTTAACACAGTCTTGCGATTAACTTCTAATACCTCATCATATGTAATTCTCTATTAGGGCTTGGGGATTTCACAGCTCCAAATTCTAGAAGCCTGTCTCTTTTATTGATCCAAACCCTTTATATTTTAAATTGCTGCCTCCTGGGAATTATCCACACATCAGCATAGCATACATTATGTAAAATGGGATCCAGAAGCTTTGCATAGAATATTAAATAAGCACTTGTGGGACCTTTGGCCTTCATATTCGGCACTGGGGTAAAAAGCATACTTATCAGTGCCTCTAATAATCTGGGGCACAGGCACACCTTCTCACAGTCATAATGATGCTTTGGATTTTGGTGCACACACAGCTCAAAATTTAGAGCTGGAATGACATGGCATCTTCGTTTCCCATATCATCATATATATAAATAAATATATATAAATAAAACATACTGGAGCTGTGTTTATTTCCTTCCAGAATCTTCAAGCAGGCTAGCATGCATCTCCCAGTGGCCAACAAATCTAAGCCCTGACAGAGTACATTTCAGGCATAAAAATGTTATTTATCTTGACCAATCATAAATAATATTTACCTAAATATATTACTAATTTCCCCCTATCACCCAAATGGCATATGGAGTCACATTTGATTTTCATAAAGCTAGAATTTCAGGTGGAGCCGGTCCAACAGTAAACAAGTTTCTGAAAAATAAAGTGACTTGGAGTAATCGTTGGTACCCCCCCCCCCGATTATGATAAAATAAATACTGAATGCCCAGGCAGAAATATATAATTAGATATGAGACATAAAGCAAGGTCACCTACACAGTAAGAAAATAGTCTAAACCCCAAGGAAAATGTTTTGCTTTCCTGGTTTGTAAAATTTGGACATGTTAGGCATTCAACCCTTCCTAAAGGCACATTATCATGAAGGCTCAACACAAAATAAAATAGGGGCTTTTCAAAATAAGAAATGCTGCCATATTGGGTACCTGGGTTGTTCATTCAGTTAAGCATCTGCCTTCGGCCCAGGTCATGATCCCAGGGTCCTGGGGTCGAGCCCCACATCAGGCTCCCTGCTCAGCGGGAAGTCTGCTTCGCCCTCTCCCCCTGCTTGTGCTCTCTCTCTCTCTCAAATAAATAAAATATTGAAAAAAAAACAATAAGAAATGCTGCCATTGAGTCAGTTTCATGGTTCTGTCTAAGATCAGTATGGTCCCCACACTCCATAGCCTTCTGTCTTTGGTGGTTTTCTGACATCTCTCTAAAACCAGACACCCATTTGGCATGCACTATCAGAAGTGCTTTTGCATATGTATATAAGGCTGTGCATATTTAATGGGTGCATGTCAAGGAGTCTGGGGATAGGTATACACCTGTGAAACTATCATCACCGTCAAGGCTCTAAACATACCCATCATTCCCAACATACCCAGGGGTTCTTCTTACGCCCTGTGTTATTTTTTTTCAGGATAGCTTTTGATATTTTTCCTGTTTTACCATCAGATTAAGATAGTCTTGTGCCTGGTTCTAAAGCCTATATTTTTAAAAAGGCTTACGTTAGAGAACACTTCATGTACTCATAGTAAAAATGCACAACCACTTCCCAGGGCAGGATCTTCCTATTACCAACACGACCAGAGAGATAATAGGGAGGATTTATGACCTTCTATTATGACCTCGATCTGGATGGTTAGTCCTGAGAGGAGCTCTTTCTATCTCCTGTAAACTGTAAGCGCGTTGTTAAAAATTTGCATCCCTCCCATTTGTCAAGAATCATTAGATCAGACAAATACTCCCAGATTAAGTAGATCCTACTTATAGACTGGGAGAAAAATGAGAAACACCTTAAAGGGATAGGAGAGTGCAGTTTACGGAGAGCAGCTCAGCTTAATGAACATAGGAAAGTCTTGATGAACTATAATGTGACCCAATCTTAGGGAACAATGGGGGAGGCTTTGCTAAACCCAGCAAGTTTGTATCTAGACTTGTGCTATCTGATGGGGGCCATACCATTTCTGATTCCAAACAAAGCTGTTCTCTTTACAGTTATGGGAATGGGGTTCCAGAGCAAGCAGGGATCTTCTAGAAGATAAAAAAGCATCTTGTCTTGTGCCTATGAGTTGAAAGTTGTAAAGTTTGACATGTATGTGTAGATACACCTAAAAAAAGGTCTATACACTGACTTAAGCCAATTCCCCACACATTCATCCTCCATCTCAATAAAAGTACAAAATTTGTATCCTCCTCCTGAAGCAGGTGAAATGAATAATGTAAGAGCTGGCAGGGGGGAAAAATCTTAAAAAATATCTTGTGCAATGACGATTTGTAGGGGGGAAATGTCAACTCTTTCCTCTCAACTCTTTATACCTGTAAACCTAATTAAAGCATTAGTTTTTTTTTATTTTTTAATAAACATATAATATATTTTTATCCCTCGGGGTACAGGTTTGTGAATCGCCAGGTTTACACACTTCACAGCACTCACCATAGCACATACCCTCCCCAATGTCCATAACCCCACCCCCCTTCTCTCAGCCCCCCGCCCCCCAGCAGCCCTCAGTTTGAAAAACATTAGCTTTTAAAATTCAAAAGATTTTAGGGGTGCCTGGGTGGCTCAGTGGGTTAAGGCTCTGCCTTTGGCTCAGGTCATGATCTCAGGGTCCTGGGATCGAGTCCCGCATCGGGCTCTCTGCTCAGCAGGGAGCCTGTTTCCTTCTCTCTCTCTGCCTGCCTCTCTGCCTACTTGTGATCTCTCTCTCTGTCAAATAAATAAATAAAATCTTAAAAAAATAAAATTCAACAGTTTTTAAATTCAGTTTTTAAATTTGGCTTATACAAAACAGTATACAGTTGACCCTTGAACAACAAGAGTTTGAACTTTGCAGATCCACTTATACACATTTTTTAAAAATACAGAATAGTAAACGTATTTTCTCATCCTTATGATTTTCTTAATAACATTTTCCTTTGTCTAGCTTACTTTATCATAAGAAGACAGTATATCATACGTATAACATACAGAATATGTGTTCCTCAACCATTCATGTTATCGGTAAGGGTTCTGGTTAACAGTAGGCTATTAGATAAATTTGGGAGGAGCCAAATATTACACCAGGATGTTTGACTGTGTGGGAGTCATCTCCCCTAGCCCCTGCATTGTTCAGGGAGTCAACTAGCATTTTGTTTTTTACCTGAGGAGAAGTGTCAAAAAATACTTGCAGTAAAAGCCCTTATAAATTCAGGGGCACCTGGCTGCCTCAGTAGGTTGGGTGTCTGCCTCAGGCTCCAGGTGTGACCTCAGGGTCCTGGGATCTAGTCCCACATTAGGTTCCTCACTCCGTGGGAGTCTGCTTCTCCCTCTCACTCTCCTTCTGTGCTCTCCCTCTCTCTCTCTCAAATAAATAAATAAAATCTTTTTTTAAAAAGGCCCTTATAGGGACGCCTGGGTGGCTCAGTTGGTTAAGCGGCTGCCTTTGGCTCAGGTCATGATTCCAGCGTCCTGGGATCGAGTCCCACATCGGGCTCCTTGCTCGGCAGGGAGCCTGCTTCTCCCTCGGACTCTAGCCTGCCACTCTGTCTGCCTGTGCTTGCGCTCTCTCTCTCTCTAACAAATAAATAAAAAATCTTTAAAAAAAAAAAAAGGCCCTTACAAATTAAAAAAGAACACCTCTGGTGATTACTTTCTGCCTTTTGCCAGTCCCTGTGTTCAGAGGAGAGTGGGTTAAAATTCTTACTCTTATTTTCTGGAAGAGATGGGCAATGTATCAACAGGAGAGGAAGGATGAGCATCTACATCCCTTTTTATTTCCCATCATGCTCATGGGGAAGAGAGCTCCGAGTGACTATTGGTTAAGTTCAAGACCACCCACACCTGATTACCCTTCAGAGTCACTTTGGAAGCTTGTATTATATGTGTTCCACAAACACACATTATGAGCCCCACCTCTACCTGCTGGATGAAACTACTGGGACCAGTTTAGTGAGTATATGGTTACCAGTTTCTTGAGCATTTTATGAAAAAAATCTCTGATATATATATTGAAGCATATATAGCATTCTATTACAAAGAGAAACAAGCTATGCATACTGTGTTGCACTTTGCTTTATCCACTTCCCATATTTTGAAAGTTTTGAAATTGTTCCAGATTATTACACAAAGAAACTGTGTGTGTGTGTGTGTGTGTGTGTGTATGTTTGTGTGTGTGTGTGTGTGTACATACATTACAGTTTCATGGATTTCCTCATTTGGATAAGTAACAATGTATTTTAACAGTCTCCTACTGCTGGAAATTGAGACTTTCTTTCCCACTTCTGTGATTACAAAATAATGCTAACATAATACAAATGCTACAGTGAATATTCTCATATTTATGATATTTGCATACATGCAAGTGTCTACATAGTATAAATTCCAGAAACAGAAATTTCTCCTCAAGAGATATGGGAATTTTTTAATTGTAACAAATATTGCCAAATACCTCTCTCCCCCCGACACACAAAAATGTGCCAACTCTCATTAGGGATATGCAGATTTTATAAAATCCCCAAAGTGATTCTAATTATCAGGCAGGATTGGAGACCAGTACAGAGTAGACTCTCAGCTAGTGTGATAAGTTTGGATTTGCAGACTGAATCCTTTGCCTGTTTTTCTACAAAGCCACTTCTATGAAGCTTCCCCTGTATCATCTAGCCTCATACCCCTTAAAATTTAAAGGTGCATATAAATCATCGGGAATATGGTAGATCTTGTTAAAAGGCAGAGAACTTGAGATTTAGTATTCTAACAAGCTCCTAGGTGAGGCTAAAGTTGTTGGTCCATGATCCACACTTTCAGTAGCCATGTCCTGAGGGACTCCCAGTCAGTAATGTGTAAATTAACACTCAGATTGTTTTGGTAAGTATAGTGGTACCAAACATTAGTCTCAGAGCCACCCAAAACTCTTTAAAGTAGAAAGGTCTCCCAGAAGCTTTGTTTAGGTGGGTTATCTTTCGATATTTACAATGTTTGGAATTCAAAATGGACTTTTAAATATCTATTTCATTTTAAATGATAATAATAAACCCATTATATGTGAACATAACTTATTTCATGAAAAATATTTCCAAAACAGAGAAAGTCAGCAAGAAGAGTGGCATTGTTTTATACTTTAAGAAATCTTTTTGATATCCAGTTTACTAGAACATGGCTAGATTCTTGTGTATGTTTCTGTGGGCACATCATACAGCTTCTGGAAAATTCCACAGTACACTTGTGAAAGATCAAGAGTGGAAAAGGAAAATATCTTAGTATGATAATGAAAATAGTATTGACCTTTCAGATCTAGTAGAGGATTCTTGGGAATCCTAATGGGTCCCTAGCGCACACTGTCAGAGCCACTAATTTAGTGTGCATTCCTGCTGTCACACCACAGACCACAAACTTAAGGATAGAGGCCTTTTCTTCTTCTTCTTTTATTTCCATAGAGCTATCTCAGATGAAGTGCTGAATCAAAGTTCTTGACCTGCTGATTATGAGGCTCTGATGGGGCCATATAGTCTCATTCTCTTTCCTTCACATGGGCAGTCGCGAACTGGAGCGTGGGGTTTATCAGTGGAGGGGGGAATGAGCCTTGTTTCACTCACCTCCTCTATAAAGGAGGGTTCACAGTCAAAGACATAAAGTTCACCTATGAAGAAAATAGATGCATCATGGTATTGTTACTGAGTACTTCTACATCAAGTCTTCTATTCGATACTAAAAATAAACCTTCTAATCGATACATTAGGTAGAATGGCTGTTTTTATCCTTATCTTACAGATAATGAAACTGGGACTCAAACCAATTTGCCCAAATTTTCACAGCTAGTAAGTGACTACTGTGTCAGGGTTGAGAAGATAGAATTCCATCTTGGATCATGAAGGAGTTGAAGGAAGAGTTTATGTATTTTACGGCATACTCTTTTTTGTGTCCTAGGATATGAATACCTTTCAGGATTGAGAATATTTACAATAAGGTGTCTTTATGGTGATCAAACGTTTCCAGTTCTTTGGGGGGCATTCAATCACCTGCTACAGCTGTTTATTGCCTGATGCTTGACAATGAACACCATCCTTCAAATTGCTTTCTGCTATAGTGCTATTGCGTAAGTAGGTTTTCCAGGAAGTCTGTCTTGGTGTCATCATAATTTTCACTAGCATAGTGAATAATGACAGCTATCTTCTGTGATCAGACTGATGTGGCAATCTCTCAATAAGCCGGCTATGGTACCTTCCAAAGGAAAAGGCCAGGGTGGCAATTCAGGAGCTCAGCATCCCCAAAGAGGGCAAAGAAGATTTCTGTTTGGTAAGAAGAGGTAAGGGTAGGAAGGTCTAGAGTTACTGAAGACTCTAGAAGCATGATGTAGGGTGCTGACTGTCTCAATTCCCACTTAAGTTCCAAAAGCCTATAAATTGGAACCAGGATTCTATTGCATGATTCCTAGGTAGAGTTTGGCCTGCTTTGGCCACGTTGAATATTTTAAAAGCTACAGTAAAATATGCCAAGAGGCAGGGAGCGGAGGGCAGAATAAGATGCTCTAAATATGCGTCAAAGCTCACTCCAAGGGTCTGTCAGTTGCAAAGTCAAAATGAATACAGTTAATTGGCAAATACTGGTTCTACACAATTCAGATTTCACTTGTTCTGTGAAGAATCCAATTAGAAGATCTAATGGTTCATCTTAGACAAAGTATATAGACTCAGGCTGCGTGAGTGAGTGAGCGAGAAAAATTTAAACCTCGCCACTTGGTATCATTGAGAAATCATCCTTATTAAAAATCAGTAAGCACTCTTTCCAGTTTCAAACATACTATTTTCATTAGTTTAACCATAGTTAGGGATATAACCATCAAAAGAAATACTTGGGATGAGATCAGCAGGATATTTTTATTATATAAATCTCATCCGTTAAACATGGAGAATCATAAATGATACTGTAGTTTAAGAACCGATAATGAACTGCTGTGAGTTCGCTTGTGTTTTCTTTTACTGAGGATAAATCTGCCTTATTTGAGAGTTCACTTCGCAGCAGAATTGGTTCATACAAGGTTTTTGAACAGAGACACAGAAATTGTCCCATTTTTTTTTTTTTTTGGTGATAGATATTCTCTGACTGATCTTTCTCTTAAGCTTCATATACTCAATGCTAGAAGTCTCCAATTACAAAATGGAATTTGTACTTTACCCATTATATTTTTTATTGGGGGGTGGGGGATTATGTAGTCTGTTGAGTGGCAAAACATAGATTCTTGGAAAATAATGTCTTCAGGTATGTGAAATAACTACCACTGGGGGATAATCTGCTTCATCATTTAGAATCCAGTGCATAAATAAAACTAAGAGCATTTTCTAGAGCTATTATGCAAAACAAAAAAAAACTCCATAATTTGTGACCCAACAATAGACAAGTAAATCAATGTAGGATTTAGGTAGCCTGCCTAAAGCAGAAATCAGGGAAGAGGGAATAGAGACGATTCAACTTAACTATCATTAACAAACACAAAGAACTGCAAGAACTATGTTTTTATTTGATAGAATCTAATGAGATTCAAAGAAAATTGCCAGTTTACCTACAACACAGAAAACCAGACTTCAGAATCAAACGTCTAATATTGTCTCCGCTCTTGATTCTCACTCTTCAAAAAAACTAGGCTATCCTGCCAACAGTGCTCACCAAATATTTCTGTCACCATCAATTTTCTTGAGGTCATGGTCTTTTAGTAAGTCAGTATTTACTGAGGGCTGAGCATGAGCGGATAGATTACTACTATACAGCTCGGTATAGGTGGCTATAAAAAAGGGAAGGTTGGAGTCTTTGTCCTGATGCCTTTTATAATCAATGAGAACGACAAATGAATAGAAACAATCATGCCAGAAATACACAAATGCATGTATGATTGCCCAGAGGGAGAAACTAGCCTGCTTCTAAACAAGATAGACTCTGGGTTAATTTCCAATCAGCACCTGCTGAAATGCAAAGAAAGGTTGATTTGGGGCTCAATAGTACAAAATGCTAATTGACGTCACAATCTAAGCCACTGAATAAAGGGCTTTTATCTGCCCCTGTGTAAGTCATGTTTGGTAGCAGTTTGCAAACAGGCCCCTTGTGAATGATCACATTCTCATTCCGGGTATGCCTCATTTTATTCCCCCTTCACTTTACTGCACTTTGCAGATACTGCATTTCTTTTTTTTTTTTTAAGGTTTTTATTTATTTATTTGACACACAGATCACAGGTAGATAGAGAGGCCGGCAGAGAGAGACAGAGAGAGAGAGAGAGAGGAGGAGGCGGGTTCCCCCGCTGAACAGAAAGCCCGATGCGGGGCTCTATCCCAGGATCTTGAGATCATGATCTGGGCCAAAGACAGAGGCTTTAACCCACTGAGCCACCCAGGTGCCCCGCAGATACTGCATTTCTCACACATCGAAGGTCCATGGCAGCCCCGCATGGGGCAAGTCTACTAGTGCCATTTTTCCAACAGCATTTGTTCACTTCATAGCTCTGTGTCACATTTTGGTAACTTCTCACCGTACTTCAAACTTTATCATTATTATATTTGTTATGGTCATCAGTGGCCAGTGAGGACAACTTGGTGAAAGCTCAGATTAACATTTTTTAGCAATAAAGCATTTTTTATTTATTTTTTTTAAATTATTATTATTATTATTTTTAATGATCTTTGTGGACTTTACTGCAAATTTGTGGAGACCAAAGCAGGAATTATATCGCACAGTATATAGAATCTTGCAGAAAAATTTCTATCAGAAATTTCTCTTCTTCCTAGTTCCTTTTCTTTTCCTTTTTTTTTCTTTTAAAGATTTTATTTATTTACTTGACAGAAAGAGACACAGTGAGAGCGAGAACACAAGCAGGGGGAGTCGGAGAGAGAGAAGCAGGCTTCCTGCTGAGCAGGGAGCTGGACATGGGGCTCTATCCCAGGACTCTGGGATCAGGACCTGAGTCCAAGGCAGATGTTTAACGACTGAGCCACCCAGGTGCCCCTCCCAGTTCCTTTTCTATAATACCACAAAGTATTTTTTAAATAAAAGATATACATTGTTTTTTAAACATAATGCTATGATACACTTAACAGGCTACAATATGGTATAAACATCACTTTGATAAGCACTGGGAAACCCAAAATTTATTTTTTGACTCACTTTAGGGCACTATTTGCTTTATTGCAGTAGTCTGGAGACAAACCTGTATGCCTGTATATAATTCAAGTACCTACTATGTAATAAGCAATAGTGTGCCCTTCCTCAGAGATGAGCAAACAAGGAAGTAGAGTGGAAGACATAAAATATTGGATAACCCTTATGGGACTCTAAATGATGTGAATATTATTTCTGTGTTTGAAAAGTTCTCAGAAAACCTACAGATCAATATCCCTCAGCACCATACAAAAAATTGGAGAGCATCGAACATGTCCAAGCTCTTTGCACATTGTTCCAGGATGTATGAAGATGAAAAATTCCCAATTCCTGGCTTTGAGGAACTCAATGATACGAAGAACTCTACTTAGAAGCCAAATGTCCTTAGTAGCATTAGCGAGGACCACCCAAGGTGCAATGGAGACCTTACAGGGAGAATCACAAGAGCACAACATCTCAAGCTCATGAGAGAAGCAGGATGGAAGACTGACTTGGAGATGAATTGGATTTTGGAGCAGAATTGGCAAACTATAGAGGCAGGCAAGCCAAGGGTGAATTCAGAGACTAACGATGAGTTTATTTTGGCTGCAAAGAAATGGGGATGGAAGAATCTAGTAAAGTACCTAGATAAACTGATGGAATTAGGACCATTACTGTGGTGTTGCACTTTTACCCCAGTGGCCCCTGCCTGAAATGTTCCCCTTTCTCCTGAACTCCCCACTCTACTCAAATTCCTCCTTTTCTTCAAAACACCAGCTTTATTTTTCAGTTCCTGAGGCTTCCTTTGACTACTCCAGCCCTTCTCTGATTAGTCATAGCATTTCATATGTATTATACAATTTAGTACTTAATGAACCACTGTCTTGCATTGTGCATAGTCACACCTATTACACTGGCCATGAACACGCCAAGTCCCTTCTGGCCAGCTTTTACCACATCCAAAGTAAAATAAGCTTAATTGTTAAGGGCCAGGCCTACTTCTTCTAATTTGCTTCCTCTTATTAGAGACAGGGTATTCCTGATTGCTTCATTTTCCCTGGAACCAAAGCAGTATGGTCAAAGGGGATATTGGCTTAGGGCTTAACACCACCTTCAAAACTGAGTTATCCACATAGTATCTGTGCTTTTCCAGAATTTTCTGGAAGATGCTGCCCCCCCCCTTTAAAAGATTCTATTTATTTATTTGAAATAGAAAGAGAGAGTGTGTGTGCAGAAGCCAGGGGAAGGGGCAGAGGGAGAGAGAGATGCAGGTTCCCTGCGGGGCAGGGAACCCAGTGTAGGGCTCCATCCAGGAACCCCGTAATCATGACCTGAACCAAAGGCAGATGTTTAACTGACTGAGCCACCCAGGCACCCCAAGATGCTGCTCTTAATGGACATCTCACCAGGTAGCCATACCAGATAACAAAAATAATGTCCTCACCATTACTGTGACTTTAATTTTAATAACAACCCCGGAGAGTCAGTGAGTGTTGGGCATGTGTCAAAAGCTATGCCAGGTGCTTCTGGAGTTTTTACTTCATCTAGTTGCTGCAACAACCCAGCGAAACAGGCGCCATTATTAACTTCATTCAGTGCTTTTTAATATGCACAAAGTTTGACGACAGATTAAATAAAATATGGCAGGCATCTGATTTGCATACACAAAAACTATATATATAGCACTATAGCTGTCCCTGTGAGAATGGCAACTTCTTCAAAGTACCACGAGAGCTAACATTGTTCTTCAAATATTCTCCTTGCGAAGACTAAGCTCAGAACGGGGCCGCCCTTCAGGGAAAGCTTGCGGATCCATCAACCCCCACTAATGCTTTTGTTTGTTTGTTTTTGCTGCACACATCATCACAACTTCTTAAGATAAAACTCTAAAACTACATATGTATCTAGAGCGTGACATGGCTTGTACTAAGAGCTATAAAATGATTTCTTTGTGTAAAATAGAAACATGTATTCCCCCATTAACCTCTTGGCTATGAAGACTAAAAGGTTGCTAGCTATTTGGGAGAGATGCATCATATAAACTAAAGTTGGTATAAAATGCTGAACATCATAGTGCCCTAAGAACAACCAAGGAGCCATGGGACATGTCCATTCAGAGCAAATGACGGTATCATAGTTGACCCTTGAGTAACATGGGTTTGAACTGCATAGGTCCAATTATACGCTGATTTTTTCAATAAACACAGTATAGTATTGTAGATGTATTTTCTCTTCCTTGTGCTTTTCTTAATAACATTTTCTTTTTTCCTAGCTCACTTCATTGTAAGAAGACAGTATATAATACCTATGACATACAGAATATGTGTTAATTGACTGTTGATGTTATCAATAAGGCTTCTAGTCAATGGGAGGCTATTAGTAAAGTTTTTGGCAAGTCAAAAGTTAAAGGCAGATTTTCAGCCGTGTGTGTGGTGGGGTTGACTCCCCTAATTCTTGCATTGTTCAAAGGTCAACTGCATTTTCCTGTGGCTGCTGTAAGAAATTCCCAGAGATTTGGTAGCTTATTAAAAACAAAGAGGGGCGCATGTAGGTTAAGCATCTGCCTTCAGATAAGGTCATGATCCCAGGGTCCTGGGAGCAAGCCCCATATTGGTGTACCTGCTCAGCGGGAAGTCTTTTTCCTCATGCGCTCTCTCTCCCTCTCTCAAACAAATAAATAAAAATATTTTTAAAAAGTATTTTAAAAACAAACAGAAATTAATTTCCTCATAGTTCCAAAGACCAGAAGTCCAAAGTCAATTGCACTGGGCTGAAATCAAGGCGAGGCAGTACCATATTCCCTCCTGAGGCTCTCAGGAAGAATCTTGCCTCCTCTAGCTTCTGGTGGCTGCTGGCATCCCTCAGTTTGTGGCCACATCACTCTACTCTCTGCCTCTGTGGTCACACTGTCTCCTTTTCTGTCACTTCCCTCTACTTCTCTCTTATAAGGACACATGTGACTTCATTTAGGGCTCACCCCCATAATCCAGGAAAATCTCTCCATCTCAAGATCCTTACTTTAATCACATTTGCAAAAACCCTATTTCTAGATCAAGTAACACAGGTTCTAGGTATTAGGGTCTCATATCTTTGGGGGTCATTTTTCAACCTTTCACAGTTAGAAAAAGAGTCAAATCGAGCAGCTTGTGGATTTAACCATGTTGATACTGATGACATGTTCCATTTGTTAGACATCTTACTGTAAGATTAGTGAGATGCCTGCCTTCAGTTACTCTCTCCCTCCAGCCAAGCATTCTCCACATCACACCCTATGTAATCTTTCTGAAATACTTATTTCCATGGCTCCCCCCTGCCTAAAGGAAAATAACATACAGGCCTGTATAATGGTGTGTGGGTACAAACTCCTCCTTCACCTGGCGCCAACAGTTTCCTCTCTGGCTCATCTTTCCTCATTGCCCCTACATCTCAATCATACTGAACTGATCTTTGCTACCTAAGAAAGTCATGCTCATTCAAGCCTGGCTCTCCCTCTGCCTTTTATTTATTTTTTAAAATGATTTTATTTATTTTTAATATTTTATTTATTTAAGAGAGAGCAAGAGACAGCACGAGTCGGGGGAGTGGTGGATGGAGAGGGAGAGGCAGACTCCCCACTGAACAGGGAGCCTGATTCGGGGCTCGATCCCAGGACCCTGCTATCATGACCTGAGCCAGGCAGACGCTTAATGACTGAGCCACCCAGGCCCCCTTCCTTCTGTGTAAAGCACTTCCTCAGGGCAGAGCCTGATGTCATTTCTTCTGTGTTTCTATAGTACATTGTACAGACATTATCTTATAATTTATTGTATTTTATCACTAACATCTGTTTAATATATATCATCTTATGCTATTTTATAAACTACTTCAAGGGCAAAGGTACTGTGGTAGGCTGGAAAAGGCCTCTTCCCCCCAAAGATGTCCACATCCTAATCTCCAGAACCTTTAAATATGTTGCCCGACCTGGCAAAAGGGACCTTGTAGATGTGCTTAAGGTGATGGGCCTTGAGATGGGGAGATGATCCTGGGTTAACCAAGCAAGAGCAATCTAATTACAAGCATCCTTACCAGAATGAGACAGGAGGGTCAGGTAAACAGAGAGAGATGTAAGGATAGAAGCAGAGGTCAGGTAGGGGACAAGATGCTATATGCTGCTAGCTTTGAAGATGAAGGAAGGGGCCATGAGCCAGGGAATATAGGTGGCCTCTAGAAGCTGGGAAAGGCAGGAAAACAGATTCTCCCCTAGAGCTTCCAGAAGGAACACACCCCTGCCAACACTTAGATTTTTTTTTTTTTTTAGAACTTCTGACCTTCAGAACTGCAAGATAATAAATCTATATTGTTTGAAGTTACTAAGTTTGTAGTAATTTATTACAGCAGCAATAGAAGATTTTGACAGAAAATCTGTCTCAATTTTATTCTGACTCCCAATCATTGTTCCTGGCACATAGTGGGTGGTCAGTTTGTTTGCTGAATCCATAAACAAAAATAGTAATTGTTACATTGGCGGGGGATTCTACAAAGATAGTCGGAATTGTAGATGCTGACACCACTGTATGGAAGAACATAATTTTACCCCCCTCCCCCTCCCAAAAAAAACCCTCTCTAGCTCTTTACTCAGTGGTCTTCTAATTAGAATTCCAGAAGATTGTGGAAAATATTTCTGAAAAAGACCTGGTTGAAGTGTCACTGTTGTTTCTACCTTCCTGCATCCTCGTTCTACTACTCAAATACTCAGACCACAAAAACAGAAAAGACACCAGCCTTTTTAGATCTTACCTTTATTACTAGAAGTAAAAAGAAAACAAAGTAACACATGCAGGAGCAAGAGTATAAGATACTCCTATATATCCCTTTATGGTAATTTAGGGTGAAGAAAAGAATAGAAAGCAACACAAGGACCATTTCAAAAGCATCATCAGGACTTTTTCCCAGCATAAAAATCTCACAAGTGACTAAGTTCCTCTGGCCACCTCTCCCACCCAAGCAGCAGGCTGCAGAATAAGCTTCAAAGATCACATTCAATGATCCTCAGACAGAAAGCAGCAATTTTCATCTGTAACCTGGTACCATTCAAGAAATAAAGGAGCTCTGGTTTAGAATCCACAGCCTTGACCTAAACCTTGCCTTTTAGTGTCCATCTACCTCCAATAAAACACCACAGCTACACAGACTCATCTCACCAATGAGGACCAAAACTATGGCCACAAATCGAATTACAAAGATTATAGCTCCATTTGTCGAAAACTACGTTCTTGGAGGTGGACATAGCATAGGAAGTGAGAGCTTCATTTGAGGCTATCAGCTAAGGGTGTTCTACTGTAAAACTCTTATTAAAGAATTATTAAACATCAAAATGCCAGAAATATGAAATATACACCTGAGAGTCTTAGAGAAGAGGTCAAGTAAGGGATAATTGGTTTACATTCAGATGTTGCTGGGGAGGAACACACTAAGGCAGGCTACTGGTCTTAAAAGACAAGGACGAAAGGAACCCATTCCCTGCTGGGGGATGCATATTGGGACGAGGTCACAGGTGACCCTTTCCCAACTCTTCCTCTCTCCCAGTTCTCTGAAAGGACGCATTACAGAGCCAGTGGAGGAGGTAGGCCTCATGCGACTGCACGGATCGCCATTACCCAAAATGTACCTCTTCATCTGTTTGCTGAGATCTAGAATCCTTTTACGCGGAAAGACTCTATAGGTCACAAATGGAGCTAAATGCCTTACAATCTGAATGCCTGATTGAGGCAGCAAAGGAGTTACTATGTGGAATTAGCCACTCTCATCACCAAGGGTTAATTAAGTACCATCGCTGAAACCTTGGTCTGATAAGGGAGAGGGGGAGAAGAGAGGAGGAAGTCCATCGGGCAGAGAAAAGGAGGCAAGACAAGGAGGCTACAGATGCTGCAAAATTATAAGCTCCTCTATGTATATCTTCAAGGTGGGAGGGAGGAACAACAAAAAATGTTTTGACATGGCTTATTGTGAAGATAAATGTACACGGTTCTGCTCTGCATGGCGAAGAGACTGTTAGGAGTATTTTAGCACTAGTGCAGGGGAAAGGAAACGATATCCCTAAGGATTGCTCTAGCCTTGGAGCAGAAAGTCAAACCTGAGAAATGTATCTAGTTCTGATGAAAGGAAAACCATCGTTTCAAATTTCCATTTGTTCCTTGGGTTGCTGAAGATAGAGGCCTGAGGTAAATAATTCTTGTATGAAAATGCTCATTATTGGGTCTTTTTGTTTATGCAAACATAGGTCTAGTCTGGGACAAAACTTGAGAGTTAAAATGGAAGAGGAATTTGAGGGTTTGGTGTGGCATCTATGAGGAAGAATGAGACAAAGATTGATTTTAGGAGAAAATCAGACCCAGGACAGAGGTTTCTTTTTTGTTCCCCCATTCACAACTGTCACACTTTACAAAGAGGATCTATTAAATGAAGGATCCCTTTTCTTTCATACATGGGTAGGTAGTCCGGGGGCCTGACACTCAGCATAGTCTCAAGGTTTCATTTCATCTAGCTAAATACACAAGCTTGAATTCCCCCCACTCTAATAGGGTTTGAAGTTCACTGTCTAATGAAAGTCAAGTAAACATGCTTTCTGAAGGCATTTGGGAAAGTCTCATTGCATCATCTTAAAAGTGAACAGACTTTGACCTAAAAACTGCATTTCGTAGCATATAATAACACAAGAATAGTAAAGTGTCTTCGTGGTGCTTGGAAAATAGAAAAAAATAAATTTTGAACAATATAAGATTGGATATGTTACACAGTAATATGTAAAATGTTAAAAATTTAAAAATATAAACTAGTAATATTTAACTACATGGAGACATTTTAAAAATAAATTAAGTGGAGAAAACAAGATGCAATACCATGTATATGGTATGATCAAAAATGAATATACAAATATATAAAGAGAAATAGTCAACAATAAGAAAACTACATACAGAAATTCTATCAATGGGATGCCTGGGTGGCTCAGTTGGTTAAGGGTTGGCCTTGGGCTCAGGTCATGGTCCTGGGGTCCTGGGATCAGGCCCTGTGTCAGGCTCCCTGCTCAGCAGGGAGTCTGCTTCTCCCTCTCCCTCTGCCTGGCACTCTCTCTGCTTTTGCTCTCTCTCTCTCTGAAAAATAAAATCTTAAAAAAATATTCTATGAGTCTTCACACCTTTGAGTGGTAAGATTATGGGGGATGTTTTAAAAATTTTCCACTACCTGCATTTTGATATCCTTAGATTTTATAAAATTATCTGTTCTCTTAAAATCTCTTTTAAAAAACAATTCTATGCCAGATAATTGTATTCTTTAGTCTTTGTAAGCTGAGTCTTCCTAATCATTAATTTTTTTCAGAAGTAGAATATCCAACAAGTAGTAACAGGATTTTTAGGTGACCTGAGGGCTCTACAGAGACCAGCTCAATAAATAAATAAACTGAATACAGCAAAAAGCATAAAATATGGAGTCAAGATATAGTTGGGCTCCACTGCGATGAAGGATTGTTCTGAGGAAGGGATCTAGGATAATACAGGCGCCCACCAAGCAAAACTCATGCGAGGCTTTACTTAGACAATTACATGAAATGCATATGAAAATATAAAATGTTATATTGATATTATCAGTATTTTTCTTCAATCATTAGTTAAGGAGAACTGAATAAAATTCAATAAAATATCTGATGTCTAGTTTTGGAAGGTTTACTTAAGCATTATATAAAATCAACTGCTCATGATTGAAAATGTTTGCCCCAGAGCAGTATTTGCCGGAGAAAAAGGGTTAAAATCTTTACTATAAAAAAGACTTAAAAATCAATAAAATTTTAACACTTCAGAAGAGAAAGGGGCAGTTTTGCACAAGTGGTTTGTAAAAGAAATACAAATGGGGAATGACAAATGAAAAGTGATTACAAAATCATCAGGAATCCAAAAAAGGAATATTAAAAAATGAAGATTTGCTTACTAAATTGATAACATTTTAAATAAAAAGGTAAAAAAAATTGGACATTATTAATAATGGCTGTTTTTTCTTTAGAATCTGTAGGTTTTACTCAAAGACCATTTCTTAATTTTGTAATGAGAAAATGTTTTCCTAAAAAAAATCACATCAACATACAATTTGAACATAATGCAGTCATGCCCATACAACCTGAATATAATACAGTAATGCATATTTTATGTTAAAAATCCTAAAAATTTTCATATATTATACAATTTTTTCACAAATCCAATCATGCTAAAAATGATGAAACATACTTGAAGAAATCCCAAGGAACTGTATATATTAAAATCAAATATAGTATAAAGCAAGCTATAATAATTATCACTTTATCTTTTCACAAATAAGGATTATAAAAATATGTATTTGTATTATTAGTTGTACAAATAATATCTTTACTGATTGCACTTTCACATATTAATTTTCCTAAGAATAAAGTTCACTTGTAATTATTCACCGAGCCTCTTCTTGCTGTTACAGACGCCTGTCCAAGCCATTAAAATATAAATCAACCTTTCAGGGTGTTGATCTGAGAATGTATCCAGCCATATGCACTGCAAAATGCTTCTTTCCAGCTGAAATTATTTGAAAAATATTATTCTGAGACGTATTGATCATATCATTAGAGGTTTTCCAGGTTACCTAAGAATTAGCTAGTTCTTAAACATGTTGAACTGTTTCACAATATACAAATGAAAGCCGACATATCCTACACAGCATTCTTTTATTTTTTTTTAAAGATTGTATTTATTTATTTGACAGAGAGAGAGATCACAAATAGGCAGAGAGACAGAGAGAGAGATGAGGAGAAGCAGGCTCCCCGCTGAGCAGAGAGCCCTATGCGGGACTCGATCCCAGGCCCCTGGGATCATGATCTGAGCCGAAGGTAGAGGCTTAACCAACTGAGCCACCCAGACGCCCCACAGCATTCTTTTTAAATCAAATTTAATTTAATGTATTTATTTGAGAGAGAACAAGCATGAGCAGGGGCAACGGCAGGCAGAGGGAGAGGGAGACGCAGACTCTCTGCTGAGCAGGAAGCCAGATGCGGGGCTGGAGCGAGCTCCATCCCAGGACCCCGGCATCATGGTCCGAATGGAAGGCAGACGCTTATATCCCACTGAGCCACCCAGGCGCCCCCCTACACAGCATTCCTAAAAGCCCCCTCAGAAGAAACTATCTCAAGACTGAGAGCTGGTACCCAGATCGGTTTCCTAATTTCTTTCCCATAGCGATAGTTATGATTTTCTAAAGATATCCAACTGGTGTCTATGATGGCTAGCTTGTTTCTCCAAACAGCGGACAGAGCAGTGGCAGGTGAGCTCTCTACACCCTGCCTCCTGCCAACGTACCTCTGCCCTCACGGAAGGCACAGCCCTCTCTGCCTGCCAGTCCTTGATCTCCCGGTTGAAACTGCCTACCAGGATCCCAATTAGTGCCAATACGGGCTGCGGGTGGACGTGCGCACACAGGCTCACAGCAACAGAGTGGCGGAAAGAGCCAATGATTTGCTTTTAGGAGTACAGTCTAGATATACCGTACTGAAGCACACTTTTTATTCAAACTCCGGTTTTTAGTCAGTTTAAAACACCTCCTTCTAAATTAAAATGATTTCTTATCACAATAACATGAGATCCTACAGCCAAGAACACCCTGATTGTACCGTCAACATTGTCATCTGGTTGTTGCCAGCCTACAGGTACAATGAGTGGAGCCAGGCTTCTAACTAGGCACATGCATAAACCTCATCTATTCATGTATGTAGAGATAGAGTGCAAGGCGCAAATCAGGGATGCAAGAAATATTTGAATTATCTTACTTCGATCTTACAAACTCTCTGAGATATATATCATTGCATTTATCTGACAGCTGAGAAATAGGAGGCACAGAGGGATTAAGTAATCTGCCTGTGATCACATATTCAGTATGTGGCTGAATTCAGATTTCAAATCAGGGCCTCCATCAGAAAGGATGAATACCCAACTTTTGTAGCAACGTGGACGGGACTGGAAGAGATTATGCTGAGTGAAATAAGTCAAGCAAAGAGAGTCAATTATCTTATGGTTTCACTTATTTGTGGAGCATAACAAATAGCATGGAGGACATGGGGTGTTAGAGAGGAGAAGGGAGTTGGGGGAAATTGGAAGGGGAGGTGAACCATGAGAGACTATGGACTCTGAAAAACAATCTGAGGGGTTTGAAGTGGCGGGGGGAGGTGGGAGGTTGGGGTACCAGGTGGTGGGTATTGGAGAGGGCACGGATTGCATGGAGCACTGGGTGTGGTGCAAAAGCAATGAATACTGTTATGCTGAAAATAAATTAATTAATTAAAAAAATCCTTCTAGGGGCACCTGGGTGGCTCAGTGGGTTAAGCCTCTGCCTTCGGCTCAGGTCATGATCTTAGGGTCCTGGGATCGAGCCCCGCGTCAGGCTCTCTGTTCAGTGGGGAGCCTGCTTCCTCCTCTCTCTGCCTGCCTCTCTGCCTATTTGTGCTCTTTCGCTTTCTCTGTCAAATAAATGAATAAAATCTTAAAAAAAAAAAAAGGAATCGAATAGATGAGTTTGGGAGAGCATACAGCAAATCGGAATGCTTACCTATTGCCAGTATTAATGTAAAATGGGACAGATGCTCTGAAAAACAGTCTGTCAGTTCCTCAAATTGTTAAACAAGCAGTTACCATTTGACCCAGTGATTTCACTACCCCCCAAAATGAAGTTTCACTCAAGAGAAATGAAAACAATGTCTGCACGACTTATACATGAAGTGGAATTGCTCCAAATGTTTATCCCCTTTCATATCCACCTAGGGATGCAAAAAAAAAAAGTCTATTCCCCAATGACTAGAGAACCAAAATATAGTATATCCATATAACAGAATACTAGTTTAGTCACCAAAAGGAATGAAGTACTGATTCATGCTACAAGATGGATTAAATCTAGAAAATATTATGGTAAGCGAAGGAAGCCAGACATAAAAAGGCAACATATAATAAGATTATATTTATAGGACATGTCCAGAAGAAGTAAATCTATGGAGACCAAAAGTAGATTAGAAGTTGTGCCTAGGGCTCGGGTTGTCCTAGTGGTGGGGGTGGGGAATGATGGGAATATTGGTGGATGAAGGCATAAGGGTACTGAGTTTCTTTTATGGGTGAGAAAAATGTTATAGAATTGACTATGGTGATGGTTGCACCTATCTGTGAATATGCCAGAATCATCCTTTTAAAATTGGTGAGTTATATGGTATGTGAATTTTATCTCAGTAAATCAGTTATTTTTTTTAATAAAAAGTGTTAAAATAACGTGTATCTATGAGAACACCATGCACATACTTTGTGCATGTGTATGTACACGCGTTTTTGTGTGTATGTGTTTTGCTATGAAACAAACTTTCATTTCAAAAGTTTGCTGGGGCGCCTGGATGGCTCCGTCAGTTAAGTGGCTGCCTTCAGCTCAGGTCATGATCCCTTCAGCTCAGGTCCTGGGATGGAGCCCCACACTGGGCTCCCTGCTCAGTGGGGAGTCTGTTTCTCCCTCTGTCCCTGCCGTTCCCTCTGCTTATGCTCTCTCTCTGTCAAATAAATAAAGTCTTAAAAAAAAGTTTGCTAAAGCCATTGTATTTTTGTACATTTAAAAAAAATCTGAGGACAATAAAAAGACAACTATTTATGTGACAAGCCACCCAAAATGCATAGGTCAAAAAATTGCCCTCGAAAAGATTGACTGAGGGAAGAAATGAAAACACCATCTGCTATGGATACGGACCAATCATCATGCAGGCACTTTCCACATGGTGTTTCTCTTGATAAATGCTTGATATTGTAAAAACAAACAATGGAAAGAGAGGTGAAACTATATTCCTCTAATACCTTTCAAGTACCACATAAGATAGTGTCTTATAGTAAAGCACAGAATTTGTGATCAAATCCTAGTTTTAAAACTCAGTTCTTCCCTTAGTTAGCTGCAGAGACACAGGAAAGTTACTTGAGCCCCAGGACTCCCACCTATAAAATTAGGTACTACTTTTTTTTTTAAGATTTTATTGATTTATTTTTCAGAGAGAGCACAAACAGAGGGAGCGGCAGGCAGAGGGAGAAACAGGCTCCATGCTGAGCAGAGAGCTGGATGCCGGACTCAATCCCAGGACCCCAGGATCATGACCTGAGCTGATGGTAGATGCTTAACTGACTGAGCCACCCAGGCTTCCCAGAATGCTAGTACTTTTGCTATTATCTTTACTATAAGAATTAAATGGGAGTGTGGTGGGGGATGATGGTGGTAGCTGGAATTTGATATCTCCTAATTTGATATCTCCTAATATCATTTTGCTTTTTTTTTGAAGATTTTATTTATTTATTTGATAGAGAAATCACAAGTAGACAGAGAGGCAGGCGTGGCGGAGGGGGGGGGCGGGAAGCAGGCTCCCTGCTGAGCAGAGAGCCTGATATGGGGCCCAATTCCAGAACCCAGAGATCATGACCTGAGCCGAAGGCCACTGAACCATCCAGGCGCCCTGATGGCTTTTTGTTTGTAATGACTACCTCACCTGAGTATACTTTTTGTGCCCCCAGGCTTCTTGGGATTATAAATTAAAATAGGAATCAAATAAAAGAAGTGATTGTGTGATGAGTATCCCCCCAAAATTCATTAGTTCTTGCACTTCCATGTCATCTGTATTGCTCCACAAACTTTCTTTTCCTTTCTAAGTTACCTATTACAGGGTAGAGCTGGAAATAATGGAATATTTGCAGATATTTATTTATCCTGGCCAGTAGATTGTACTTTGGGTTATAAATATGCACAAGAGATTCTCCATATATGTCATCAAGGGACTGCCAGTTAAATCAACAATGAGATACCACTACTCACCTATAAGAGTGGCCAAATCTAGAACACAGACAACATCAAATGCTGGTGAGGATTTGGAGCAACAGGAACTTTCATTCATTGCTGGTGAGAATGAAAAATGGTATTGCAACATTGGAAGACAGTTTAATGGTTTCTTACAAAACTTTTCATATGATCCAGCCATCAGGCTCCTTGGTATTTACCCAAAGGAATAAAAATATGTTCATGCAAACTTGTATGCAGATGTTTATTGAAATGTGTTCATAATTGCTGAAACTTGGAAGAAACCAGCATATCGCTTAGTAGGTAAATGGATAAACGAACTATGGTACGTCCAGACAATGAAATACTATTCAGCAGTAAAAAGAAAGGAGCTATTAAGTTATGAGAAGACATGGAGGGAGCTTAAATGCATATTATTAAGTAAAATAAGCCCATTTGAAAAGACTATATACTATAGCATTCTAATTATATGACATTTTAGAAAAGGCATAACTCTAGAGACAGTAAAAAGATTAGTGATTGTCAGGGAAAAAGGGGAAAGAGATGGATAGGCAGAGCACAGAGGATTTTTAGGGCAGTGAAAATACAGTTGACCCTTGAGCAACAGGGGTTTGAATTATTTGGGTGCATTTATACAGATTTTTCTGTAAATATAGTGCAGTTCTACAAATGTATTTTATCTCTGTTATGATTTTCTTTTTTTCTTATAATTTTCTTAATATGTTCTTTTCTTTATCTTACTTTATTGTAAGAACACAGTATATAATACATGTGACATACAAAATATGTGGTAATCAACTATTTATGTTATCAGCAGGCTTCCATTCAACAGAGGGTCATTGGTAGTAAAGTCTGGGAGGAGTCAAATGTTCTACAGATTTTCAACTCTGTGTGGTGTCAGTGCCCCTAATCTCTGCCTTGTTCAAGGGCCAGTTGCATTCTGTGTGATATTATAAATATGGAAATATGGTCTCTATATTTGTCCAAACCCACGGAATATGAAACACCAAGAGTGAATCTTAAGGTTAACTACAGACTCTGGGTGATTACGTGTCAATATAGGTTCATCCTTGGTATAGTACCATTCTGGTGAGTGATGTTGATAATGGAGGAGGCAGGGGGCATATGAGAAATCTCCATAACTTCCTCTCAATTTTGCTGTAAACCGAAAGCTGCTCTAAAAGAGAATACTAAGGTCTAAAAGAAAAACATGTAATATGGCATCACTGAAACATTACTACTGCAAATGCTGAATAAACCAAACATTTTTCAAAAGAAAGAATAGGCAAAATTAGTTGATTTTGCAATATAATGTTTATTGTTTCCTACTTCTAAATGAAAAAAAAATGAGAATTTGCTCAACTGCAAGTGGCTACAGTTCCCAGCCCTCCTAAGAATTATTATTATTATAATAAGATAACTGGTGTGGAAAGAAGTGAGGGTGGGCAAGAAGTGTATGTCAAGATGAAATAAATTACTAAAAATCATCCGAGAAATGAAGATAGTAGACCGATGTGTCATAGAAGTTTTCCTGAAAAAATGTAACACTTCATATTTAGTTATGAAAGTAAACATCTGCAAGAATCTTCTCAACAATCCACCAGAGCAGATGTCTGATCACAGGGTCAACCAAAGAGCAGTGACAGGGAGGTGCTGGAAGTGAGTATGACAGGTAAGGGGGAGGAGAGCCAAAAAAAAATTAAGGGATTTGTTCAAGGTTTCATAGCTACAGAATGGCAGAATTTGATTTCTAATCCTATGTCTTTTGTCATTCACTATTTTTTTTAGTTGCAAATTTGGGTTCTCCTATATATTGGAAGGACATATTCCTTTTCCTCAATCTATGTTATAACCTACATTGTCATCATTGGAATTACAAAATGTGCTACAGGGACTTTGTGGTCCCCCACTGTTGGCTTTCACACTTCCAAATATTCAAAACTACATCCATGAAATACAGGAAGCAAATACACGAAGTAAAAACTGAAAGAATGAGAGAAATAGACGTTTTCACAATAATAATTGGAGACTTTAATAACCCCATTTCCAATAATAGAACCAGACAGAAGATAGAGAAGAAAATAGAAGAATTAACACTATGAATTAACTAGACCTGAGAGACACCTATAGAACACTACATTTAACAAAAGGAGAATATACATTCTCCAGAATAGACCATTCTACTCTCTGCTTCTATGAGTTTGACTGTTTTAGATTCCACATGTGAGATCATACGATATTTGTCTTTCTCTGTCTGGCTTACTTCATTTAGGATGTCCTCTAGCTCTAACCATGTTGCACAAATGGCAGGACTTCTTTTTTTTAAGGCTGAATACACACACACCCACACAAATACACACACACACACACACACACACACACACCCCACATCTTTATCCATTCATCCATTGGTGGGCATTTATTTTGTTTCGGTATCTTGGCTATTGAGATAATGCTGCAATGAACATGGGATGGCAGATATCCCTTTGAGATAGCCGATTTCATTTTGCAGAAGTGGGACTGTTGGATCATATGGCAGTTCTATTCTCAATGTTTTGAGGTGTCTCCATACTGTTTTCCATATGGTTGTACCAATTTATATTCCCATCAACAGTATAGAAATATTCCCTTTTCTCCATATCCTCATCAGTACTTGATATCTTTTGTCTTTTTGATAATAGTCATCCTAACAGGTGTGAGATAAAATCTTTGTGGTTCTGATTAGCATTTCCCTAGTGATTAGCGATGCTGAGTACCTTTTCATATATCTGTTGGTCATTTGTGTATCTTTGGAAAAATGTATACCAAGGTTCTTTGTCCATTTTTAAATCAAGTTATTTATTTGCTTGCTATTGAGTAGTATGAATACTTTATACAGTTTGGATATGAATCCCTTATCAGATACATGGTTTACAAATGTTTTCTCCCATTATAGAGGTTGCCGTTCACTGTTGGTTGTTTCCTTTGCTGTGCAAAAGCTTTTTAATTTGATGCAGTCCCCATTGTTCATTTTTGCTTTTGTAGCCTGGGCTTCTGGTGTCCTATCCAAAGGAAAAAAAATCAATGCCCAGACAAATGCAAAGAAGTTTTTCCCCTATGTTTTCCTCAAATATTTTTCTAGTTTCAAGTTTTATGTTTAAGTCTTAAATTCCTTAAGAGTTGATTTTGTGTATGGTGTGAGATAGGATTGATAGGGTTCCAATTTCATTTTTTTTTGTATGTGGATACCCAGTTTTCCCAACACCATTTATTAAAGAGATTATCATTTCTCTATTGTGTGCTCTTTATATTCTTGTTGAAGATCAGTTTACTGTATATATATGTGGATTTATTTCTGAGTTTTCTTCTATTTCATTGGTCTGTATGTCTGTTTTTATGACAGTACCATACTGTTTTGATTATGTAGCTTTTAATATATTTTGAAATCAGTAAATGTTATGCCTTCAGCCTTGTTTTTCTTTCTAGAGATTGCTTTGGCTATCTGTGTGTGTGTGTGTGTATGTGTGTGTGTGTGGGGGGTTCCATATGATTTTTAGGGCTTTTTTTCTATTTCTGTAAACAATACCATTGGGATTTTGATAGGGATTGCATTGAATCTGTAGGTCACTTTGGGTAATATGGGCATTTTAACAATATTAATGTTACAGTGGTGTAGTCACTTTTGAAAATAGTTTGGCAGTTCCCTAAGTGGTTAGACCTAGAGTTACTATATTATCCAGTAATTCCATACATATGCATATACCCAAGAAAATTGAAAGCAAAGTCCCCCCAAATTGTAAAAAATGTTGATAGCAGCATTTTTATAATAGTTAAAAAAGCAAAAATAACCCAAATATTCATCAGTTAGTGAATATATTATGATACATCCGTACAATATCATATCTTCACCCATAAAAAGGAAAAAGTATTGATGTGTATTACAATATGGGTGAACCCTGAAAACATGTTAAGTGAAAGAAGCCCAACACAAAAAGATCACTTATTGTATGAATCTATCTATATGGAATTTCTAGGATAGACAAGTCCAAAAACTAGATTAATGATTCTAGAAGGCTGGTGGGGGAGCAGGGAATGGGAAATGGGTAGAGAGTCTCTGTTAATGGGTAAATGAGTCTCTTTTTGGAGTGATCCAATGTTCTGGAATTAGTGATCCAATGTTCTGGTAACAGTTGTACAACTCTGTGAATATACAGTAGAGTATTTAAAAAGAGTAGATTATAAAAATGATTTTGTAAAATCTTACATCAGTTGTCTAAAACCAAATTGTTACTGCTTTTTACGGTTTTTATGTTTTTAATAGATGAACACAGCAATGCGTACTTTAAAATGGGGACAAGAATCAGAGCCCTTGGCTGGCTCATGTGATACTTGATCTTGGGATTGTGAGAGTGAGCCCCACACTCAGCATAGAGTTTACTTTAAAAAATAATTTAATCATGTCAGTTTCCCCTTGGGGGAAAAAAATAGTATTTGGGCCTTTTCACCCTACCAATCCTTAAAAATAATGGCATATCTTTCCTTGATAGATTCTGTCATGGTATAGAATCCTGGGAACATCTACTAGTAAAGGCTACTGAAGGACAAACAGGTAATAGACACAAAAATATGGTAATTTGACATGAATTAGCATTTCTCAAATTTATTCCTGAGAAATATTATTTTAAAATAATCCTAACAGAAAGATTCCATGGTCAAAAAGGTTTGGAAAGCACTGTTTATTCTGTTCCTTGAAGATACAGGATGCATATTAAAGGTCTGGGAAATAATGCAGTAAATTTTTAAACCCAGATTTTGATAAATATATTTGATCAATAAACTCTATTCCAGACTTTTCTGAATATCTTCCATTACTTCATTTGCACAGACTATACTTTGAGAAACACTGAGCAATTAATATTTTACAAATAACACAAGTTCTTTGATACCATGCAGACATAACCCTTAGACTATTTTTAAATTACTGATGTCTTTCCACAAGGATGGCTATGATAAACCTAGCACAGAATACTTGCCCCTGTAACTGTGAAAGTAGGAAGTAGGAGGCTGATGTGAGCTAGGGTCCAGGGTATCTCCAAAAAGGAGGAAATGCTGGATTTCATTAGGTCTCTTTATTTAAGGACTTATTCCCCAAAGAATTTTCCAGGAGAAAGTAGAGCTTTCATTAGAAGCCCTATCAAGAATATGGCTGAAGGTAGTATATACTCCTCCCAGTCCAGAAATAATAATACCCCCCAAAATAGTACATTTGTAGGTATATCAAGAGTCCAGATTTGGAAATATTGAAGGAAATAGCAACTTGCAGAAAAAGGATATCTTTTTTTTTCTCCTTCTACCTTTTACCAGCCGTTAGGAGGAAAATGTCCAAAACTTGCATCTGGAGATCTCACGGATTGCACTGGGGGCAAAGGTTTCCATAGAGCCAGTAGGCCCTGGTGTATCTTACAAAACATATAACCAACTTCAGCTGAATTTGTTTGTTTTTTTTTTTTTCAAAGATTTTATTTATTTATTTGAAACACAGAGAGAGAGATCACAAATAGGCAGAGAAGCAGGAAGAGAGAGAGGGGGAAGCAAGCTCCTTGCCAAGCAGAGAGACCATGCAGGGCTTGCTCCCAGGACCCTGAGATCATGACCTGAGCTGAAGGCAGAGGCTTAACCCACTGAGCCACCCAGGCGCCCCTCAGCTGAATTTGTAAGAATAGATAACTAACACTGATTAGTAGGAAAAAAATATCAAACAGATGATCTCTGTACAGACTGACAAAGAATGGCCTGACTTTCAGAAAGCTGGTGACACTATTCTGATCTCATTTGTCCTTTATTTGACCAGCTACATCAGATTTCACTCTAGATCCAAGGGCTGTCTTGTTTGGTGTTTCAAAAGAGTATTCAACATATACCATTGTTTCTTCTTTTTTGGAATACTGTGAATGAGATAAACTTGACCTTGTCTAATTTTTTTCATTTATCTTTGTAAAACAGAAGAAAAATGTGATGTAAGGGAAGATCTTTAGCTTTAATAAACCATTCAGTAGAACAATAAAAACTATGTGTGCCAATATTTTATCTGCACGTATAGCCAAAAAAATCACATTTCCTTGCTTTATAACTTAGAATATCAGCTGTATTTATTACCAATATTTCTATACTTTAATTAATTTTAATTTTAATAAGTATGTTTCCATTCTGAGGACTATTCAAAACACTTTCAACTGTGGTTTCCCTTCTAGATCATTCTCATTTTTAAGAGTTTGGCCTTAACAAGAACACAATCCTAGTTAAAGGAACTTTAGGCCTCTGGGAGGTGAGAGAAGTGCATGCCAGTGAAGACAAGGTCTTTCTCTCTAGTGTTTGATTAATCATACCAGGTAAGCAACTGCCACTCTGCCTGTGTATAAAGCTGACCCTACAAATGACATGTAAGAATAACCTTTTAACGCTGAAAGAATGTTCTGATTGGAGAAAAACACCTAATTTTCTAAAGATTTTATTTATTTATTTGAGAGAGAGAGAGAGAGATAGTTTGAGAGAGAGAGAGAGAGAGAATGCACAGCTAGGGAGGAGAGGGAGAAGCAGACTCCCCACTGAGCAAGGAGCCCAAGGCAGGGCTCGATCCCAGGACCCTGCGTTCATGACCTGAGCCAAAAGCAGATGCTTAACCTACTGAGCTGCCCAGGTGCCCAGCAGCTATGTCTACTTAACAATATCTGCGTAGGGCCTAACCTCAAGACATTATAAAGATATAACTGATCCCACCATGGGCAATAAAACTATACAGTTTCCATAAGCATATACATTTGTTGTATCCTAAACATACAAAGTAAATTATAAATTTTATATCAATCTAACTTCATAAAGCATAGGTGGCCTGCAAAGCCAGGAAGTTAATATGAATAAGTGGGCCAGCTATAAAGAAACACAGGTTGTTGTCATATGGGAATGCGAATATGGGTGTGCCAGCTCTGAGAATTCAAAAGAAGATGGAAATTTGGATTTCTATTAGAATTTTTCGATTTCAAAATCACCTGGCAGCTCTAAGTCAAATGTGGCCCATCGTTGGCCAATTTGCATCCTCTCTTGTGAGCTACCAACCCTCCTCTGTAGGATATTAGTGGAAATGAAGCAATCTAAAGTGGTTAAGGCAGGGTCTCTGCCAGTTCTCATCTGGATTATCCTCTTCTGTTGACCTTACTTGGTATCTCTTTTTTGTTTGATCGTTTATTTTTTGTTTTATTGAAGTTATTAGTTTCAGGTGTATAACATAGGGATTTGACAATCAATGTGCATTATGAAATGATCCCAATAAGTGTGGTTTCCACATGTCACCATAAAAAGTTATTAGATTATTGACTATGTTCCCTATACTGTACTTTTATCCCCATGACTTGTTTTATAACTGGAAGTTTCTACCTCTCAATGCCCTTTACCTACTTTGCCCACCCGTCAGCCCCCGCCCCTCCCCTCCAACAACCACCAGTTTGTTCTCTGCATTTGTCAGTTTGTGTTTTCTGTTTGTTAGGGATTTTTGGGCAGGTATTTCTATGGCCATATTCTGTGCCATATGAGAACCTATGAGATCCCATAATACAGGCCACTTCTTATATCAGTCAATATATATTACTTAATATTAATAAGTAATACTAATCTTTGGATCTGCTGTTGTTCAACAAGTTCAGCCTTAAAAACTTCAAACCTTGTCTTGTACTATAAAGAAAATCAGGTATATATCTATTGCTCTATTTCCTTTCCTATTTACTACTGTTTAGTGTGGTCACTGCTGAAATGTAGGGAGTGCCATGACCTCAGAAAAACAGTAGTTTCTGCTAATGGCCTCTGCAAAATAGCTTTTGGAACTGTAGTGAGATGAATTTTGTCACTTTCCTGACTGAAGTTATAAGAAAAGAATGTCTTCTAGGTTAGGTTCTATTTGGAAGACTTTGCTTCCTGAAACGCTTATTGTTCTGGTTATTTCCTGTTTTTCGCTATCAATAGTTGAAACTAAAAGGAGTTAGTTGATGATATTCTTATGCACTCACTATATCACTCTACCACAGTTCTTACGATCCATCTCTTGCACTAGAGTATGAACGCTTAGGGAACTTTCATTCATTTCAATATGCATAATATCAAGCATCATGCCTGGCACATAGTAAATGCTCACTGAATATTTGTTGAATGGATGGATGAATACATCCATCTTGTACAGATATTTCCCACCAGTAAATTAAATCAGAACTATCTGGTATTAATAAAATCTGAAAACCATGCCAGGCAGTATCCTTGTATGGAACCTATAGATCACCAACCAGGACTGACAGACATTTTAGTTTTGAAGATCTCAAAGTGAAGCAAATATTCCCCAGAGCACTGGTAAGCTGAATCATGAGCTCTTAAAATGGCCATGTTCTAATGCCCAAAACCTGTGACTATAAATTGTTCCTTTATATGGCAAAAGGGACTTTGCCAATATGATTAAGGTTACAAACCTTCAGATAATCCAAGATTATCTGAGTATGACTGATCTAATCACATGAGTCCTCAAACGTAAAGAAGTTTTCCCAGCTGTGTTTAGATGTGATGTGATGATGGAAGGAGGTCAGAGAGATGCAACATTGCTGGCTTGAAGATGGAGGAAGAGGATCGTGAGCCAAGGAATGTAGATGGTCTGTAGAAGCCTTCTAGAACCTTCAGAAGGAATATAGCCATGGTGACATGTTGATTTTAGTTCAGTGAGACCCATGCTAGATTTTTAATCTACAGAACTATAACATAATAAGTTTGTGTTGTTTTTTTTTGTTTTTATAAGAGTAGTTTTTTTTAAAGATTTTATTTATTTATTTGACAGAGAGAAATCACAAGTAGATGGAGAGGCAGGCAGAGAGAGAGAGAGGGAAGCAGGCTCTCGCTGAGCAGAGAGCCCGATGCGGGACTCGATCCCAGGACTCTGAGATCATGACCTGAGCCGAAGGCAGCGGCTTAACCCACTGAGCCACCCAGGCGCCCAAGTTTGTGTTGTTTTAAGACACCGAGTTTGTGGTGATCTCTCTCTCTCTCTCTATTGTGGTGATTTTTTTTTTTTTAAACAGCAGCAATACGAAACAAATACAAGAACAAAATCAGTTGTCATATTAAAAAGTTTCTGGTAATACTCACATTGCTAGGTTTAATTTTTCCTTTATTGAACATTTGTTAACTGTTAGATAAAAATGATCATTAGGCCTTCACAGGTCAAAGTAGAATATGCTTTAATGGCAGCAACGTTCGATGGAATACTTTATAAGCATCCTGTTTCTCTTAAACAACATCCATTCCATAGAGTGCGGTGATGAACATGAAAAAATTGAGGGCTGTAACATGCTCCAGCTGGCTGGGAGAACATGCCTTTCAGATGGTCCTATTAACATTTGATATTCACAAACCCTTCTAACAAAGTCCCCTACAGGAGGGGCTATGGCAGGAATTGCTAAGAGGCGAGTCCATTTTCTTTTTTTTAAAGTATGTTATGTCAAATTCTAGGACTAAAAAAAGCACAGTTGACCAGATATTTTGCCCTGTTTACAGAAGGCTCTTTCTGAGCTTCCACAATGGGGTCTCTCCTGCTGTCCTAGGGAACGGAATTGGTCATGTGGCCCTCCAAACATCCTCACCCATAATGTCTCAAGCCACAACCTGTATATGAAAAAACATTGAGACTATGAATTGTTATACACATGTGAAAGACTGTATCACTGCCAAGGTCTCTTCAGTCTCTTCATGGTCCTCTTCAAGGCTCTGGCCACACCTAGCAGCTAATTACGGCAAAGCCAGCTCATAGTTCCAGGGCTATTTTAATCTCCCCGTGTTCCTAGACTTGCATCATCTCATTCTATTCTCCCAAGATACCTATGACATAGGAGGCTCAGATTTTATTAACTCCATGGACAGAAGAGAGCACTGATGTTGAAACTAGGTAACTGCAACTTGGCAAATACACTGAAAAACCACTTTAAATTGGCAAATTAAATGGTAAATGAATGACATCTCAATAAAACTGTTACATAAAAAATGATTATCACCTGTGAATTTTTTTTAAAAATTAAGTGATCCAGGGCACCTGGGTGGTTAAGTCAGTCAAGCATCAGCCTTCAGCTTGGGTCATGATCCCAGGATCCTGGGATGGAACCCCATGTCGGGCTCCCTGCTCAGCGGAGAGTCTGCTTCTCCCTTTCCCTCCATTGCTCTCCCTGCTTGTGCTCTCTTTTTCAAATAAATAAATACAACCTCTAAAAAAAAAAAAAAATTAAGTGATCAGCCCGGGGTCTCAGAGTTGGGTCAGAGCTGGATCGTACTGACAGTGATGGATTCTGGGAAGTGAATGACAGAAGGAGACCAGGGAATATTGCAAACCACGAAATGTCAGATCATGAGATGGAAGAATTCCAAGCTCTGCTCAAAACAGAGTTCTCCTCACGCCTCTTCTGCTGAGGCTTTTAAATTTCTTCATGCCTTCATCAACTCCTCAGGCACAGCGTTAAGCCTGAACCTAGAGGTGAGGGCTGTCAGCAGACACAGCTCTGCGAAGCAGGTCAGACCGAAGCAGGGCCAATGGAGCAGAATGGCCAGCGTGCTTTCCCAATGGACTGTGTGTCGTGACATTTGTTTTGTCTGTCTCAAACAGAAAGTCCAAAATGAAGGTGGATATTTCCACCTTATTTACTTTCATGTACAAATCAGATACGTGCACAACACAAAGAAGCTTTATCTGCCTAGACTGCTTTATAATACCCTCCATTCCAACTTTTAACTGAAAAAAAAAAAAAAAAAGCAGCCATCACTTTTGAAAGTTCCATGACAATAACTAGAGCTCAGAATAGCCATTGTTCATTTCTTTTTCCATAGAAAGAATATGGATCTGGTTATGACACAAACATTATTGAGAAGTTTCTAGACAGAATTGTGCATCTCTCTCCAACCCCATAAATGATGTATACAGATTTTACTTCCACATAATTCCCAGTGAGCACCTGATCTACAGGTTGACATTCCTTTGTGAATATTTAAGCTAATGTCTGTTCTGGCCGCCTGTGTAGAATCAAACACAACTTTTCCCACTCAACTTTAGTCAAGTCTTACGTATTTGCTTATGAACGGTGCCTGGGAAAAAAATGGGTCACCTATTTTAAAAAGATTATTTTGTATCTGTATAAATGATGGTCCCTAAAAGGCTTTTTGGGGATTTTATTGGCAAAGAATACATTTCAAAGAAGCTTTACATTTACCCAGGCTATAGAAAGCTGTCCCAGCTGGAAAATGAAAATACCATCTCACTAATTACATCCTTTCATTATTGGAATAAAGTTCTGTTTGATGTACTGGACTATTTCAGCAAATGATAAGTTCAAATGTCTTTCTCTGAGGATGAAGGGCATTTAGTACACTTCATTGTCCTTAGAGGTAAGTCAACTGAAAAAAAAAAAAAGTGTGGTGATGACCTGCTAACTATGTGAACACTTTGCAAGTATTTTGTGTTCCAGAATCTTAGCATTACTGCAACTTTTTATCACAGCTGATCTGCCCCCAACAATCTCATGTTTTGCTACCTGAACAACAGACCCTTAAGAATATGCGGTAAAGCCTTAGCTTCCCAAATAATAATAATTTCAATTTTGACCCCAAATTTTTACTGACTTTATATGCAACCGGATCTATGTGAGCTTTTGTTGTATCCCAATCCATTTTGGCCGCCTGTTAAATTGGTTACCTTTGCCCCGTATCTCTCACTCTTACTCACCTGACCCTTAGTTTCACCTCTGTAATCCTTTCTTGACAACTGAGGTCCCCGCATGTAAACTAACTACATTGTGCTAATGATTTGTTTGAACTCGTCCCTCACTTAATTGAGTGGGGAGAGTGAAGCCAGAATAGAGAAGAAAGCAGGAACATTCATAAAACACAAAGGATCAAAGGGGTCTTAGAAATCATAGGGCCCATTTTACATATATGGGAACTAAACATCGTTAAAAAAGAAAGGAAATTAATTACCAAAGTCACCATTAACAGTCCTGAGAAATGTGGGCATGAGAACTAAGACTTCTTAGTGTGTTTCTGTTTATGATTCTCCTAAATTTAATGGCTTCCTGTGATTTACCTTTGGGCATCTCTCCAGCTTAGTTTCCTAAACACTTCTCCTCACTCTTCTAGTTTGGTTTTTCCTCCCTCCCTATTTTCTTCTTTTATATTCCCATAACACTCTGTGCATACTTTTATTGTAGCATTTGTCATGCCGTACCGATAGAGTTGATTTTACATTTTCCCATTGGACAGTGTATTTCTCGAGAGCAATAACTGTGTCTAACTCATCGCTCAATCTTTATGTACACAGCTACACCCAGCACAGAATAGGTACACATCAACGTCCACGTCAAAGGGAATCAAGTTGCATTTTAAATTTCAGTCTCAACATTCAAACTAAAACTGTGTTAAGATACATTTTTCACCCACCGGGTTGAGAAAAATCTCCACATTTCACAGTATGCTTTTTGTTAGTGAGGCCATGGGGAAAGAAACATCTAAATCATTGCTGCTTCTAGAAGGCAAAATACTATCATCTCAGTGGAGGGAAATGGGGGAATATATAGGGAAATTATCATATGTATTTAGCTTTTGACCCAGCAATCTCCCTTGTAGGAATTGGTCTCATGATTCACTGGCAAAAATACAGAAAAATGTGTGCATAATACTATTTACTGCAGCACTATTTATAATAGCAAAAGACTGGAAAATCACCCAAATATTCCCATAGAGGACTTAATGAAAGAAAGACTATGGTACATCTACAAAATAGATACACTATACACTATATACCATGCAGTTTTAAACAGGGATGAAAAATATCTGTACATCCTTTCACCAAGTGATCATCAAGATATATTGTTAAATAAAAAGTAGTAAGGTGGAGAAAAGGCTGCATGTTATTATTTATCTAAAATGTATTTTATTGGGGCACCTGGGTGGCTCAGTGGGTTAAAGCCTCTGCCTTCGGCTCAGGTCATGATCCCAGGGTCCTGGGATCGAGTCCCGCATCGGGCTCTCTGCTCAGCAGGGAGCCTGCCCCCCCCACCTCTCTCTGCTTCCCTCTCTGTCTACTTGTGATCTCTGTCAAATAAATAAAATCTTTAAAAAAATAAAATGAATTTTATCAAAAGTGAAAGGATAAAGTATAAAATAACAAAATAATGGTTACGAATGGTGATAGACGCAAGGCTTCTTGCTTCATAGATTAAGTCAGTAGAGAATATACCTTGTTTTTAAATATATCTTATTTTGTAGCTTCAAACTCCAAAAGCATGTAAATATTTTATATGATTATAAAACGAGTTTCCATTTAGAAAAGCAATCGCTAAAAAAATAGGAAGCAACCGAAACAAATTAACCTTGCCATGTATCCGATTGATGACAAAACCATAAAAAGAGGAAAAATGCCAAGTGACTTTAAGTCATAGTAATTCAGCGGCATCGAGTGACTGGGATAGGTCCTACAGATCCAAATGACTAAAAAAAAAAAAAAAAAAAAGCCCTAGTATTCATATCGTTATTAGTAGTTTTACTTTGTTATTCTGAGGTTGAAGCAAATGAGCAATTTTATTGGGGTTATTGAGAATTATGATTTTCAATGTGGTTAAAAAGAGATACATAGGTAAAATTAATAAGGTTAATTAGGCAATAGAAGTATTGGTATAAACTTGTAATATTCCTTACCCTAAAAATAAACATAAACAGCACACATTCTCTAGCTCCGAAGGCTAAAGGCACTAGGGGATGCAGACAGCAAAACCAAACCATGGAAACTTCCACAGACAAAAAACTATTTCCTCAAAAAAAATTTACAGGGAAAAACTAGTTATCGGAGCATCTAGAGATTATATTTGGATTCCTATTTAAACAAACAATGAAAAGGTAATTATTGAGGAATAGATATTTGAAGATATTAAAGGATTATTCTCATTTATTTTTAGGAATAAAATAATATTATATCTGAAATTTGCTTTAAAATAATGCTAACTCTATGGCTGGGGTGTAGATGATGCAGGATCAGTCATGAATTGATAATTGTTAAAGCTAAATGAGGCATGAGTGAGGCATATCAGGGTTTGCTAGACTATTCTATTTTTGTGTGTGTTTGAAATTTTCAATAAAGTAGTCACAAAATTTTAGTCTGAAGCTTATAAATAATAAAATTTGATTCAATATTTTATTATCAAACCTTCCATTGTAATCATTTTAGTGACTCCTGCCTGAACCTTATTATGAAGAGAATTATAGATAGATCTAGTCTACCTATCACAAAGTCCTTCAGACAAAAAAACCCAAAAAGTTGATTTTTCTTCCTCAGTCCACACTTAGCTAGAGCTGGGAAAAAAAAAATCCTCTGGTGTCCTGTTTTTCCTATATTCTATCAGGATAACTTATGTCAGCCAGGTTAAGAAGGATCATAATAAAGCTAACAGGATTTATCCTACTGATAGACTAGCTCCAAGGGAAAAAAAGAAGTAAATTAAGTGGTCTACTGTATAAAACTCAGTATAAAAAAGATGGGTAAAATTGGGCTTGACACAGGCTGGTGTAAGTGGCCAAGGGGACAGACCTGTGGATTTATCATAGCATAGTACAACTTCATAAGTTCTAATGATGCTCAGAATCAGATAGATGGCATGATCTTAGCTCCATTTTTATCTAATAAGAAGAGGATGATGGCTAATATAAAGGGGACAGGGTATCAAGACCTAGCTTCAAACAAAATGGAACTCTCAAGAGAGTTTAGGACCCTCCAGGAAATCTGGAACCCTCTCAATTAGTCTAGGAGTTCCAGAAGAGCCTTGGTGTACAAATTAAGGAAACAAGACAGATACAAGTCGTGTGATATGGATTTGGCCACAGATAATATTATGGGGGAAGGCTAGAGTTCAGGCATCCAGGAGTACCATAGTTGTTCATAGCCAATATTATACATCTGGGAAATGAATAGGATTATGACAACGCCTGGTTGACTGGTCATGTTTGGTATAAAAAATGGGTGGGTCTAAGCTTGCAGGCCAAAAGCTTGCAGCACTTCCAGCTAAGCAGGAATGGGAGAGGCAGGGGCTAACATACTGTGCTCCTTTCCATGCTGTCAGCCTTGCCTAGAATGAGTATTTTCCAGGTTTGAGGTGCCACTACTCATCTTTTAAAAATCAGCTCAAACATCATATCTTTGGGGAAACGTTTCCTGATTGAGATGGAGAAGACTACTCCTCCTTTAAAGCCCAGAGTATTCTTCCTGGAATTCTTTTATGACATTTATCCTGCTTTGCCTTTTTCCTTTCCCTTGTATGCTTACCTTGCCCCAGTGAGATTATAAACTCCTCAAAGGCAGGGATCATGTCTCCTTCTTCTTATGTCCCTCACCACAGAATAAATACTTTAAAAGTATGTGTTTCTTTAATTAAAATATTTTATTTATTTGTTCATGAGAGACAGAGAGAGAGAGAGGCAGAGAGAGAGAGGCAGAGGGAGAAGCAGGCTCCCTGCTCAACAGGGAGCCTGATGCAGGACCGATCTCAGGACCCCAGGATCGCAACCTGAGCCGAAGGCAGATGTTTAACCGACTGAGCCACCCAGACGTCCCTAAAACTCTGATTGAAAGTTTAACTGTGTTCCAAGTTGAAAGGTTGATTCAGAACTTCAGGTTTAAACTGATGCTGGCTAGCACCTCCTGTTTCCCACTTGCCCACTTTCCAATAATACCTTTGAAGACAGGAAAAAGGACAAGAAAAAAATAACAAGGTCAAAAGAAAAGGAAATGACTGACAAACAAGTAATTGCCAGAGCCTGGAACAGTTTTTCTCTAATTATAGGACATACGGAATGAAACTGGCAATCACAATTAGAAGTTGGCGTACGCTTTACAAGTAGAAACCAAGAACACTTGTTGTCTGATAGCACTGGGGAGAGAGTGTTATTCCTCCCACACTGTCTGGCCCCAGGATATGTGACATTCAGAAAAACAGGCATCCCAACCAATGCAATGCAGGTATTTTTTTTAAAGGTCACCAAGATACTACTAGACTCTTGTATCAGTGCTCACCTCTACGTAATTCATTCAAGACCTGCAACTCAAGAAAACAGTGTGGCAGAAGAGTGAAGTAAAATAAGAACTGGCAGTGATCTACTACATTTGGCAAGGAATAGACCCAAGTTCACTAGTTTTGTTTGATTTTTGAAAAAACACTCTTTATTGGTAGATCCAGCCTCACACACACATATTTAGGAGAATGAAGTGCGTGCGGGATCACATCCCCTACTAAACCCGATGCCCTTGGGTAGAGTATAACCTGTACAGCCCTACTTGGAAGCTGTGAAGAGTCCCAGCAAGTAGAATGCTATAGTTGAAGGAAAAGTTGGAAAAGTAACTGTCACTGGTGGACTCTGGAACTTGGAGTTTTCCATGTTCTTCTTTAGTGCAATGTCAGAGATGAGCATGGAGACAAAATTTAAACATGAATGTGATCCCAGGTCGAAGTCTGCTTAGATAAGTGGTTCTCAATCCAGGGGCAACTTTGGACCTCGAGAGAACAACAGTCAATGACTAAAGTCATCTTTGGTGGTCACACTAGGGGAGCACACCCTCTTTGATGGTCACACTGGCATCTTGTGGGTAAAGGTCAGTATATATATATATATATATTATAGGATACTATAATATACAGGAGAGGCCCCCACAAAAACCAAACAAACTGTCTATCCTGACATTCTATCTTGAGAATAAGATTCTATCTACCTATGCATTGGAAAAGATCAGGGGCAAGGGTTGCCTACATGGGTCTCCAATTTTGGGACAGACTAGAGCTCTCCTTGTCCCAAGAGAAGGAGGCAGGATAAATTATTAATATGTGGGTCTAAGAAAGGATATTGCAGAACAAAGAAAAAGTGAGGTTTTTGAAGATTAAGTAGAAGAGCAGATATTGACAATTATTTGTTCCAGGAAAAAGAAAAAAAAATTAAACTTCTTAGCATTCTATGTAGAATTCAACAAGACATGGTCTTTATGAAATAAGAACAGAGAAAGATGAGTGAGCATAAGAGAATGCTATGCAAAGACATGTGGATGAGCTAAAAAGGATTCTGAAGAAACTAAACTAGTGAACCATGAAAAAAACACATTCAACCAAAGCAAAACAGAACTGTAAGTAAGGGGGTGGGGTGGGGAATAATGAAATGAAGGACAAATTAAGAAATAATACCAGCAAGGAAGAGACAGACAAAAACAATAAGAAAAATTTAAAAAAAGATTTAGGCATTCCTAAAGCAAAAGACTAGAATAAATGGAATAGATATAACAAAATCTATAATAACTGGAAACTTTTCTGAACTGAATAAATATCATTCCTAAAGCAAAAGACTAAAATAAGTGGAACAGATATAATAACTAAATCTATAATAATTGGAAAGTTTTCTGAGCTGAATAAATATCACAGAACAAAATTCTCAGCAAAAATACTTTTGTGGACTAAAAAAGACCTACAGCTACACACATTTTCACAAATATTTTATTTAAATTAATTAATAATTTAAAAATAGCATACAAAATTTGAGGCATGCATGGGTAGAGGCAAGATTTTCTACATAGAAACAAAAATCAGACATTTCAGACTTCAGAAGTCTTCCTTGATGTGCTCAAAAGACATTGTTAGTAACTGTACAATATATACTGAATTCTACAGAAGAAAAATTCTGCCCCAAGAATTTTATACCTAAATGAGTTATCATTTATTCATACAGAAAAATACACCAACCAAAAGCCCTTCTTAAAAATAAAATACTTGACTGCATAATCTAGTCCACCCAGGAATGAAGCTAAATGAATAACTTAAACAAAAGCTAGTCCTAACTTAAGAGGACTGCCATTGCTCACTGAATTGAATGAAATTGAGCCCCCAAAAGGATATAATTATAAAATTTGAATGCAAATGGTAAAAATTTGTATTATAAGAGATCTATGATGAGAAAAACATGAGTGCATACCACAAAACTAGATCTCAAACTCTAGCGAAGGTTGGGGAGATGGGCAATTAATAAATGGCCGAGTATAGGCATAAAAAAATATATAAATAAACAAAAGAAGTCATTGTAGATACTGTCAATACTATGAAGAAAGTACAGAGGATGACATGCTGGAGAATACCTGGGAGACCTACTTTCAGAGAATAACTTTCTTAGGATGTTTCTTTGAAGCCGAGACCTGCAGGAAAAGAATGTGGCCAGTTGGGGGAGAGAGGGGTAGAGTGCACTATAGGTGAAGGTCACCAAAAGCACAGAGGTCTTGTGGAGGGAAGGAGCATGGCACACCAGAAGAACCCAGCTAGAGCCTTACTAGCTTCTTTCAGTGAGAGCCTTGGAAGAAACCTGAGGTGGGCCAGGATGTTAACCAGATATGCAGGAACAGCTACATCCTGTAGGCTCTTAATGGCTATAGCCAGACTTTGTGGGTTTATTCCAAAATCAAGAAGTTTTGAATGGAGAAGGACTATAATCTGATTTACTTTTCAAAAGGAAAGGATAACTGTTCTGTGGAAATCTACTGATGTTCTTTTAAATGACACAAAGACAAATATTTTGCAATTTACATAAATTGTTCCAAAGTACAGAAAAGTATGAACAGCTTCCCATATCATTTTGGAAGAGAACATAGCCCTGATACTGAAATCTGACAAAAATAGCTCAAAGAAGAGCAAGCAAGAGATAAATCTCACTCATCATATAGATGAGTCCTAATTAAAATAATGATAAGACAAATTTATTGGTATATTAAAAACAAAATGTACCATGACAAACCCAGGGAAATTTAGATCCCAAAGATTTGTCAACATTAGGAAATATATTAATGTAATCCATCAAATTAAAAAGCCAAGTGAGAAAAACCAAATAAGTATCAACAAAGACGGAAAAACGAAAGTGTTTGATAAACTTAAAGGCCTATCACTGATTTTTAAATTTCTAAGTAAGCTAGGTAGAGAGTTATATTTCCTTAAGATGATGTAATTTATCTATTATAAACATCCCCATCCTCAAGTAGCCAAAAAATATAACAACATCAATAAGAACAACAACATTTACAGAGGATTTACCATTTGTAAAATAGTGATGTTATTTGGTTTAAGTGACTTATCCCCTTTGATTTTCATGGCTATCTTAATCGTAAGTACTATTTTATCTCCATTTTACAAATGAAGAAATTGAGATCATAAAAAGAAATGACATATAAAAAAAAGGAATCAATATTATCTTTCTTTGTGAATAAGATTATATGCCTAAAAATCCAAGGAAACAAATTTCAAGTGGAATAGAGTTCAGTTAAATTGCCCAGGTTTTTTTTTTTTTTTTTGTCAGATTTTTTTTAAAGTATGTTATTGTATAAACAACAGCAGACAAATACATTGAGACTTACAGTTTCTGTCCCCAATATTGTGAATTTGTTCATTCTCCCCAAACTAATGTATATCAATTCCAATCAAATACTAAATTCAATTATTGGGAATTGACAAAGGGAGACTGATATTCATAACAATGAATAAGAGGGCTTAATGGAACATTTGGAGAAAGAATAGTAAGGAAACCCTTGCTCTATCAGATAAACACACATCACAAATCTAAGAAATTAAAATTGTAACACTATTCTAAGTAGAATATCTGATCAATAGAACAGAGTAAAAGCCTTAACATATTTTAATAGAAAATAATATAAAGTAAATATGTTATTTCAAATAAAAATAAAATGGATTCTTTGATAAATTTACTGGTACATGTGATTATTTGGAAAACAATATTATGTTAGAACCCAATATTATTGGGGCACCTGGGCGGCTCAGTTGGTTAAGTCTGCCTTCAGCTCAGGTCACGATTTCAGGGTCCTGGAATGGAGCCCCACATTGGGCTCCCTGCTCAGTGGGCACCCTGCTTCTCCCTCTCCATTGCTTGTGCTCTCTTGCATGTTCTCACTCTCTCTCTCTCAAATAAATAAATAATATCTTTTAAAAAGAACCCAATATCATTTTATAACACTAAACTATACAACAGGTAAACTACAAAACAAAACATAAAACAACAAATACATAATAAAACCAGAAGGGAACAAGTGATTATTTCTCAAAACTTGATTTTTGTAATTGAAAACTACTATCATTTTGGAAATAAAAATACTAAAAAGTGAGTTAGAAAATAAATGTCAATGTCCCCTAGAAACAGAGCATAGCACCTAAAGAGACAGTTATTAAAAGGAAAATATAAATGGTAACCAAACATTAAATATTCAACCAAATAAATATATGACCTTGGACAAAATCATACATAACCTCTAAGTCTAGAAACCTCACATGTAAAGTGATAAAATAAGGAAGGGAAATAGTTTGTCTTTAATATCCATGAGTGGGTACAGATGACTGGTCATAAAATATCCACTGTGATTAACAGTGAGTTCCAGTCTTTGGATGGGGGCTGCCTCCTTACTGAGGGTATGCTAATTGACCATGCCAAGGAAAGGCGGGATCTAGCAGATTCCCATATGGATTTATTGGTAGAAAAATGTGGGTCACGATGCCCTTTCAGCACAGCTAAAGTGCAGCTCAGTCATCAACGTTTTGTAAAGAATCATTTTTCTACTTGACTTATATAGGCAATCCCAGCCAAGTCCATATTTCTGTGTTGCTGGGCAAAATGAAATTTGTTAGATGTTTTTGTCACTTGGAATTACACAAAATGCAATTTGACTAATCTTTTCTCTTGGAAACATAATGTCTTAGGAAAACGTTTCTACTTATATTGACCCTGCACACCCTGCAAGAAAGAAAGAAAGAAAGTAATAATAAGTACTTTGGTGGGGAAAAAATTGCTCTCACAAGAGAAAAATAACTCCAGAAATGCAGTTTAAAATCAGAGGAAAATTATTTTGTAAAAAAGATTTAAAAATATGGAGAGGAAATGCCACAAACTATAAGCCTCTTGCTACAACCTTGCAATAAATTTATAAACCATTTTTTAATGGAGAAGAAAATAGTTTAAGCATTTCACTTATATGGAGTTCAGATTTTGTGTTACCAGAATTTTTGAACAAGTGTCTTCACTTTATGAGTGGATGCATTCCACCTCACGAAAGACTATAAGCAGCACATTAAAAGGAGAGGGGAGGACAAATTGAGGAAACTGTTGGAGACTAATTGTAATAAAAGAAATAGTGGATAGCAAAATTGTTAAAAATGCACACACACACAGTCCAGAGACATCCACTACAGGGACAAACAGTCGTACAAGCTTAATGGCCCCTGGGGTTGTCAAGACATTATAAGTCTGAGCAGTAATTATAGACATAATAACAGTTACTACTGATTGAGCATGTATTACGTAGACAGATATTAAAAGTAGGGTTTTATATGTGCTTTGTCACTTCATCCTGATAGCAATTCTAGGAGATTGGCACCATTATTATGCCAACATTATAGATGAGAAAACAGAATGATTAAGCAGTTGTCAAAGGTCACACAGACCATAAGCAACAAAACTTGGATTGAATTCCAGGCATTTCTGACTCTAAAAGCCCCTGGGGCTTTACCATTCTGCTGTGTGGTCTTCCCCAGTCAGGGTCACACACTATGTGTTGGAGAGTCTGAATCTCCATTTCTTTTTCACATCACTTGTCCATCACTCATTTAGCAAATGCATTGAGCAATTAATGGGATTACCACTAATCTAGGGATTGTCATGAAGGAACCTGTACTTTAGCGAGGGAGAATGCTAGTAAAATATTTACCAGCAATGCAATCAAGTAGCTCTAGCATTTTTCTTGGTTGATGGAGGAGATGAATTATGATTAAGTACTTGATATTCTTTGCAAAGGAATCTAATTTCAGTGCATGTTTTATTTCACTTTTTTTCATCATTATCCAAAAAAGGCTGCCTCCTAAAAGCCTGATGGCATTTCTACCAAACCTTAATGAATGATGGAAAAAGGTGAGGGAATACTAAACATAGAGAAGAGAATGCACTAATCCATGAGAGCAACAGAGAATAACAATGAATTCAGCCACGGGAGTCTTCTCAATAGGTACCGGTTGTTCTCAAACTTGAGCCATCTGGAGCACCTTCCAAAAAACAAAACAAAACAAACAAAAACAAAAACAAAATCAGATTTCTGGTTCCCATTTCAATGATTCTGACTCAGAATCTTGGGTGGGGCCCAAAAGTCTGAATTCAAAGGAAAATTCTCCTTCTCACCTAGATGATTCTGACAGGTGATACAAGGAAGAAACACTGGTCTATGGTTTTCCAAAGGCAGGGAGCAATGAAAGGCCGGACTCTGGAAGTCTATTAGTCTCGTTCATCTTTGACATCACACCTGAGGGTGGCACCTTGGGCTCCAGCTCTGACTCCTCTGTAGGGTTACTTACTACATTTGGGACTGCAGGCCACAGACCATTGAGTCATTTTGCCAGTGGGCTGCAGGCCTACATACAAGCCTAACTATCAGTAGTGTTTTTCTTGTGGCTCGAGCTCTAGAGCTGTATTCAGAATGAAGCTAAGGCAGGTTCTGTGTACCAGGGGTGAAACATACCAACAGCTATACATTGATGTTAGTTACTGGCCAAAGCCATCCTTCAACCACCCCCCTCACACATACATACAAGCTCCCCATCCCCATTACGTTCCTTCCTCTCTTGGCAGATGTCAAGTCAGCAAGATTTTTCATGTACTACAATTAGTCCGTAAACCAAACTGGAACTATGTATCTTTCAGAAATGATTTGCAGACCCTCTCACCCCCAAGGTAGGATATGGGGCCAGCTTCGGGCTATATCTTGAAGTATGAAGCTATGGACCTATATTTAAAACACCAATTTTAAACTCTCCCTCTGCGATATTTCAAACAAGAAGGTGCGATGTAGAAAAACAACTACTACACCACAACGAAATTTAGAGCCAGTGTAACACTTGACCAGTATTTATTAAGCAACTGACCTATTCCTGGAGCTGTGTGGAGTGTTATAGGAAAGGGAAAGGTATTACTCCTGTTCCCAGGCAGCTTAGAGTTGAAGTATGAGAAAGAAAAGGAAAGCACGTGAAAGTGTGTCTTTAGGTTATACACCCAATTCGGATTCAGACCAGGTTGGGGGCAGTTTCCCCCACACCTCCAACAAGCAACACTCTAGACACCAGCTGGCATTTTAGGATTCAACTCAACTCTGACATTGTTTACCAGAGATAGCATCAGTTCCCACAGGTTAGGGGCCCAGTCCTGCAAGACTGCCCCCCCCCACACACCCACTTCAGATGGCACGTGCAAGCCCCGGTTGGTTGTTACCTGTGTTTCTGACCAACTACAGATCAGAGGTTCCAATGACCCCCCTCTTTGGGCTCCATTTATTTGCTAGAGTTCCATTAATTTGCTTACAGAATGAGAGAAACATTTTTCTTACCAAATTACCAGTTTATGATAATAGGTTGTAACTCAAGAACAGCCAGATAGAAGAAATGCATTCGACCAGGTACCTGGAAGGGGCACGGAGTTTCCATTCTCTCTCCAAGAGCTCCATTCTCCCCAAATCTCCACAGGTTCACCAACCTGGAAGCTCTTCAAACCTGGGCTTTTATGAAGGCTTCATTACCTAGGCTTCATTGATTAAATCAATGGCCACTGGTGATCCATTCACCCTCCAGCCCTTCTCCCTTCCCTGAAGGTCTGCAAGTGGGACTGAAAGTTTCAATCCCCTCAATGCAAAGTTTGCTCTCTGGGAAACCAGCTGCCATACTTAGATGCTTTTCAAAAGTTGCCTCATTGACATAACAAGAATACCTTAATCTATCTCACCATTTAGTTAATTCCAAGGGTTTTAGAAACCGTGCTAAAATTTTCTTTCACGATTTTGTTTAAATTCAAGTTAGTTAACATGTAGTGTGGTATTAGTTTCAGAGGTAGAGTTTAGTGATTCATCACTTGCACACAACACACCACACAGACACCACACATTACCAATACCACATAAACACCAAACACGACACTGAAACACATACACCACACCCAACAGACCCGGGCATACACAACACATATATGCACAGAGCACACACATAGAGCACACTATTCAAACCACAAAGAACAAAAAAAAGTGAATCCATTCAGTTGGTTCAGTTGGTGGAGTGCATGATTCTTGATCTCAGGGTTATAAGTTTGAGCACACATTGGGTGTAGAGATCACTTAAAGATAAAATCATTTTAAAAAAAGCCCTGCATAAGTTATTGAGAACAATAAAGTATATTGCAGATCACTACACTGTTGGCAAAGTTATATTCATATGTATTATCTCATTTAATCTTTATACCACCTAGTGAAATAGATTCTTTCATGAGTCATACTTTACAAATAGGGAAATCAGAGTTCTGGTAATCCTAAATCAGTGAAAAGACCCTCAGTCATCAAAAAAATTCATTTTACTCAGTGTATTATTTTTACTAAGACAAAAATTCACCCTACACACTATTTAAAAAAGATTTTAAATAAGAATTGAAACAAATTGAGCACTGAATAATATATGGAAGCGTTGAATCACTATATTGTACACCTGAAACTAGTATAATACTGTATGTTAACTACACTGGAATTAAAAATAAAAATAAAATAAAACAATAAAAAATGTAAAAAACCCCAAAACAGTGACTTTATTCAGGTATAGGGAGAACAAATATGTTTTTGTATCTCTGAGAAATCAAAAACTTAAATTAAAAAAAAAAGAATTGAAACAAATCACAACCTTTTACAATCTTAAAAAGAATTTTTGAGTTATTTTGAAATTTTGAACTCCAAACATTCATGTTATACAATAACCAAGCATTATGGCTAACCAAGATCTTACTGGATATAATCTTTGGGGAGTATTTCATCCTATGGAATGGTCAGGAAGAGTTTGGAGTAGGTCTAACAGTAGGGGTGAGATGTTGAAGAATAATCTCACAGACATGGAGGATGAAAGAAGGTAAAATCCAGGAGTGGGAGGTGACAGAATGTCAAATATGGGGATAAGAAAACCAAAATTAAAAGCTGATAGCTTTGTTTGGCTAAGGACAAATATGCATTAGTGGATAAGAGAGTCTATAGTCAAGTGTAATTAAGCCTGCTTAAAAATGTCTAGTCAAGTATTATCCACAAGGCCACACTTACTCTTTATTTTGGTGTAAAAAGTCCACCAATTTTTCATTTTGAGCTGTTTTATGAAGCTTTGTGCAACCTGTTCACTTTATAGGGGTAGGAACATGGGGTTTGGAACTTGACATACTTATGTAGAAAATACAGGTCTGACATCATTCAAGTGGTCTTGGCCAAGTCTCTGTACTTAATGTATACAATACAATACCTAGTACTTGTAAGAGCCCAATAAACAGCAGTGATTATTATGTAGAAAATAAAGGTCTGACACTATTCAAGTTGTGTTGGCCACTTAGTCTGAGACTGAATAGAAGTTAGTGATTGTTAGGCTAAGACTGCAGGCTGGCCTGATAAATTCAACCACTATACCTACTTTTATTGCACCACAAATCCCTCCCACGAAAGGCAAGATTCACACCACAATGTACAAATATCTCACTTCAACCTCAGTAAATAGTGTATTTTTACAAGGCCTTCTTACTGAAATTTTTTCGTGGAATAGTTGAGATTTGCTAGTACGGAACACCTCTCTCAGCCTAAAAAATGGGTCTGGCACTATCCCAGAGTTATTTGAGTTTCAAATTAACTCAAAAAGTGTGATAGCTGGGTGGCTCAGTGGGTTAAGCCTCTGCCTTTGACTCAGGTCATGGTCCCAGGGTCCTGGGATCAAGCCCCGCATCGGGCACTGTGTTCAGCAGGGAGCCTGCTTCCCCCCCTCCTTTCTCTGCCTACTTCTCTGCCTACTTGTGATCTCTGTCAAATAAATAAATAAAATCTTAAAAAAAAGTGTGATACCAGTGAAAAGCACAGACTAAGTGAGTTTGACCTCAGCTGAACTCAGTAACTGGAGAGAGGCTAGCAACCAACCAATTGCTGACAGGTTGGCCTGGCAAACTAGCACAGTAAAAAAGGTATATGATTTGGGGCCACAGAGACCTGGGTTGGAGTGTTGGCTATTGGCTTGAATAATGTCTTTGAATTTAAGATTCCTTATCTGTAAAATATGGATAATAATATCTACCATTCAGGAATTTTAGTGAAGAATAGTGATATCTAAAGCACCTAGCTAGGACCTATAGTAGATGCTCTATAAAGGAACACTTTACTATTACAAACTGTATTTAACTTCTGGTCTCCAAGTTAACTGAGGTGGTAGATTGTTTTCTTTTTCTTTCTTTTTTTAATTTAAATTTTGTTAGTTAACATACAGTGCAGTATTGGTTGCTGGAGTAGAATTCAGTGATTGATCCCCAACGTACAACACCCAGTGCTCATCACCACAAGTGCCCTCTTTAATTTCCATCCCCAATCTAGCCCATTCCCCCACCCACTTCCCTCTATCATCCCTCAGTTTGTTCTCTGTTGTTAAGAGTCACTTATGGCTTGTGTTATTTTTAATCATACTTTTTAATGTGCCCTTAATGAGAGCTGTTCCAGCAAAGGATACCACCCAACATTCAACCACCTCTGTTTAAGACAGTGTCAGGCATAGAGAGATGGCCAAAATAAGTGAAGGGGGTTAAGAGCTTTAAATTTCCAGCTATTAAATAAATAAGTCACGGGGGTGTAATGTATAGCATAGGAAACATAGTCAATAATACTGTAATAACGTTGTACTGTGACAGATGGTAACTAGACCTATTGTGATGATCATTCTGTGATGTATAAAAAAAATCAAATCCCTGTGTTGTGTATTTGAAACTAATGTAATATTGTATGTCAATTATAATTCAGTAAAAAATAAAAAAGAATAGAAAAAGGAATTTTAGAAAACAATGCAATGTGTAATCACTTAAATAATAAAATAATAAAAGTATACATAATAGAATCTCCGATAATTCTTTAATTTGTTTTAGCCAATGCTTTCAACTTCACTAATTCTCTTGATTTTTGCAACAAGGAAACAAAAAAATTGCTCTCAGGATTTTAATTTTTTCCCCCTACAATATGAGAGTGGTGATACTAAACAAAATTATTGGGGAGTAATAGGAAAAATAAATAGGAAGATGGGAAAGAATAGAAAATGAGAAAAATAAAGGAAATGAACATTTATTGAGCTCCAGCTATGTGCCAGGCAGTGTGCTAGGCACTTACATACCTGATCTCATTTTAGCAGTACAATATCCCTAAAGCATAGGGATTCTTTTCATCGCCATTTTACAGATGGGAACCTGAGCTTAAACAACTTGCCCAAGTCACATCGCTAGTAAGTGGCTAAAAAGGAAATTGAAATGAACACATTGGTCCTTTCATTACAAGAGCCTGGATTGGGATTGCTGACCACTCTTGGATCTGCAATTATTAGCCTCAGGTTACCATGAAACAGCGTGTCAATTTCACTTCTAGAGCAAGGTACATTCTGCATTCAGCCATAGTGTTAGCAGGCCTAATGCCAAAAGAAATGGGCCCATTTCCTTTCCTAATTCCTGTTAACTTTCATAAGTCAGTTGGAGCTGTACTGCCCATTGTTCCCTTCAGCTTATTTGTCCTGAGGATTTGCTAATTCAATTATTTTATGCTTCCAATATTGATCTTCACACCGTACTCTAAGCCTTTGCTGGTGTCCTGTTCCCTGAAGCACAATGATTTCCCATCAAGCTTTAATTCTGCGGTGCACTCAACTAGATCAACATCACCTTCTCCTTGGTATTCATCTGCCCAGATTTCCTTATTAGACTTTAAAATTAGATTTCTCTACTGCCTGAAGCAGGGCCTTCTACTTCTCTGAAAAGGCGGAATGATTTCAGCACTTTCTCAAGAAAGCTGTGTATGGAGCTACAGCTCAGTTTTCAAAGAAAGGGGACTACAATGACCAAAGTTTGATGCAGTTCAGTGGTTTCAAACACAGACCTACCCCACAAAAAAAGGCATACTATAATGATTACTGATTCAAGAGTCCTCAACTTTTTGTAGAACATTATGAAATATTTTATTTTTAAAGCTTCTTAGGAGAGCATAGAGTAGATGAAGGGTGAGGAGATTGACAAGAGTGGGGGAGTGAGTTGAGAATGGTTTGAAATCAAGTCAGAAGCATTGGATTATAGTACTTCAAGAAATGACACTTGAGAAATTAAATGTCACTTTTTCTGTTGAAGACCTATCTTGTCTTTTCTGACAACCTATATAATGACAAATGGAAGATCCATCTTTTAGATCCAGATAGATCATGTGTGATTGGAAAAACATGCCAGTGGAATCAGCCAATATATTTGACACGAGGCATTATGGTGTAGGTGACTGAGCACTGGACTAGTACTAGAAAGATTCAGCCCCATCAGGAGAGCAGTGTTAGTCAAGCAGTGAGAAGAGAAAGTGGTGGTTAAATAAAGAGGGATTGGTGGGAATAGGCCACATTCTTATAGCCAGAGTTGTGATTAAAAGTAAGGGGAGATAGCAGAGAAGAGGGGAGAGTTTTTCTAGAATAAGGGAAAAATGAGCTTTTTGGTTGATATCATACTTTTTAGCATAATACCTAACAATTTAGTTCTTAACATATGGCAAGCATTCTGCTAAGCACTTTATGTAGATTATCTCACTTAATCCTTTGAAATAATCCTGTTTATTTATAGATAGGAAAATTAAGCTTAGAAAGGCTAGATGACTTGTTCAAACTCACGCAGCACTTAAGTAGTGGCATTGGGCTTGATTTGGGGTTCACATCTAAGTATTCTGTCTCCAGAGTCTGTGCTTGTAGACATTATGTTATATTGGCTTTCAGTTGTAAACAGAAGGAAAGAAACCAGAAAAGAAGAGTCTAGAACTGATTGGAGAAGGTTATAAATGATGGAGTATAGTCCCAGAAAAAGAGTGAATAGAAAGATGGGAGATATTTGCCTTGGAAATGAAAGGACAGTATCTTTCTGGGCAGCTTGTCCATGCTGAACTCAAGAGTTTCAACTAGTAAGACAGAAGCTAATCCTTTTGGAGCCCCTTCCAAATAGTTGGGCCACTAGGTGACTTAGAGCTAGGGGTTCTCTTCCCACTATTATGGTGATGCACTGAGGACACCATCTCCATGTTAAGGTGTCCTGAATCTCCCTTCGAGGAGTCTGGTTTCATGTTCTGCTGGGGAGCCGGCATCCATTGGTTTCTGATTCCTCAAGCATGGAATGTGCCTATAAATTATTGCTGAATCAATGTGTTTGTTGGGAAAAGAAGGGTTTAGGACTTCCTACTCTGCCATCTTGCTGATGCCATCTCTATGCCAACTGTTTTTTCGCTTGTTTGCTCTCTTTTACTGGTATTCTTTGTTTTGATAGAACATATCTTTCAGTAGATTTCCCAAAAAAGGTGCATGAAGTTAAATTTTTGACTCGACATATCTAAAAAAGTTTATTTTATTCTCTTGCTTGATTGATATTTTTTGATTCAATATCGAATTTTAAGTGAAAAATAATTTTCTTTCAGAATTTGGAAGGAATGGTCTTATAACTCTCAGTGCTGCTGTTGAGAAGTCAGACGTCATTTTGATTTTTGATCCTTTGTAAGTTACCTACTTTTTCCTACTTAGGAGACCTTACCACCATCTCTTTGTCCCTATTCTGAAATTTCACTGTGGTGTGCCTCTTTTTGTGGATGTTTTTCCACCTTTTGCTCTCAGTGGGCCCATTCAATCAGGAGACTCATGCCTTTTTGTTCTGGGGAATGAAAATCATCTTGAATCACTTCTTTGAATTAATTCCTCTCCCTTTCACATTTTTCTCACATTACAGAATTTATATTATTCAAATATTTCACTTCCTAAAGAGATACTCCAGTTTTCTTATATTATCTGTTTTTATATCTATTTAACCAGTTTGATTTTGAGTACAATTGCCTCAGATTTGTCTTTCATTCATTCATGAATTGCTTTATTTCTGCTAACGTGCACTTAAGAGCTATTTTAAAAGATTTTATTTATTTGAGATAGAGAGCAAAAATGAGAGAGTGAGAGATCACAAGTTGCCAGGGGGAGGGACAGAGGGAGAGGGAGAAACAATAGGCTTCCCACTGAGCAGGGAGCCCAATGCAGGGCTCGATCCCAGGACCCCAAGATCATGACCTAAGCCCAAGGCAGATGTTTAACCAATTAAGCCACCCATGCAGCCTAAGAGCTATTTTTTATAACTTTGATGTCAAAAATCATATAAGGATGTAGTCCCAATACTTTATTTTGACTTTTATTTCCCTTTCATCAGGAGACATATCTAGAAAAATGTCTTTATGGCTGATGTCAGACACATTACTGCCTGTGCTTTCTTCTAGTGTTTTTATGGCTTCAGGTCTCACATTTAGGTCTTTAATCCATTTTGAGTTTATTTTTGTTTATGGCCTAAGAAAGTGGTCCAGTTTTAGTCTTTTGCATGTATCTGACCAATTTTCTCAATACCATTTATCAAAGAGATTCTTTTCCTCCATTGGCTATTCTTTCCTGCTTTGTTGAAGATTAATTGATTATATAATTTTGGGTTTATTTCTGGCTTTCCATTCTGTTCTATTGCTCTTATGAGTCTATTTTGGTGCGAATACCATCTTGTTTTGATTACTACAGCTTTGTAATATATTTGAAGCCTGGAATTATGATAACTTCAGTTTCATTTTTTTTCTTCAGGATTGCTTTGGCTATTAAAGGTCTTTTGTAGTTCCATACAAATTTTAGGATTATTTGTTCTAGTCCTGTGAAAAATGCTGTTGGTATTTTGATAGGGATTACATTCAATCTGTAGATTTCTTTGGGTAGTACGGACATTTTAACAGTATTTGTTGGTACAATCCATGAGCATGGAATTTGTTTCCATTTCTTTGTGTTGTCTTCAATTACTTTCAGCAGTGTTTTATAGTTTTCAGAGTACAGGTCTTTCACCTCTTTGGTTAGGTTTATTCATGAATATTTTATTCTTTTTGATGCAATTGTAAATGGGATTGTTTTCTTAATTTCATAAAAAGTAATTCTTAAGATACATGATTAGAAATAATAAATTCAGGAAGTTTGGGGGTATATTATTTATATATAAGAATAAATAGCACTCAAAATGAATTAGAAAGTATAGATGAAAAAATAATCCTATTCAGAATACATTCAAAATATTTTAATAATTTACTTTGCTACCTTAAACTAAAATGAGAAAAGCAATAGACAGCCTTTAAGAAGAAAATTACAAAATGGGGCACTTGGGTGGCTCAGTCAGTTAACTGTCTGACTCTTGATTTTAGGTCACGTCATGATCTCAGGGTTGTGAGATTGAGGCCCACATCAGGCTCCGTGCTGGGTGTGGAGTCTACTTAAGATTCTTTCTCTCTCTCTCTCTCCCTCTGCTCCTCCCCACATAAATAAATAAAGAAATAAATAATAGGATAAAAAATAAGGAAAAGAATTATGAAATGACACTAAAAAAGGTAAAAGAAGACTTGATAGAGAAACACAGTGATCATGAATGGGAAGATTAAATTCTGTAAAAATGTGAGATGATCCAAAATTAAGCAATCCAGTGTACTTTGAATCCCAAATGGATTTTAGTACAAAGTGATTAGAAAACTCACATGGCAGAACAAACATAAAGAACAAAGATGATTCTTGAGGAAAAAAGAAAAAGTAAGGACTATTTCCTCTACAGAACACTAAACTTACTATTATGTTACAGTTTTAGTTATTCCACTTATGGTTATACAGTGGACTAAAAGCTGACCTACTACAAAATAACAAAATCATTCTTTAAAAAAATGGATATATTACTGGTATTATAAGAAATGTGAAAAATTATCTAAAAAATATTAGAGAAAATTTCATTTTAATAAGCACTGAAATGGTACCTATGGTAGCTATAAAGGAATGAGTATGTAAGAAGGGTAGATTGCCCTGAGAGAAATGCATTTCAGCACTATTATCTGGAATTCAAAGTTTGGCCTAGATATGAAATAATTGTTAGGCAAAGTGACTACCAAGTTAATTTGAAGAGTGGAAGAGGGCTGAAGTCCCTCTTGGTCCCGAGTCAGTGGTGCTCCTAAGACTAGTTACAGAAAAGAAAAATCAAAAATTTGATTTTTGAAATTTGAAAAAGAAAAAAAAAATTGAAATATCAAAAGAAAAATTTCTTATAAAAGAGAGAATTTGGTGATGGGCATTAAGGAGGGCACATGATCTGATGAGCAGTGGGTGTTATGTGCAACTAATGAACCATTGAACACTGCACCAAAAACTAATGATGTATTATATGTTGGCTAACTGAATTTAATTAAAAAAAAAAAAGAGAGAGAGAGAGAGAAGCTTCAGTTTAGAACTTTAATATTTCCTGAGATTAATGTCAACTAAAGTAGTATACCATGAGAAATAGTTTAAAAAAGGAAATGAGTCAGGTGAGATAGCAAATATCAAACTTAGACAGGTTTCATCTAAGGACTTTACATCCTGAGATTATTGCTTTCAAAATATAAAATATCAATGACTTTTGGAATGAAGAAGTGTATCAGAGTTGAGCCACAGAAGTAGAACCAATGGCATATATTTCTCCCTCTCTCTTCCATCCCCTCTGTTGCCGCTGTTTCCGGAGTGTCTGCCTTATGGATTTTGGACTTTCTCAGTCAATCGATGTGATGGCAAGTCCAAAACCATAGAGCAGATACTTAGGAAGCAAAGTTCATGCACTGGCTCAAACTCCATAGACATGGGTTGAAGCTATTTTCTACAGAGAATATTTATTTTCTTTCTCTCGAGGAAATTTTAGCCCTTTTGTTTTAATTTTTAATTTTTTATAAACATATATTTTTATCCCCAGGGGTACAGGTCTGTGAATCACCAGGTTTACACGCTTCACAGCACTCACCAAAGCACATACCCTCCCCAATGTCCATAATCCCACCCCCTTCTCCCAAAACCCTTCACCCCAGCAACCCTCAGTTTGTTTTGTGAGATTAAGAGTCACTTATGGTTTGTCTCCCTCCCAATCCCATCTTGTTTCATTTATTCTTCTCCTACTCACTTAAGCCCTTTTTAAAAAGACTTTTCAACAAATTCCCAAGGTCCACCAAGATTATCCTAGATGAATCGCCCTTTTATAAAGTCAACTGATTAGATACTTTAATTGTATCTACAAGATACCTTTAATCCAATACCTAGATTATTGCTTTATTTTTTTTTTAAGATTTTACTTATTTATTTGACAGCAAGAGAGAGCAAGCACAAGCAGGGGGTGCAGCAGGCAGAAGGAGAGGGAGAAGCAGACTCGCTGCTGAGCAGGAATTCCCAAGACCCTGGGATCATGAACTGAGCTGAATACCCAACCAGCTGAACCACTCAGGGGCCCCTAGATTATTGTTTCAGAGAACAAGTGGGTACTGTAAATTAGCTAAATTGGCATATCAATAAAGTCATTATATAAGCTCTAGATAAAATATAAAATTCAGCCACTTAATGGCTCTGGAAAATGAACCAAAAAAAAAGCAGATTTTATACAGAAATTGAAATCTGAGGGGTGCCCGTGTGACTCAGTCATTAAGTATCTGCCTTCAGCTCAGGTTATGATCCCAGGGTCCTGGGATTGAGCCCCACAGTGGGATCCCTGCTCTGTGGGAGGCCTGCTTCTCCCTCTCCTACTCCTCCTGCTTGTGTTCCCTCTCTCACTGTGTCTCTCTCTGTCAAATAAATAAATAGAATCTTAAAAAAAAAAAGAAATTGAAATTTGAAAGACGATACCAACATGAGTGAATTTATTGTTTTTACAAATTTTGCTTAAGTTCAATCATGATAGAGGTACAACATGAGGTTGCAGAAATTGTGTTTTTAAAAAAGTACCTATTTTTTGTCCTACAGAACCGGAGAACATAGCCACTAAACAACAACAGCTACTGAGAAGTGAGGAGGGAATCCTAGACAGGAGAGAACTAATGAGCGGAAACCCTAAATTCTATGTATAAACACTGCTTAAATTTCTGTCTGATGGGTGAATCAAGCATATGTAGGACACTTTAAAAACAGTGTAATTAACATTTAAAAAAAAGACCTGGGATTAGAATTTCTCTCCACTATAGACAAGACAGAAATTTCAGCCTGAGCCTAAAGAAGGTAATCACTTACTAAATTAAAAATGTCAGTACTCTTAAGGGGCACTTGGGTGGCTCAGCTGGTTAAGCATCCAACTCTTGATTTCTACTCAGGTCATGATCACATGGTCCGGGGATTGAGCCCCGCATCTGACTCTGTGCTCAGCAAGGAATCTGCTTGAGATTCTCTCACCCCCTCTTCCTCTGCCCCTGCCTTCTCTTACTCTTTCTCTCTCTAAGTAAATCTTCAAAAATTGTCAACACTCTTCAAAAGATGTTCAATGAGTTAACAGAAAAGATAATTGGCATTAATGAAAAGATAGAGAATATAAACAGAAAAATATGAAAAATTAAAGAAATTACACAAGTTTCACTCCTTAACCTTGAGTCAAGTCTCACATTATACAAAAAAATAACTCAAAGTGGATCACTGACATTAAATGTAAAATGTAAAACTATAACATTTTAGAAAAAAACAGGAGAAAATATTTAGACTATAGAGCTAAACAACAAGTTCTTAGACTTGATACTAATAATATGATTCATAAAAAGAAAAATCTATATTGGAATTTCATCAAAATTGAAAAGTTTTGCTTTGCTTAAAACACTGTAGGGAAGATGAAAAAACAAGCTACAGATTGGCAGAAAATATTTGCAAAACAGATATCTAGCAAATGATTAGTATCAGGAAGATACAAGAAAATTTCAATACTTGACAGTAAGAAAGCAAATAATGCACTTAAAAAATGGGGAAAGTACATGAACAAATATTTTACCAAAGAGGACATATAAATGGCAAAGAAGCACATGAAAAGACATTCAACATCAATACCATCAGAAAAATGCAAATTAAAGCTACAAGGAAATATTGCTACACACATCAGAACAGCAAAAATACAAAATAGTAAAAATACCAAATATTGGAAAGGATGTGGCAAAGCTGTTAATCATATGTTCCTAGTGGGAGGTAAAATAACCAGTCTGGGAAACATTTGGTCATTCTTTAAAAACTAAAATGCAGCTACCATACAGAGAAGCAAATTGTACTCCTTGACAGTGATGACATAAAAGTGAAAACTTATTTTTACATAAAATCTCATACATAAAGGTTTACAGACAATTTGTTTGTAATAGCCCTAAACTGGAAACAACTGAGATGTCCTTCAATGAGTAAATGGTTTAAAAAAAACCCATCATATATATATATATATATATATACACACACACACACACCATAGAATACTACTGAGCAATGTAAAGAACAAGCAACGAGAGTGATGTCAGCATCATGGTGGTATTATACTTCCTCCTTTCTGTCCCCCCCTTTTAACAATTAATTTGACATCCATTCACAAATAGAAGTACCACTGTGGGAGTTGTGGGATCCAGTACGACATGTCAAGGGACCTGGGAAGGCCACATCTATCTGTGCATCGAGTAATAGACCTCTGCATGGGCTATGGAATGAGCAGAAATCTGCAAAATGGCCATAGTTCCTCTTAGCCACAGTCAGGGAAAGTGAGAGTGCTAACTTGAGCAGACAACCAGTGGTTGAAACAGCCTTTGTGGAAGTCTAGCCTTCTTGAGGAGAGATTCCAGCAATCCGCTGGAGGGGCAGGGGAAGCATGGGAATTTGGCTTCACTGGAGAGAGTAGGAGGAAATTTGCCAGCAGCACCCCTCCCTCAAGGCAACAGAGGAAGAGGCAGGAGTTACCCCTGAATTAACCAGCAGTGACCTCCTTTGCTGGGGGAAAGGGAAAGCAGTGGGTGAATGCCCAGCATCCCCAGAGCTGGTTTTTCAAAAAGAGAAAGAAAATTAACTGATCTTTAGCTAGACTAAAGAAAAAAAAAAAAAAAAGGAATACTCAAATAAAATCAGAAATGAAAGAGGACACATTACAGCTGGGGATACTACAAAAATACATAAGATCTGTAAGATGAACAATTATATCTCAACAATTTGAATAACCTAAAAGAGATAGATAAATTCCTAGAGCTACAACCTACTGAGACTGAATCATGAAGAAATAGAAAATTTTAACAGACCAATAACGAGTAAGAAGAGTGCATAAGTAATCAAATTTTCCCGACACAGAAAATCTCAGAACCAGAAGGCTGCAATGATGAATTCCACCCAACATTTAGAGAATTAATACTAATCTTTCTCAAGTTCTTCAAAAGTATTGAAGACGAGAGAATACTTCCAAACTCATTTTAGAAAGCCAACATTACCCTGATACCGAAGTCAGATAAGGACACTAAAGAAAACTATAGAGCAGTAGCCCTTATGAATACAGGTGCAAATATTCCCAACAAACCATTAGCAAATGGAATTCAAAAACATATTAAAAGGATTATACACCATGATCAAGTGGGATTATCCCTGGGGTAAAAGGATGGTTCAACATATGCAAACCAATAAATGTGGTAAATCACATCAATAAATATAAAAATCATATGGTCATCTCAATAGATACAGAAAAAAAATTGAAAATATACAACACCATTTAATGATTAAAAACTCTCAACAAATTGGGTGTAGGAGGAATGTACCTCAACATAAAAAGGCATATATGGCAAATCCATAGTGAACATCATACCCAATAGTGAAAGACTGAAAGCTTTTCTGGTAAGATCAGGAACAGAATAAGGGTACCCACTCTTACTACTCTCATTCCATAGTACTTAAGTGCCAGTTAGAGCAATTAGGTAACACAAAGACATAAAAGACATCCAAATTTGAAATGAAGAAGTAAAACTGTCATTTTTTATGGATGATATGATCTTATATGTAGAAAATCCTAAAGATCCAACCAAAAAACTATTGGAAATAATCAGTGAATTCAGTAAAGTTGTAGAAGGTAAAGTCAACATACAGAAGTCAGTTGCATTTCTGTATGCTAACAATGAAATCTCTGAAAAAAAAAATGCTATCCCATCCACAATAGCATCAAAACAATAAAATACCTATGAACAAATTTAACCAAGGAAGTGAAATATCTGTACAAAGATAACTATAAGACTTTTATGAAAGGAATTAAAGAAGACATAAACAAGTGGAAAGATGTGCTGTTGTTAATGGATTGAAAGAATTAATACTGTGAAAATGTCCATACTACCCAAAGCCATCTATAGATTCAGTGCAATCTCTATTAAACTCTCAATGGCATTCTTCATAGAAGTAAAAAGAACAATTCTAAAATTTTAAATGTAACCACAAAAGATCCCAATAGCCAACACAATCCTGAGAAAGAATAATAAAGCTAGTGGCTTCATGTCTCCTGGTTTCAAACTGTATTACAAAGCTATAGTATTTCAACTGATATAATACTGGCATAAAAATAGACACATAAACTAATGAAACAGAATAGAGGGCCCGGATATAAACCACTCCATATATGATTGTTTAACATTTGACATGGAGCCAAGAACACTCAGTAGAGAAAGGAGAGTCTCTTCAACAAATGGTGATGGGAATACTGGATAATCATAGACCGAAAAATAAAATTGGACCCTTATCTTCCACCACATACAAAAAATTACTTGAAATACATTAAAAGCTTAAACATAAAATCCTGACATATAAAACTGCTAGAAGTAAAGAGAGGGATGAAGCTTCTTGACATTAGTCTTGGTAATGACTTTTTGGATATGACCCCAAATGCAGACATGACACAAAATCAAAAAGAACAAGTAGAACTCCATCAAACTAAAAGCTTCTGTACAGCAAAACAAACAATCAACAAATGAAAAGGCAACCTACAGAATGGGAAAAAAATTGAAAACCATGTATTGGATAAAGAATTAATATACAGAGTATATAAAGAATTCATACTCAATTAACAACAACAAAACCCCCCAACAATCCAACCTGAAAATGGGCAGAGGACCTTAACAGACATTTTTCCAAAGAAGACATCCAAATGGCTAACAGGGACATGAAAAGATGGCTAAAATGACTAATCATCATTAGAAATACAACTACCATATGATCCAGCAATTACACCTTTGGGTATATATTATTGTAAATAATGCTGTAGTAAACATGGAAGTGCAGATATATACCAAGTTATGGGAACAACCTTAGTGTCCACTGATGGATAAATGAATAAAGAAAATGTGGTACACACACACACATACACACACACACACACACTGGAATATTATTCAACTATGAGAAATAAGGACATCCTACTATTTATTACAACACGGTTGGACCTTGAAGTCATTATGCCTAGTGAGATAAGTAGACAGAGAAGACAAATACTGCATGATATTGGGGGCACGTTGGCTCACTAAGTCTCACTTGGAGCATGTGACTCTTGATCCTGGGGTTGAGTTCAAGTCCCATGTTGGGCATAGAGCTATAGAGCTTGATTAATAAAAATGAAAATAAAAGTAAAGTCTTCAAAAAAACCTTTCAAGATGCTAGTTTAGAAAAAAGTCTATAAAAATAATAAAAAATTTTTAAAAGTCTATGTATGATATCACTTATAAGTGGAATCTAAACAAGCCAAACTCCTGGAAACAGAGTAGAATGGTGGTTTTCAGGGGCTAGCAGGTAGGAAAATTGAGGAGCTGTTGTTAAAGTGTGCAAAGTTACAATGGGATGATAAATAAGTTCTAGATATCTATAGCACAGTGTAATGATTGCAGTCAACAATATTGTATCATGTACATCAAAATTGTTAAGAGACTGAACGTTAAATGTTCTCACCAGAAAAAAAGAAATTCTAAGTATGTGATATGATAGAGGTGTTAGCTAAAGTGTTGGTGTAATCCTATTGCAGTATGTAAAATGTATCAAATCAACACGTACACCTCAAACTTACACGATGTCATATGGAAATTATATCTCAATTTTTAAAAAGGAGTGTATCTTTGCTAACTCTTTTTGGAAAGGAAAAATAGTGGTATGGTATACCAAGTTCCCTTAAGTATACTTCAAATGGTATTATCAATTTAAAGAAGTGTTTTTAGAAACCAATGCTTTTAGAAACACACAGCATTAAAAAAAAATGGGATGCTTATATAATCAACTAGTTAGGAGAAATAGGACTTTCAGGGTAAACAGGATCATTTCGTAATTAAGGAGAACACAATCCTCTAACATAAATCAGAGTCAGTTAATACAGACAACCAAGGGTCCTGTCTTGCCTGATATGTGCGCCCTTGTGGACACACACATGCAAATCCTATGGGCCTAAGAGACCATGCTGGATTAGATTTATTTCTCATTTCTTTGATTTCAAAAGTTATTTCTATTGATTTTCAAGCAAAATTACCTGCCTCTCTATAATTTAACTCTGTGGGATTCTGGGGATTTTTTTTTTTTAAGATTTTATTTATTTATTTGACAGAGAGAAATCACAAGTAGATGGAGAGGCAGGCAGAGAGAGAGAGGGAAGCAGGCTCTCTGCTGAGCAGAGAGCCCGATGCGGGACTCGATCCCAGGACTCTGAGATCATGACCTGAGCCGAAGGCAGCGGCTTAACCCACTGAGCCACCCAGGCGCCCCGGGATTCTGGGGATTTGATGGTAAAGTCATTACTCATTAGACAGATTTGTAAGGAATAATTTTTAATTACATAGAACAGATGTAGGAATGAAAACATTGTAAGCAGAACAGTGGACAAAATGAAATTACTTCATCCAGACTAAAGGGAAAAGTTGGAGATAAGGACCTTCCTTGCAATCTCCCACCTACACTTCCTAGAAATAAACAAACAGGAATTTATGAACACAACCACAGAATTTACAGAAATGAAAAAAAAATCTCAAACAACTAGTAGTCTTTACAGATTTGGAAATCTCAGCTGAAGGGTTGAATATATAGAATGAACTGTCCCTATAGTGGGCACGGAGTCATGTGGTGATCTTTTTTTAAAAGCTCTCTTGGATGTGAACATCAGTTTCTTAGAAGCAGGCCCAATTGCTCCAGGAAGACAAGGAGGTCTTGAAATGATTCCAGAAAATTTCCCTTTGTAATCCCGCTTCTCTTTCCCCAACACATTCTCATCAATACTCTCATATAAGAAAGCAGCCAACAGATACCACCTTTTGATTGCTTGTAGCTTAAGGAATCCAGCTGTTAAGAAGTTTAGTTTACCCTCAAACCAGATCACAGATCTCAGGCTATGTGAACAGCCAGCAGGTTCAGGGGTCTTTACACATTTAGTTTGCCAGAAACCTGTACATCAGACCTGATGTGTCCACCTCTGAAATTTTAGATACTTTTCCAAATGGACTTCGAACCTTTCAAAGGGTTAGCATACACCTTCAGAAGCCAAAATGGCTTCTGATTACCATTTCATGAGTCCCGGAATACTTTCTGCCCAACATACCCCTACTTGAGGAATATTTTTGCCTCCTATCTCATCATTTAGAGCCCTGGGAACGGTTGACTATGCGTACTGAAATAATACCCCAGAATTATATTTTTGATACACTATAGTGTCTCTCAAAGGAACAACTTCTAACATTTTCTGAGATAAACAGAAAAAAAAAAAAAACCCACAACACTACAAAAAACCGTTCTGCACTGCTTCCTGAGCATTCTAAATGCCTAAGCTGAAGCAAAGCAGTCTTTAAGCTCTCCTCCCATCATAATAGCCTCAATTCCCTTTGTCTGTTTTAGTCTCTGTGGCTCTGAACAATCACACTTTGAGAAGAAACTGCCATTCTTTAGTGGAAACATTACTGAGTGCATTTCGAAATGAAACAGCTCTTGTTTAGAAATTGTCTTTTCACCGCAAACCACGCAATTAAGCTCTAGCTCTAAACTTATTCTTCAACACTTTTAAAATGAAGTTTGGCATAATATTAGATTTACAAAATAGTCGTGAAGGCAGAACAGAGAGTTCCAATATCTTATGTCCAGTTTCTCCTATTATTTACATTTTATATCAGATTGGTATATTTGCTATAATTACTGAAGCAATATCAATACATTATTATTACCTAAGTCCATACTTTTGATTTCCTTCATTTTTATCTAACATTCTTCTTCTGTTCCAGATTTTCCATACAGGATGACACTCAATTGTCATGTCTCCTTAGCTATTATGTTTTCTCAGATTTTTCCTTTTTAGGCCCTTGACAGTTTTGAGAAGTACTGGTCAGGTATTTTGTAGAATGCCCAATAATTGTGATTTGTCTGATGTTTTTCTCTAGATTGAACTGATATGGGTTTTGGCCAGGAAGACTACAGAAGCAATATGCTGTTTTCATCACACCATGTCAAGGGTCTACAGTATCAACATGACATCACCATTGATACCAACTTTGATCACCTAGCTTGAGTTGGTGTTAGTTTTTCCATTATAAATTTACTCTGTTCCCCCGGCCTTTCTCATACTGTTAGAATGTCACAATGCATAGTGCACACTTAAGAAGTGGAAAGTTACTCTATCTTCTTGCAGGTAAAATATCTACATAAATTACTTGGAATTCTTCATGGGGATTTCTCTCTTTTACTCCATTTACTTGTTAATTAAATCACTTAGTTATATAAGTATGGACTCTACGGCAGTATATTATAAATCACTCTAGCCTTCTTCTCTTGCTTGCTTGTCTATAAACTCTTACTCCAACCATGGGAAACTAGTTCCTGCCATGTGCCATCTGTGATGTGGTTACAACCATGAGACCATGACCTGAGCCAAACCAAGAGTCAGATGCTTAACCAACTGAGCCAAAATGAATGCTTTTAATGCTTTTTCTTCATTGACTGGCTTGATCATGTGACTGTTCTTTAGCCTGTTAATATAGTGTATTACACTGAATATTTTTTAATATTGATATAGCCTTTCATCCCCAGAATAAATAATATTTGGTCATGTTATAAAATTCTTTTTGTATATAGTTGATTTATTTTTGCTAATATTATTAAGGACTCTTACTTACATCTATAATCATAAAGGACTTGGCTCGTAGTTTCCTTTTTTTGGCCTGTTTTATTCAGGTTGGCATTATGTAAATACAGTCCTCATGAAATGAATTGGAAAGTAGTCCTTCGTTTTCTATTTCCTGGAAGAGATTGTTCACCACTGGTGTTAATTTCTCCTTTGATAGAATTCTCCAGTCAAATCATCTGGGATTACTGATGTCATTTTGGCAGTTTTTAAATTACAAAATCAACTTCTTTAATAGCTATAGGACTTCAAATTATCCTGCTCATATTCAGTGAGTTAGAGTCATTTATATTTTTTTAAAGGATTGGTCCATTTTTTCTAATCGAATGTCTATGTATAGAGCTTTTTTGTAGTGATCACATATACCGTGTTAGTTCCTGGAGGGTCTGTAGTTAAATCTTCTGTTCATCCCTAATGTTAGCAACCTGTGGGGGTCCCCCCCCATTTTTTGTCAGTATTGCTAGAGGTTTGCCAATTTTATTGTTTTCTAATTGAAGGACCTGCTTTTTTTTTTTTGGAGAATTAAGAATTTCCATTGTGTTTCTGTGATCATTCCCATTGATTTATACTTATGTTTAATATTTCCTTCCTTCTGCTTGTGTTATATTTTCCTCTCTTTTTTCTGGTTTCTTAAAAGAGGCTATTGAGTTGAGATCTATACAGTCTTCTCATTCAGGTTTGCTATCACATTGTACAACTCCTGGGAGCACCAAAGTGTTCAATGAGAAAAGTGCTCATTGAAGGGATGCTACACAGTAGCCTTACTCTGAACAGTACAAAAAAAAAAAAAAAAACACCAAATAACTGCAAATGTGTTCAACAACAGAATTGTATACCAGTAACCTAACAATGATTTGACTTTGACCTTTTCTCCTTGAAACTGAATAACTCTATTCAGAGGCAGGAGTTACCATGGTGTCACTAAAAATGTTTCAATAAAAAGTAGTACATCTTTTTGTCCTTGGTAGATATTGCTGTATCTGCCTTTTATATCTTTGTCCAATTGCTAAATAAACTAAATTTTGCCTCTTAACATTTCTCCTCCAAATTTACTGAAACCTCCAGTGTTTCATAATAAAAATGTAATTTATATATTAAAATTAGGTTGGTTAAATCCTCCTCTTGCCTGTATCTATCCCATGGCAAATTAAAAACTATTTTTTCTGGTCTTTTGAAAAGCCCTTACAAGTATTGATTTAAAAGACAAGATGAGAGGGATAATTCCTTTAATAGTTGGTTTCCAGGAAACTAAATGCTGCTAGATTAGTTACTAGGTCATTTCCTACAAATTACCTGGAGTTAGAGTTTGACCCGTTCTATGGATGTTTGGCTATGTAGGCAAGAAGGTGTGAGGGGTCAAAGATTATTTCAATTTGTAAATCTGTACAACTGAGAAGTATTTGTGCTATTAAAAGAAATAGGAAACAGGGGGAGGAAAAAAAAAAACCCTGAAGGTGTGGAGATAGAACAAAACATCCAGATAGAGATATCTAACTTTGCAGGCCTTTGTGAAGTTGGGGAGAGTTAAGGGTCAAAATTATATAATTCATACCTTTCACAAAAGTTTACTGACTCGCTATTGGGTGCCAGATTCTGTTCTCTACTGCGGGGTGCGTGTGACCAGAAAGTGGACTTGCAATCCTTAAACACTGGGTGTGTATGAAGAAAGGTGAAGAGCCAAAGCCACATGCTACTGTCACTCTTACACTTAGGATATGGGAAAAGGGAAGTGGGAGAACGGAGAATCAAAGAAATAACAGAAAAAGCAGAATACAATTAAACAGAAGTCAGGGGAAAGAATGGCAAAGCAGCAAGAAAGGGCTTAGAGAGCTTGAAGAAACTGAGAAAAAAGAGGAATACTGGAGATACGTTGGAAATATAACTTGTAATAATAATTGTTAATATTTATTGAACATGAAATGCTTCACATGAATGGTATTGCTTTATCCTCACCACACTTTCGTAAGAAAGAGCTTTCTTATTTCTGTTTTACAGATAGAGGAAACTGAGGCTTATTGATGAAAACCAGAGTTTGGCAGTAGTTAATGGGGTAAAACAGGTTTTATTTGGGAACTATTGCAAAAGGGGAAAAGAGACATTAATACTGGACTGGACTCAATGCTGAATACAGCAAGAACAGTGAAGGTTTATAGATGGCGGTGTGTGGTGAGTGACTAAAGGAAGCATTAAGGGTTGGAGGATTCTTGCTAAATCAACTTAGGTAGATTACTGCTGAAGGGAGGTCAAGGTATGACCGGATATCAAGATTAATCAGATACCAAGAGTTGGGGATTCTTGGGATGCCTGAGTTGCTCAGCTGATTAAGCTTCTGCCCCTGGCTCAGGTCATGACCCTGGGGTCCTGGGATCAAGTCCCACAAGGGGCTCCTTGCTCATCAGGGAGCCTGCTTCTCCCTCTACCTGCTGCTCCCCCTGCTTGTGTTCTCTCAAACTCTCTCTCTGACAAATGGATAAACAAAATCTTAAAAAAAAAAAAAAAGAAAGAAAGAAAGAAAGAAAAGAAAAAAGACTGGGGGATTCTTGGTAAATGGACCAAGCAGGATTCTTGCTACAAATGGACTAAGCAGGTCAAAGCCAAGTGTCAAACAAGGCCTAATCAAAAAGAGGGCTCAGAGGAGCCTGTCTCACATTTGATGAAAGAGAGAGTTTTTGTCAGGATTAGTTGTTAACTTTCTTGCTGAAGGGAAATAGTAGAGCAGAAGTTTAATCTCAGCTCTATTTGGCCCTAGATTCATGTACTTTTTAACCTCAGGATAAAGAGTTACAGTCAGTGTAAGCCCAAGCCAGTAGTTCCCAAACTTGGCTGCACATTAGAAACAACTGGAAGTCTTTTGAAAGTTTTGATGTGCAAGTCATAATGCCCACATCAATGAAATCAGGTTGTCTGGTATTAGTTGTTTTTGAACATTCCCCAGGTGATTCCAGTGCGCAGCTAAGACTGGGAACCACTGGGCTAATGAGTAAGTGGGCCAAGAAGAAGCAGAAAGCACTGTAGATTATGTCTTCAAGCAATTTTGCTGCTAAAAAAGGGAATTATGCTAGACAAGTTAGGAGTGTTGAAGAAATATGATTAAAAAAAAAAAACAATAGCTCCCAACCTAGAAATCCTCTCCACAGAGATAGTAAAGATAGAAAACAGTTTCATCTTCAAATAACCATGAAACCAAGATGTGAACTCACAGACACAGAAAGAAATTTCACCTTTTCATATAGCTAAACAAATAAAATCCAGTATGGCTATGTTTCAAAATAAACAATACAGTCCTTAAGTAAGAACATTGGACAGCACCTTCTGTCACACATAATTCATCCTAACTTTATCATGGAAATTGGGAAGGCCATCTATCTTACTTGAACAGCTTTATCCAGTAGGAAAACAAATTTCTCATGTCTTAGTGCCTGGTGGAAGTTTTGCAAATTGGAGCTAAGTGTCCACTGCAGTTGGGGTCTTACCTCACATGGTAATGGGGTGCTATCTCCCTTTATGTTGCACCTCAAAAAATTGGCTCCCAGGTCCTTGAGGAAATATTCCTGGGTTGTAAGACTGGAGAGCAGCTGATTTAGTCAATATTAAGATTTGTACATTTGAGAAGGGTAGAGAAAGAAATTCTGAAACAAAAGGGCAGGGAGGAAATCTCTTCCTTTATTTTTAACAGGGAGAATTACACCTTTTGTTTTTAATTTGTATCTGTCCTTACAGGGGATATCAGGATTAAGGAGTTTTTCTTTCCTTAAAAGAAGGAGACAGGAAAATAATGGCCCCTCTACCCTTCTGAGGTCGTTGGCTGAGACACCCCCCAAAAATACAGATTGGCAGGAGAAAACTGAACAGAAGGTTGATAAGATATATGCCTCCTGTGTACATGGCAGATACCCAAGAAAACAGAGTAACTGGGGCGCCTGGGTGGCTCAGTGGGTTAAAGCCTCTGCCTTTGGCTCAGGTCATGATCCCAGGGTTCTGGGATTGAGCCCCACATCGGGCTCTCTGCTCCTCAGGGAGCCTGCTTCCTCCTCTTTCTCTGCCTGCCTCTCTGTCTACTTGTGATCTCTGTCTGTCAAATAAATAAAATCTTAAAAAAAAAAAGAAACAGAGTAACTCCCTGAAATGGCCCACACCACCACCTTAAATCCATCTTTAGCTAAAGACAAAAGAAAATGACTCACGTGGGGAGCCAATTTTCTGGGAGGTTATCAGGAAAAGCAAGAGGAAGGAGGATATGATTGTTACGCAGATTAGAGTCACTGGGTCCTCCACAGGTGAGTTTCTAGAGATCCCAGTCAGGGATCCCCCAGAAGGGATCTTGAGATCCCTTCTCTTCCTGGTACAGAGAGGGAGACATTCCTTCCTAATGAAAATTTCCTTCATAAATATAAATTTTTCTTACAAAAGGGTAACTTCTCTTGGGTTTTCAGAGCATCTCCTGTGTCTACTGTTTCGTGAAAATAATCAGCTCAAGATAATCCTTAAGTCAAAGTGGCATACTCTGGGGTGACATATTCTTCTCCCCTTTGCTATTCTTACACAGACAAATGAAAAATGCAAGCTAAGAGTAAAAAAAAAAAAAAAAAAAGTGCAAGAAGAGGACATTAAATCTGCCAGAGAACAGAGATATTGATGAAGAAAGACTCCAGAACAGGAGAGAAGCACTGACATAAAAAAAATCTATGTAAAGTGTAAACTTGGGCCAGGAGATACTTCTTCCTGTGAAATGAGAGGGTGAAGGTACAGACATGATTTTATGGAGGAAGAGGACTTACATGTCTTCCTCCTCTCGAATCTACCATGTCTCTCCATTAGCACCATCTCCAGGGATGGAAAACTCAGCAGTTGCAGTCCAGGGCTGGTTCATTTCAGAAGGGCACAGTTAACAGCAGTGTTCCTCTAACTCATCATCATCCTCTGATGAAGAAGATTCTAAGAGACAATGATTTTTTTTTTAATTTTCTCTGACTCAGATTACCAAAATAAACTTTAGTCTTTATCAGTGATAAGGGGAAAACTGTGCTCTAAGATGGCTGACCAAACCAGCAAGGGAATTCCAGTCCCCTCTCAAAGCCTTTTCGGGTTTTTCTTCCCTACCCCATTTCCCGCTCCCACCAAAAGCACCAAATATGCAGAAGTAGAAGGGTATAAATTACCCTCCCTGGTTGTGCTCAGGGCTCAGACCTTTGGAGATCACTCTCCTCTGAGCCCACTGGTGTTAAATAAACCTCTAATCCTCCAAAGTGTCCTACTGCCAGTTGGGTCTCATGAACCAGTCCAGGTTCCATGACATCAGAGCTCCGCCATTTCCAAGCCACCCAAGGTCCCACATAGCTAACAAAAGGAAAAGCTAAAGTCAAGGAGTTTTTGACAGAGACCTTTCTATTTTATTTAAGACTTCTTTCATAAATGTGTTAGATCAAACAGGGTTATCTCTAAAAAAACACAAAGAAGAAAATAAGTTAACTCAAGGAGGGTTTTTTTGTTTGTTTGTTTTCCTGCTGCCATTCCATGTTTTCATCAAGTGTCAGGTGCCCCACATCCAAGGTAACTTGAATCATCCATCTTTTTTTTTAAAGATTTTATTTATTTGATAGATAGAGGTTACAAGTAGGCAGAGAGGCAGGCAGAGAGAGAGAGGAAGTGAAGCAGGCTCCCTGCTGAGCAGAGAGCCCGATGCAGGGTTTGATCCCAGGACACTCGGATCATGACCTGAGCCGAAGGCAGAGGCTTTAACCCACTGAGCCACCCAGGCACCCCTTGAATCATCCTCTTAAGTACTCCATGAGATATTTGTATTTTCATCTATTTAAGTTAATTGATTGAAGATAGAATAGGTAAAATCTCAGATGAAAAGACAGATTTGTATAGGATCATATGCAGATGTGGACACAGTACACTGAAGGGCAAAAGCCACATGGCCTATTGGGATTCTACAATAACAGCTCAAGGCAGGAGAAAAAGCAAAGAGCTAAAGATTCTAACTTCAGCCTTTACAGTTCTGTTAACTGGGGTACCTAGAGTAATGCCTTGAGTTAATTCCCCTGGACCTCAGCTTCCTTATTTGTGTAACAAAATGGATTTTGCTGTGTGTTGGAAGGCGAAATTATGCTCAGAGACTGAATTTGTCTTTGCCAGCAATTTATTTAACACAGGCTCACTGTGGGAATTTCACAGGCCAGTAGCATACAGGATAATGTTTCTTAATAAGCCAGTAAAGAAATAACATACTCCAAACCAATGATAGATTAATCTCACTATTGAAAGTGGACTTTGGCTGCCTCCATTTTGACCTCAAATTTTCTAGTTGGGTTCTTCTTTCCAGCTGTCCCTTGGCTCAGGCATAAGCTCCTGAGGGCAAATTATCCCCTGATAGGACCAGAGACTGCCCCCTCAAACTAATCCCTGAGCCAGCAAGACACCACACCAAAGCAATGTTTGATTTGACCTTCACTGCCTACCTGCATATACCCACCCACATTTGCCCCACAATGTCCTTATAAACCTGGAAGCATTTTTGGCACTTTGGAGACCATCTTTTGAGACGCTAGTCTGCTGTCTTCCCAGTGTTGGCCTCACTGAAATAAATCCTTTATTTGACCATCGCCCATTTCTCTGCCTTTGGATTTTGTCAGTGGCCAGTGGCTGAACCTTGTCTGTTTGGGACCTCTGGAGTGAGATGCTCCTGCTGCCCTGTGCCCTAGCTACACTACTATTCCAGGGAAGTGGAGATGAGAGGAATAAAGCCCAAAGTTAGTTGAGGTAAACTGTGGTAGCTGGGTAGCTCAGTCAGTTAAGTGTTGGCCTTCAACTTGGGGCATGGTCTCGGAATCCTGGGATAGAGCTCTCTGCTCAGTGGAGAGTCTGCTTCTCCCTCACCCTCTGCTTCTGCTGCTCTTCTGTTTGTGCTTACTCTCTCTGTGTCAAATAAATAAATAAAATATTTAAAATTAAAAAAAATAATAAATGTGGTATCTCTCCTGATGGGATGGGGGCCTCCAAATGTGGGGTGATGATTGGGTGGAGGGTGATGGTTCAGGCGGGGAAAGAATTCACCAGAGGCAGAACAAAGGAGCTTGATGTTTACTGACTACACTGCAGGGGAGCAGGGAGCAGAACAGTGGAGGAGAGGCTGTCTGTCAGGAGGCAGTGGATGGGGGCTGTTTTTAAAAGGGGGAAGATAAGGGGGTATGGCCACAAGTGGAATTTTCTCTTTTTTTGGTAACTCTGCCTTGCTGGAAGTAGCCCATTGGTCAGGGCCTATGGATATCTTGAGGTGGGTTGCTGGATGGGCTTGTCTAGATTCAGCTAGGGGGTCCCCATGGGCCCTTCCCGCATTCCATGGCCCAAGCCCGTTGCCTAAGAATGTCCTCTGCATACATCTTAATACAGGCTGGTGTAAAGTTTTTTCCGGCGAGATAAACACACCACCAGGCAAAGTGGGTGCAAGATTTATTAACAACGCTCTCTGGCGAAGTTTCAGGGCTCAGGAGAAGGGGAGCCAGGAAAGTTGTGCCGGGAGGAGGTGGGCACCCTCGGGCGAGGTTCTGCGACTCTGGAAAGCAGAGTGGCGGAAGTCGCGCCCAAGGCAGGGAGGAGGGGGCTTTTAAGGGGTTTTGGGGAAAGCTCAGGGGTCTTTTGGCAAGTTTCCCTTATTTGGATATCCCACCTGCTCATCGGGATCCCATTGGTCCACAGGAGCCCGGGGCGGGGGTCTCAGATTCCTGCTTGGGCCTTTGTTCTCCTGTCCGAGCTCAGGTCTTGTGGCGGGACTTTCACCATCTTTAGTAGCCCTTCCTGCCAGCCCAACAGCTGGTACTTGGGAAAGATGGCTCAGCCACCCAAGAGTTGATGTCCAGCTCCAAGCCCAAAAGTAAAATCTCCTGTGGCTAGAGCATATTGCTAGGGACCTCTGGTATGGGTGTTGATGGGTAAGAGGATACTCTTCAATGGACCCCTGCACGGTTTTCGCCACTGTGCGGGAGCTCATCACCCCAAGGTCCTCAGAGAGCTAGTTCAGATCAGCAAAGTCTAGCCTTTCCCAGACCATAGACTCTCAACTAGTCTTACAAACTCTGGGTATGTAGAGTCACAATGTTGCCTCGCCGTAATTGGGGCTCCTGATTTATTTATTGATGTACTAATTAATTAATTAATTGTTTTCATATGTTTTTATTGAGGAGTCCCCAGTGGGGCCCCATAGCAAATGAACTACTGAGCTCTTATCAATGAGAACAGATGAGCTAGTGACAGCCGGACACGATTTACCTCATTTTTAGAGCAAAACTTTTCTCTTGCAAACGATCTCATTTTTGTCATAAAACAGCTGGATATGAATGTAATAAACCAGCAGACAGGATTTGTTACATTAATGATACAAGGAGGACAGTGGACTGAGGCAGCTCTAAAGACACCTACATAACCAAAACAAAAATCTAAGCCTGTAAATGTCTCGCAGTTATAAAAATGGAAATCTGAAGAGAACCAGACACAAAGAGCCAATGTGGTTTTAAACTACAGCCAATCAGTAACTTCTTTACATTGTTTCTGCCTTTGCTCTCAAAATGTCTCCAGCTGCCTTCATGGAGCACTTCTAACCACTTCTTGTTTGGTACTGCCGGATTCAAACTGATGTTGGCTCAAATTAATTCTTAAAATTTGAATATGCCTCAGTTTAGCTTTGATCAGATTCCATGATTTAGCCCTCCAACTTCTATTGAGAAGGGAACAAGATAAAAAGGCTTTAAACTGCAGCATAAGGAGTTAAGACTTGTTGTGAGAAAAAAAAATCCTAAGTATTATAGCTATACTGAAAATCTTCCTGGGATACTTTTTTTTTTTTTTTTTTTAAAATAGCAAAACTCGCTATGTATGAAACAGTGGTGAATAAAATTACAATAAAGAAAGTGTCTCAAGAAAGGTCCTTCCTGGCCATGAATATAACTGGTTCTAAAATAAGTAAATTAAATGTTCCCCCGGAAGTCAGTGTTACTGTGGAATCAGACAACTGGCCATTGGAAATGTTTGATGCTTGCACCATGGGTGAGCAGCTCCCACCGAGGTCCAAAAGCAATCCGGGCACTAGAAAGCTCTGGATTTGTCTCCAGAGCATTAGCATTTTTATTGCTTTATGATCCATTCATATCCATATAAAAGTGATTTACTCCCTCGGTATGTGCAATATAACACTAAAGAATTAGCACTGGAACAGCCTCAGGGGTCAATTAACCCAAACCTGGAATTCTAAGCAGTAGAGATTAGTTTTTGCAATGTCTCCCAGTAATTAAATCTAGCAACTGAAGGTGATTCCGCCACTTTTCTAAACACACTGTTTTCAATTCTTTTAACTATCACTGAGTCTAATCTCCTCATGTATATAAAAATCACTTAGGGATGACTATGGGTATTTATATTATAGAAGACCAGAATATGCCACCCCAAAATATGACTGCAGGAGACCAGAATATGCTACCCTGATTATGCCTCTTTGGTACAAGGATTATTTTTAGCTGCTTATTTTGAGAACCAGCAGATATGAGAGAGGCTCTGAAAATAGAGTAGAATTTACCCTTTTGTCAGGGAAATTTACATTTATAAAGGAAATCTCCATTTGTAAGGGTGTCTCTTTCGGTACCAGGAAGAGAAGAATGACTCTAAATCACAAGAGAATCTTATCAATGGAGAAGGCCCTACTTAACTGTGTCTAACAAACCTCACCCCTGTTTCCCTAGCTTTTCTGGCTCACCTCCCCATAACCAGCCTTCCCCACATCCTTCTGTTTTAGCTGAAGATGTTTTTTTTTCAGAGGAGGCCTCATTCCCTTACCCTATGTTCTTTAGGGGTGATGTAGAGGTCCCCAATGAATGTGCATACAGGCATCCATGCTACTAGAATCCAGGGGGCTGAACCAGGATTATCTTTGAATCTCCTAGCATTCATTTTGGGTAGGCTACCAACCAGAGGGTGTATCAGTCAGGCCTACCTGAGGTTACTAGTAGGAGATAAAGACACATAATGTCAGAAATGGTCAGGGAAGAATCCTGAATTTTCCAAATAGTTTTATATATTTTCTCTCCCCTTTTCTCTGATTATAACCCAGGCAGAAGCCAACAGATCAACCCATTCTGGAATGGCCACTGAAGGAAAGCAGAATTTACCACCCTAAAATATGTCACTTTGGCATGGGGATTATTTTGAGCTAAAGCCAATCAAAATCCACCAGATTCAGGAAAAGCTTTTTACTGTAAGGGCCTATTTAGCCAGAGCAATTCCATCTGGTTAAACAGTGATTTTGTTGTTCATGCAGTAAAACTTAAACTGACCCTGTGCGCACCCCCACCCCAGGGGAACTTACTTAAAAGCAAGTCCCGGAAACCAGTAGAATATGGTCGACCAGTCCCTGATAACAGAGCCCAAATACACGGGCGGGTCAGGTCAGGTGGAGGGAACAGAGCCTGAATGCAAGGATGAGTCAGGGCAGGTGGAGACATCCAATCAGTGAAGCGTGCATACTGTCTCCCTAGCTACCAAGGAGTGTGGGCCCCGCCTTTTGGGTGCCTTTTGGGTGCCAATTCTGACCAAGGTGATAGGCTAGTTCAAATGGCTACTATGGGGTGAATTGTAATTCAATTGGCCACCCGTGTGTGACCTAGCATGACTGTGAAGCTTTCTCTGTGTGTTACAATCTCATTGGCCACCTGTGTGTGTCCAGGCTCAACCACATGACCTTTGCTCTATAAGAGTTAGTCTGTAAGGCAGGGAGGGGTCACCCTCTCTGTAAGAGGTGGCCCCGAATGGTCGGTTTGATTCTCGATGCTTGGCGAGAAATAAAGCTTTGCTTGACCTTCACTTCGTATCAGTCTCGCTCCTTTGATTACAGACCTAACATTTGTGGAAGCCAAGAAAAACAGGGCTGTACCCACCTCGAGTCTAGCCCTGACATAAGTACAGCCATCTTGGCAAAGCAAAAGCTGGCACCTTGCACCCCCTCTCCACCCGCTCTCCTCCCCTCGGCAGTATGTGTGACATTCCTCAACTACCTCTAACTGCCCTAAAAGAAAAACAAATAGTTAACTTACAGAGATCACAATCCTGCAAGACAGGAGTCTCCCTAGGTTTACAAATGTCCTAGAGATCTACAAACAAAGAAGCTATCTAACAATAGCACAATTTCCAGAGGCAAATAACTCAGTTCCTCAAGCCCTAAATAAAGTTAAATTTCTTCTAAACCCAAATCTCACTAACAAGGATGCTTGATAGCAAGAATGTGAAATTCCACCAGGAAACTCCCAATTGTCTTCATGTTAGTGCCTCATTAAAGAGAAAAATGGACTTGGCTTGATAGTAACCAGGACTTCAATATCCTGACAGTCTTCTTTACCCTGATAGCCCTTCTGAACACCTACTTTGTCCTCACCCACCGCCAAGTCCACCCCTACTCTGCCTTTAAAAACTCTGACTATAATCTGGCTTGCGGTCCAAGTCCCTACTCCGCTGTGTCGGGTATACTTGGGCCCAAGCTTAAGCTTGTCAAATAAACCTTCGTGTGATTGCATCGGTGCTTGGCTCCTTGGTGGTCTCTTGGATGCGAAAACTCGGGCATAACATATTTACCTCTCCCCAGTTGCCTAAATTTACATTGGAAATGGGGGGGGGGTGTGCCAGAAAGAGAGATATTACTAGAGATACCTTTTTACATGAGAAATTTACCTGCATAGCAGGGCAGCCTTTGTTTCCCAAACATCTCTTCTTGCCTTCTTGTGAATGGCCTTCCTCCCCTTTGTGTCCCCATACCTCTACTTGTTTCCTTAGCTCAGGGTGTTATAGAAGCCTCAATTGCCTGATTGCCTTTTTGGTCTCATATTTTTATGGGTCTACCATATGTATGAAATTAAGTTTGCTTTTCTCCTGCTAATCTGTTTTATATCAATATAACTACTAGACCAAAGAACCTAGAATAGAGGAAGAAAAATATTTTCTGCCCTTACACCACATTCTGCAACCAAATTGTCTTATTAAAAGGTATGGACCAGGAAGAGACAAGATAGATCAAGACAGAAATAATTTTTAGATGATTTTTTAAAAATACATTCCAGGGCACCTGGGTGGCTTAGTGGGTTAAGCCTCTGCCTTCAGCTCAGGTCATGATCTCAGGGTCCTGGGATCCAGCCCGCATCAAGCTCTCTGCTCAGCAGGGAGCCTGCTTCCTCCTCTCTCTCTCTCTCTCTGCCTGCCTCTCTGCCTACTTGTGATCTCTGTCTGTCAAATAAATAAATAAAATCTTTAAAAAAAACCCACACACATTCCACTTTGCAGTGATGCCAACAGCCCAAGGATGCTAAGGGACATGAATGTCCATCAAATACCATGATCACTGGCCCATTTTGGGGTGACTTTTATGACAAAAAGCAAACTATTGTCAGACTGTAGATGTTTTGGAAAGTGGAACATGGTACAGTTTTGATTTAAGGGTCATAAATGGGGGGGCCAAAATTATCTGATTGGACTGAAACAGCAAAACCATGACCAGAAAAAGTGTTGACAGCAATGAAGTACCACAGATAGCCTTAAAAAAGGAATCAAGATTCCATTTAGTTGATTTGCCAGAAGGAAGGAACAATGACTCTTGCAACATGTCCTCTTGTTATGAGTCAAATGGGTCAACTTTTGGCGAGTCCCAAGTTTGGCATGAAGTGCTAACTTCTGCTCCAGAAACACATAGTGCTTTAATTTATGTCCAGTCTATAAAAGTAGACATATTTCCATATTCAGTACAATGACAAATTTAGCTAGTGATGATGGCCATCTGAGTAGGCTTGATCAGCAGCTTGATTCCCTTTGGCCTCATTAAGAATAGGCTCTTACTTTAGACATTTACATTAGTGACTTTGTCTGATTGTCAACTGAAATTTGTTTCCATAGTTCATGGCTCCAAAGAGGGGTTTATTTTCATCTACCAGTCTGTAGTCTTCTAAGCGGTAGACCAGATACCTGGGACATTGGCAGTGACCCAAAATGTAAAAAAGATTCATAAAGGGACATATTGGCCAAAGCTATTAAGACTACTTTGAGTCCTGTCCACTGAGTAGAGTAGTCACATCCACTTTTGTTTATAAGTAGCTGGAACTAAGACTGAACATCAGTAATGGCTTGATAGATGCTATAATGCTTTAATTAATTGAGCCTTCAAGAAATCAAGCCCAGAAATTTAGGAGAACATTTGTGAATCAAGAACCCCATTGAGCTAACAGTATTGCTTCACGAAGGCAGTGGAACTGAGGATAATAATTCCTCCAAGGGGGTAGCTGACTTTTTTAAAGATTTTATTTATTTATTTGGTGGAGGGAGAGAACACAAGCAGGGGGAGAGGCAGGCAGAGGGAGAGAGAGAAGCAGGCTCCCCACTGAGCAGGGAGTCTGATGCAGGGCTTGATCTGAGGAACCTGGGATCAGGACCTGAGCCAAAGGCAGATGCTCAATTGACTGAGTCACCCAGACACTCCACTGAATTTTTTTGATATAAAGTCAAATGCAGAACCAGCTACTCCACCTGTGCTCTTGACTATGTCATTTCCCTTCAACTACTGAGGCCTGTTGTGTTCTTAACTTGTTAATGAACCTGTATGTATCTTAATTTGTTTATTGGCTATTTCTATTTATTTTCTTTTTTAATTTTTCCCCACTTTTACTCTTTTTTTCCTCATTTATTTTCTGTGAATTGTTTGTTTACATTCTCTGCTCACTTTTCTATTCAGTTGTTCATACCTGTATTGCTTTGTTGAAATTCTTTTTATGTTTTCCAGTGAAGATGATATTTAAGCCCAAATTTTAAGCCATCTCTTTTTCCTGGCTGTCTCCCATGTTTATATGAGATACATGTGTTAATAAACTTTTTTCTCTAGTTGTTCTGTCTTGTGTTATAGGATCCCCATCTAAGAATTTTGAAAAGTACAAGAAAAATTATTTTTTTCCTCCCTTACAATATACATAGAAGTGTTACCAGGTACTAATTGTTTCTGTGTTTCTCTAAGATTCTTAGAAGAAAATGTCACCTACACAAAGATTATTACCTTTGATTAAGTGAAGCCCAGGTAAGCACTCTCTACCTTGCATAGAAGATAAAACATTTTAATCAGAAAAAAAGTGTTCATAGCCCAGTTTTAGCCTGTGTGTGAATGTGTGTACACTAATGATCAACAATAGGGGCTATTGTGTATGAAAATAAACACAGATGTTTCAGTCAGGCTGAGAAGAAAGAAATCAAGGGTGACAAAGGAACAGCACAGTTTTTATAAGCCCTGGAGGACCAGAGGACCTAAAATGTAGAGAGACAAGCACTGGAGACTAGAAGACAGTTTCTAACATCCCTGTCCTTTGATCATTTATTACCTAGGGTGACATGCACTTTCCCAAAGCTAATACTGTCCTGTCGTAAGCACTTGGTATTTCTGAGGAGAACTCCTTCTAAAAGCTGAAGAGACAAAGTTTCTCAAAGAAAGATGAATCATAATTAGATTGTCAATTAGGAGAGTCCCAGGATCACAGAATTGGAAAGGGAACTAAGAAATTTGACCAGACTTCTCATCCAAGGAAGCACCCCTTCTACAACATCTGGGCGGGGTGAGTATTCATGTTCTGCTTGAATACTTTGAGTGACTGGGAAGTGCTTTGGAGAAGGAAAATGTAATAGTCTTCCTTTCGTTGAGCAGAAATCTGCCTTCCGTAACTCCTATGTATTGACTTTGCTTCCACCCACAGAAACTATAAAAGATATGTAATTGAACCCAAGTCCATCTGCCCAATGTGTAGCAAAGCCAATCACTGAGACATCAAGTATGCAGCAAGAAAAAGGTTTACTTGAGAGGCAGCCAAAGGAGAGGAAGGGAGGACAAGCCTCAAATATGCTTCCCTGAAGGGGGAGAGAACAATCTTTTTATAACCATAGGGGTTGAGATTACATACCCATTGATGAAAAGGGTGGGAAAATTTTTGATTATTCATGAGGAAAAATGGAGCATGCACCTTGAGCAAACATATATGTAACATATATCCCATGTCCAGTTTGGGGTGAAAGACTTAACATCAGAATGAGGAAAAATTCATCCCCTGACTTTAGGAGGTTATTTTAAGACAAGGAGAAGGGGCTATGGGCAAATTCTGAGAGCCTTTACAAACTGGATGGTTTGTTATCTCGAGTAAGGAATGCAAGACCTTGCTTGTTCATAGGCTGGAACCCTATCAGTTGACCTTGAGTCCAGGCTTCTACAGAGATAGCTAGTGAGTTCGTTAGTGAGGTCTGAAAAGACAAAATAGCTGGTGCATCTGGGTGGCTTAGTTGGTAAGCGGCCAACTCTTGATTTTGGTTCAGGTCATGAGCTCAGGGTCCTGGGATAGAGCCCCATGTTAGGCTCTACACTCAGCAGGGAAGCAGCTTGAGGATTCTCTCTCTCTCTCTCTATGCTCCTTCCCCTGCTCTCTCTCTCTCTCTCTCAAATAGATAAATCTTTGGAAAAAAAAAGACATAATAGCTGATTGGAAGAAATAGTTCTGTGAAAATCAAGCTTTAAATTTTCTGCTAGTTTCTGCCTCATTAACTCTATGGGACACTGTTTCAATTTTCCCCTGAGTTATGATCTTTCCTCAATCTTGAGGAATTGAGATGATGACTGTGCTGGCTACTTCCTTATCTCCTCAGGTAAGGTAGATTTTGGTTAAAGTACAGTTTTTATAAATCTTAGCTGTAAGCAAAATTCCTTCAATGATTAATATCCCTACCTGCAGGGCTAAGCAGAAGTTTCTAATCTATAGGTCACAGCAGCAAGGGAAATGGAGGCAATATAAAGTTTTTCCTTGTTACAGATATACATACATATAATTCCACTTTAATATGACAGTTCTTCAAGTATTTAGAGATAGGCCTATTTACTTTAAAAAGAGATAATGTAAGAATCATGTTTCAAATCTGTGTAAAACACAGCAACATGCATATACAGAGCTGAATGTGTTGCTCTACATGTATTTCGACCAGCACAAATGCCACAGTAGACTATTAATCCTCCCACTTGATGGACTTCTATTAATGTGATCTAAAATCCGACCCCCCCATCCTGCCAAAGGCAGATGCTTAACTGACCAAACCACCCAGACACCCCAATAACTATTATTTTAGAGAGACTCAGTATCTTTTATAACTCTAAATGGGAAGAAAAGAGCACTAGACAGGTCTCTCTCATCCCTTTTCTTTCTCTTTCAAGAAAAAGGAACTGGGATTTAGAATTATGTGGGCCAAACTAATATTACTGATAAGGGCCAATTCATAAACTACCTAGAATATCTCTCACTCAGAAAAGCCTACTAGTTTAGCCTGTTTTCTCTCCAGGATTGATTCAGTCTAACAGTGAGTGTGTGACTTTTACAACCAATACCATACATCTGTCTAGGTTTTGCTAGTTTCTGATATTTGTCTTGAGTGATTCTAGCAAAATAGGCTGTCTTTATCTTTTCTTATGTTTTCTTATTGAGCTAGAAGTTTATGACATAGTAGACTGTGTTGATGCTTTAAGAAAATGTTTCCTTTCAACCAAACATTTCCATAGACTTTCCTGCCTCCATTTTTTAAAAGTAAACTCTATGTCCAACATGGGGCTCAAATTCACAACCCTGAGATCAAGAGTTACATGCTCTACTGACTGAACCAGCCAGGTACCTTCCTGCCTCCATTCTTATCCCCTTGTTATATGCTTGTGTTGGAAAGAAAAATTTCTCTATTGTTCAAGGTTCTTTTGGCTAGTCTAAGAATGAAATTGACATGAGATAGATCAACAGAAAAAAAATCAAATTTAATTACTTAACTATGGGAAATCCACATAAACATGAATGGTTCCAAAAATAGGAAAAATGAGGTGTGTCATCCTGAACTAAGAAGAAGGGGTTAGGAGTCTGGGACTTCAAAGGAAACAAAAGCAATTTACAGGAAGATGAAAAATAATAAATGCTTCATAGACAAATGATTGCTAGGCCACATGAAAACAATGTAACACAGAGAGGAATTTTAACAAACAGACTTTGCTAAATACCTGTCTGCCACTCCTAGTTCATATTATAATGTAGTTTTCTATGGTGATTGCTGTCTTTCTGGAGCAAGTCTTACATTTAAATTCTTTTAGGCAGTTGGTGGGGGGAGATCAAAGTTTCTCCTGAGTTATTTGGGCCTTAATTGTTTTCAGTTTGAAATAACCTGAGGGCCAAAGTGACACATCTTGGGGCAACTCATTCTGAACCAAATGCCTACACTTGTGAGTGAATGCCTGAAAAGAGAATAAAGGAATCAGATCTCTCTAGTAATGTGAACAAATATTAGTTGAGAAGAACTAAATCCTCAGCAGAACCACATACATATCTGCTTAAGAGCAGATAAGTTTTATAAATAGTAAACACATATGAATATACTTAAACAATAAAAAGAAGCATAAATTACAAATGTAGATCATAAGGATAAAATGATGAAATTCTCTTTGAGGATCCTTCTCTCCTTAGGATATCTCTTGAAAGTTGAAATGGCTGAAGAGGAAGCTAACCCTTTTGATTTTATAATTCAATTCACATATCTTTTGCCCCTTGGAAATATAAGCAGACATTTTTGAAATTAAGTCTCTCAGGAGGTATACAAGCTACACCTCAGTACATGTCTCTCAAGGAGAAAAGAGTTTTCATTATTCTTTGTTCTATTTTAAGGTATACATTTATGTGAAATTCTGTCCAGACTTTGTAAGTCTGTCCACACTATTGTGTTACCTTATACACATTGAATGTGATCATGCTTATGTGATATTAAATTGTGTTAAATTTCTCCTTTCTCTCTTCATACAGAGGGGTCTATCTATTGCTGGCAGGATTTTTAAAAATTTCCTTACAGCTTTTAACTAGAACATATAATCCCTCCTTACTAGAGCATCAATAAAGGATTTTGTTATTTTGACTACAGTAGTCCTGAATTTCATTACTCCTGAATCACCTCCTTATTTCATGCTTTGGGCTCTATGGCTATGAGGGAGGAAGAATAATTTTCCTTCTACCCTTTTAGGTTCTGGGCTGAGGACCTCTCCTCCCCCTGTAGTAAGAGACAGATTAAATAGGAGTAAAGCAAACAGAAGATTAACAACATGTATACCTCTTGTATACATGGGAGATACCAGGAAAATTGAATAACTTCCTAATATGGCCCAAGCCACCACCTTAAAACCACCTACAGCTAAAGACCAAGGAATATGATAAGGGTGGGGAGTCAGTTATGGGAAGTTACCAGGAAAAGAACAGCAAAGGAGGCTATGGTTGGTATGCAGATTTAGTTTGTTGCCTTCTCCATTGATAAACTTTTCTAGACATGTAGTCATTCTCTTCCTGGTACAGAGAGGGAGATACCCTGACAAATGCAGATTTCCTTTATAAACATAAATTTCTCAGTCCAACCATGAAATCAAAGAAGTCAAAAACTCTCTTACCACTATCCCCAGTTTTATTCAAAATAGCACTGGAAGTCCTAGCTACAGCCATTAGACAACATAAAGAAAGAAAAGGCATCCAAATTGGTAAAGAAGAAGTAAAACTCTCACTATTTGCAGATGATGTGATACTGATGAGGGAGCAGGAGGCTGGCTGAGGACAAAGCAAAAGGGGCGCCTGGGTGGCTCAGTGGGTTAAGCCTCTGCCTTGGGCTAAGGTCATGATCTCAGGGTCCTGGGATCGAGCCCTGCATCGGGTTCTCTGCTTGGCAGGGAGCCTGCATCCTCATCTCTCTCTCTCTCTCTCTGCCTGCCTCTCTGCCTACTTGTAATCTCTCTATGTCAAATAAATAAATAAAATCTTTAAAAAACAAAACAAAAAACAAAAACAAAGCAAAAGCTGGCACCTTGCACCCCCTCTCCACCCACTCCCCTCCTCTCGGTAATATATTTGACATTCCTCAGGCACCCTTGACTGCCATAAATGATTAACAAATAGTTAACTTGCAGAGATCACAATCCTGCAAGACAGGAGTCTCCCTTGGTTTACAAATGTTATAGAGATCTACAAACAAAGAAGTTACCTTATCAATAGCACAATTTCCAGAAGCAAATAACTCAGTTCCTCAAGCCCTACTGTCACCCTCCCCTCCATAAACAAAACTGGAGGAGGCTGAGGTAGAAGGAAATGTAAGTATAGTTAAATCTCTTCTGAACCTAAATCTCATTAACAAAGACCCGTGATAGCAGGATTGTGACCTCCCACCAGGAATCTCCCAACTATCTTGATGTTAATGGCTGGCCAAAAGACAACATTGATACCTCCGGTATCCCGGCACCTTGTAGGCCCTCTTTAGTGTATGAAAGTTCCATTGAAACCTCCCTTCCCCTCACCTTCCCCCAACTGCAAGGTACATAACATGCCATCTCTCATAACCCCGGGCAGCAGCTCTTCCTGCCCATGGGTCCTGTCCCCGTGCTTTAATAAACTACCATTTTGCACCAAAGATGTCTCAAGAATTCTTTCTTGGTCATCGGCTCCAGACCTCAGCCCACCGAACCTCACCTAGGTTCTAGAACTTCATCAATACTACATATAGAAAACCCCAAAGATTTCACCAAAAAACTATTAGAACTGATAAATGAATTCAGTAGAGTCTCAGGATGCAAACTCAGTGTACAGAAATCTGTTGCATTCCTACACACTAATAACAAAGCAGCAGAAATTGGAATCAAGAAAACAATTTCATTTACAACTGCACCCAAAACAATAAAATATTCAGCTTTTTGAAGAAGACATAGCAGAGCTCTGGGAACCCCATTCTTGCTCTTGACTTACTGCTGTCTGTGCTCACTGAGGAACAAGTTGGTCAGGAAGCTATGCCACAGCCATGACTTTTAAAGACACTGGGAAGACACCCAAGGAACCAGAGATGGTGATTCGCAGAATTAGAATTATTTTAACCAGCTACAACAGAAAATCTTTGGAGGAGATATGTGCTGCCTTGAGTAGAGGTGCAAAGGAAAAGAATCTCAAAGTGAGAGGACCAGTTTGGATGCCTACCAAATCTGAGAATTGCTACAAAAAAAGCTCTTTGTGGTGAAGGTTCTAAGATTTGGGATTGTTTTCAGATGACGATCTACAGGTGACTCATTGACTTGCACATTCCTTCTGAGATTGTTAAGAAGATTACATCCATCCTTATTGAGCCAGGAAATGAGATTGAAGTCACCATTGCAGATGCTTAAATCATCCTTTTTAATAAACTGATTATCAGTTGTTAAAAAACACAATAAAATATTCAAGAATAAACTTGACCAAAGAGGTGAAAGACCTGTACCCTAAAAACTATAAAACACTGATGAAAGAAATTCAAGAGATCATGAAGAAATGGAAAAACACACCATGCTCATGGATTGGAAGAAAAAATATTATTAAAATATCTGTACTACCCAAAGAAATCTGCATATTTAATGTAATCCCTATCAAAGTACTAACAGTATTTTTCACAGAACTAGAACAAACAATCCTAAAATTTGTATGAGATCACAAAAGACCTCAAAGAGCCAAAGCAATCTTGAAAAAGAAAAACCAAACTGAAGGCACCAGAGTTCCAGATTTCAAGTTCTATTGCAAAGTGGCAATAATTAAAACAGTATGGTACTGGCATAAAAACAGACACATAGATCAATGGAATAGAACAGAAAACCTAGAAATAAATCCAATTTATATAGTCAGTAGATCTTAGACAAAGTAAGAATGGGCAAAAGGCAGTCTCTTTGACAAATGGTATTAGGAAAACAAGACAACCACATGCAAAAGAATAAAACTGGAGCACTTTGTTTCATCATACACAAAAATAAGCTTAAAATGGATTAAAGACCTAAGTGTGAGTCCTGAAACTATAAAAATCCTAGAAGAGAGCACAGGCAATAATCTCTCTGACATTGGCCATAGCAACATTTTTCTAGATAATCTTCTGAGGCAAGGAAAATAAAAACAAAAATAAACTATTGGGACTACATTAAAATGAAAAGTTTCTAATAGATTAAGGAAGCAATCAACAAAACTAAAAGGCAACCTACTGAATGGGAGAAAATATTTGCAAATCAAAACTACAATGAGATACCTCATCACTGTTAGAATGGCTAAAATCAAAAACACAGGAATCAATAAGTGTTGTCAAAGATGTGGAGAAAAAGGAACCCTCATGCAGAGTGTTGTTGCAGCTACTGTGGAAAACAGTATGGAGGTTCCTCAAAAAATTAAAACTAGAACTACCCTATAATCCAGTGATGGCACTATTGGGTGTTTACCCCCAAAATACAAACACACTAACTGAAAGGGATACAAGCATCCCTGTGTTTATTGCCACATTTTTTATAATAACAAAACTATGGAAGCAGCCCAAGAGTCCATCAATAGATGAATAGATTAAGAAGATGTGGTATAATCATATATATATATATTATTAAGACATAAAAAAGAATGAAATCTTGCTATTTGCAGCAACATGGATAGGGCTAGAAAGTATAATGCTAAGTGAAATAAGTCAGTCAGAGAATGACAAAAACCATATAATTTTACTCTTATGTGGAATTTAAGGAAAAAACAACAAAAAATGAGCAAATAGAAAAAGAGAGACAGACAGAGAGAGAGAAACCAAAAAACAGAATCTTAGCTGACACCTTTGGCTCAGGTCATGATCTCAAGGTCCTGGGATCGAGTCCCATGTAGGGATCCCAGCTCAGTGGAGAGTCTGCTTCTCCCTCTGCCTCTCCCCCTGCTGTGCTCTGTCTCTGTCTCTGTCTCTCTCTCAAATGAATAAATAAAATATTAAACAAAAAAAATCTTAAAAAAAAAAAGGCTGGCAGACTCTTAGCTATAGAGAACAAACTGATGGTTACCAGAGGGGAGGTGGGTCAGGGGATGGGGGAAATAGGGGAATGGCGATGAAAAAGCATATTTACCATGATAAAAAAAAATTAGTAAAAAGTTGGTTAAGATGATAAAATTGGAAAAAAAAAACCCTGAAATTGCAAAAAAATAAAAATAAAAAATACATACATTTCTCTTATAAAAGGGTAACTCCTACCAGGTTTTCACAGCTTCTCCTATGTCTGTTGTTTCTTAAAAATAACCTAAAATAATCCCATGTCAGAGAGGCATATTTTTGGTAACAAATTCTGCTCCCCTTCAGGCCCTAGTTCTGTCAGTTGAATACTGATCTGATATTACTGTGTTAATGGTGAAGTATTTGCAAACCATCTGTCCCTGAAGTCACTCCCCCTCCATGTATACATGTATATGTGCACAAAGACTGTTAACTTAAAACACAGCTAAACTGTCATCAATTCCTATTTGCAAAAGAACATTTTCAAAAGTAGTATTACTATGCATTGAAGTTTTCAGATGGATTACCAAAGTAATAAATTCATTTTTCTCTGTGATTTTTAGGTCTTTGAAAATAACTCTTTGAAGCTGAACTTTCCTGTCCCCCAGGTAGTGAAAGCTACTGACTTGCGTGGGCACTAAGATGATAAGGGGAAAAAAATGCTTTGGCAATCTTTCCTTATGTGTCCCTGATTAAGACAAAACAGCATTTTCCAAAAGTAAATATAGTATCTAAGTAAAATTACATTTACTTAGCCTTATCCTGACCTTATAGTTCCTTCAATTGCTTATTCAGTTTTTGCGTTAAAAAAAAAAAAAAAAGTGCTTTGGTGTTGTGGATCAACGTCTGCAAGTATGGAGTCCATTTTTTTCAAATTAAGAGTGTAATTTATAATGAGCCATGATAGAGAAAAAAGAAATTTAACTCCAGCATAATTATAGTTAATGGAATTGAGAAGTGTTCATGGCATTAGAATATGAAAATGAAATTTTATTTTCCAAACTCAAAATGAATCATTTTATAGGATTTACATGGTATCCAGATAAGTATCCAAACAGGAATTTCCAGAACTTCAATCTCTTCTTATTAAATGTGATTAAGTGCCAGTTTTCTGCTCTGGTTGTTCCTGTGCTGGGTAAGGCCGATAATAAAATGCACATCAGATAAACAGACAAAATTCTTTGCTTCTTCCATGTCTATTTAGTAAGGAAATGAGATGCAATGTCTAATGACTCCATAAATTCCAAATTTCCACCAATTTGAAACTTGCTACCTCAAACTTTTGTGACTTTCAGCAACATGCAGCAATGATGTCATAGTTTCAAGCAATTTAGAATGTTTGGCTATGGGGCGCCTGGGTGGCTCAGTGGGTTAAGCCTCTGCCTTGGGCTCAGGTCATGATCCCAGGGTCCTGGAATCGAGCCCCGCACTGGGCTCTCTGCTCAGCAGGGAGCCTGCTTCCTTTCCTTTCTCTCTCTGCCTGCCTCTCTGCCTACTTGTAATCTCTGTCTGTCAAGTGAATAAATAAAATCTTAAAAAAAAAAAGAATGTTTGGCTACATTAGCATGGGTTTTATTTAATGGAAAAGGTCTGGAATGGTAAAGCTTAAATCAAAGGTGTGCTAAATTAATTAAACAAGGAGTCTGTTAGACTGAGGTGGTTTTAATGCCAGGGAAGCCTACTTAAGCAAACTAAAATCTAATGCCTCGGTGTTAAAAAGTCAACATGCTAAGGACAACCAATCACAAAGAGCTAACTAGCCTTTAAGCTATAGCCAATCAAGCAATTTCCTGTTTTGCTTCCTTACTTTCCCTATATAAGTCTTTCCCCTGGCCCCTGTTGGTGAGTGTCAGTTCAAATGAAAGAAGGAACACTAGAGGTCACATTGCCCCCAGGAACAGCTGGACTAGCCAGAGAACCCTGTAGATATGCAACTCCACTGGCTTATAAGTAAAGATATTTTTCAGATTCCAAGTCTCCTGAGACGGCGGAGACCTTCTGGGGACTGGACAAGGTGGCACCAGAGAACCTGCTAATGTGACCTCACAGGTCTCCAATCAATGGTGTCCATCTTCTCAGGAAATCCCTGCTGGCAGGACCTGATGGGCCTCTAATCAACAATATGCATCTCCTCAAGAGACAACTGCCCCAAATTCTGCCCTTAAAAGCCCTTACTTGCAAGTCACTGGGGAGTTTGGGACTTTTGATCATTAGCCCCCCATTTTCCTGGGGGGTGCCACACACACCAAGAAATAGCCTTTCTTTCTTCACTGCAAAAGCTCAGTGGCTGTTTTTATCAGCTTGATGTGAATCTGGTGGATAAACTCTTTTTTTTTTTTTAAGATTTTATTTATTTATTTATTTGACAGAGAGAGAAAGAGATCACAAGTAAGCAGAGAGACAGGCAGAGAGAGAGGGGGAAGCAGGCTCCCCGCTGAGCAGAAAGCTCAATGTGGGGCTCGATCCCAGGACCTTGAGATCATGACACGAGCCGAAGGCAGAGGCTTAACCCACTGAGCCACCCAGGTGCCCCTGGTGGATGAACTCTTTGGTTCAGTTACCCTCCTAACCACTGCTGGTTTGACACAGCCCTCTTTGAATGGATTTTTGCTCAAATAAACTCTTAAAAAAATTTGAATATGCCTCAGTTTATCTTTTAACAGATGTATGTATTTGGTGATGGGGGAGAGGACTGCATCATTTTGATTAAATAGAAGGAAAGAGCCTAGTTTTAAAGGCATTTAGAATTTGTATCCCATCTTATCCAACATGTTCTTGGGTATAATGTTACTATCTCCATTGAAGTACTTTTTTAAAAAAAGATTTTATTTATTTACTTGACAGAGAGACACACAGTGAGAGATGGAACACAAGCAGGGAGAGTGGGAGAGGTAGAGGCAGGCTTCTCGTTGAGCAGGGACCCTGATGTGGGGCTCGAACCTAGGACCCTGGGATCATGACCTGAGCCAAAGGCAGATGCTTAATGACTGAGCCACCTCCATTGAAGTTCTTAAGTAAATTGTTGGGATCCTGTTCTTCAGAGTGGTAGAATACAAGACATATTTATGTTCTAATGCCCGAAAGAAAGAGTTGACAGTAGAACAAAGAGCTGATTTGTATTGCTTTTCTGAGTTAAATATGGCCACAATCTTTTTTCTGTCTCTTGAGCACAGAGGCACAAATAGTGGCTACAGAAGATTGCAAATACATAAGCTCACTTTAGAAATACACAAATTGAAAGATTTAAAATAAAATCTGTTCCAACCTTTTTCATTCTTCAACTTTGTCCTTTTGTGATGTGTTATTTATAGCCAATGCTTCGGGGAAAAAAATTTCAAGTCAACTCACAGTGTAGATTAAGCTACTGAAAAATGGCGACGTGAGACGTATTCAATAGTGTTCTGTAAAAGAACTCATTTCACCACCATAACGTTGAGACACTGATATTCGGCAAAGCGATTCCATAGATTTATAGCTTCATCATCTGCTTTGCTGATTGCTAGTCTCTCAAGGACAAATGGGCTCTGAGATACAATTGTAAATATCCGGGATAAAGCAATGTTATGTCTACTCTGAACGGTTATGCCATCATTAGGAAAAGTTGCTAAATAAACTTAATTGAGCATTTAGAGGGCTATATAAAACATTTCTTTTTATTTCTTCCCTAGAGGACCATGTTGGATTTTTGTTTCAAAACATCATCCACTCTTTCTTTGATCATCTATCCTTCTTACATGGTTTTGCCTGGGTAGTGTTGGGTGAGGTGTCACTATTTTCACAGAGATGTGAGACACCATTTCTCCAAAGCCACCCAGGGTTTGTTTATTTTTTGTTTGTTTGTTTTTTTGATTCTTCTTTTTTTAATACTGGAGGAATTTGACAATGACTAAGCCCTTCAAGTAGGAGATGAAGGACAGTCAGAGTTTAGAGAAACAACGAGGAACTTTAGAGAGAAAAATCTATTTGGAAAATAAGACATGATTCTGCTAAACCCTTAGGGTAGGAAAAATAGCCTTGAAATGAGAGTGAACAATGATTAAACACTAAAACTGGTTCCTTTCAATCACCTCTTGACATTTATATGGTATCATAACACCTCTGGTAACTCTTCTTGGGTTTATGAAAACAATAATAGACCCACTGAAATTACTCAGCGATTTATTCGAAAAGCAATATACAAGTCCATTGGGTAGAAAGCATTTTTTTTTTTTTAGTTACTAAAGCAGAGAAATTTAGCTGTAGGGATGCCTGCTAGGAGAGCACTGCACATATTCATAGCAGTATTGAGGGCTTGATGGACATTTAAGCTATTTCTATTTTTTTAAAAACAAATACAAACTATGCTGCAAACAGACTTGTACGTGCATCTTCGGTCAATTGGGTAAGCATTGCTGTAAGATGTATTTCTAGGCATGGAAGAGCTGGGTTAAAGGGGATGTACATTAAAAATATTGATAGATACTGTTAAATTGTTCATCAAAGAGGTTGCAGAGTGTATGAGTGTGCTTGTAACTGGAAACTGCCACTGTTTCTGTCAGCTTCAATCTGATAGGGAAAAATGGTAGCTGGTTATTGCTTTATTTTGCATTTGTTAACTAATGAGTAAAATTGACCCATTTTATATTCCTATTGTTCTTGAAAAATATATATTTTGAAAGATTTTGAAAACATCAGCAAAAGCAAAGTTTTAAATAAAACTAAATATAACACAGGATTCTTAGTTTTCATCAATGTATTCTAAGCCTAATTTAATATGAAGCCACTGAGTAGACTGATAAGAGCATTTCTGTGACTCACCTTGGTCTGTCCCTAGTTTGGGGTTGAAGCCCTTCCTCCCAATTTTCAGACAGGCTTCATTTTTTTTCATTATATTTTATTTTATTTCTTTTCAGTGTTCCAGAATTCATTGTTTATGTACCACACCCAGTGCTCCATACAGACAGCCTTCATTTTAAAGGACTTCTGGCTACTCTCTTGGAGGTAAGTTATGGATCATATCTAATAATCTATTTTCATCCATCAGTGATGGGAAGGACAGGAATGGGAAAGACAAAAATGATAATGTTAACATAAACACCCCCACTAATAATAACAATAGTGGCTAGCATATGGAGTGCTAGCTTTGTGTCTGACTTTAAGTCCTTTGCCTGTAGCATCTTATTTAATCCTTGTAAAAATATAACTTACTATTGAAGAAACTCTGATTCAAAGAAGTTAAGTAGCCTGTCTAAATACTCATAACTGGGGCACTTGGGTGGCTCAGTGGGTTAAAGCCTCTGTCTTCGGCTCAGGTCATGATCCCAGGGTCCTGGGATCGAGCCCCGCATCGGGATCTCTGCTCAGTGGGAAGCCTGCTTCTACCTCTTTCTCTGCCTGCCTCTCTGTGTACTTGTGATCTCTGTCAAATAAATAAATAAAATCTTTAAAAAAAATTAAAAAAAGAAATACTCATAACTAATTTTTTTAAGACTCGTAACAATTAAGTAGCAGATCCAGGACCAAAATCCAGAAGAAGAAGATAGTATTAAAAATATATAATCTAGAGGCCGATTACCTAAGATTTACTGGCTGTGTAATCTTAGTTAAGTTGCCTAACTAACTTCTGTGTGCTTCTGTTTCCTAATATGAATATTGGGATAATGGTAGTATTCAACTCATGGGATTGTTATTAAGATTAAATTAGTTGAGATATGTATAAGGTGTAGATTATCCGTTTGGCACACAGTAAACATCATGGAGATGTTAGTCATTATTATCCAGAGCCCATGTCTCCCAAAGAAACATTTCTTCCTTTCCATTCTAGGACTGCTTGAACTTTCTGCTATAGGCAAATGAATCTTCAGTTAGCATCTTCATATAAACTGTATATCACTCTTGCCTCTGGTTCCAAAGAACACTCTTCTCCCTTTATGGCCCAATCCTTGCTTCATTCTTTCTATCCAACTCCATGTGTCTCTAAGTATACCCATAATCAGATAAAGTGCCAAGGAATCATTTGAACATTCCTACATGACACCACACTTTTTCCCAATCATGTAATCACCATGAAGATAGAAACGCTAATATTACCACTCAGCAGGAAATCAGAAGCACAGAATCAATTGACTGCAACCCAGTTAATTTCCTGCTTAGAATTCAAGTTCTTCATCAAGATCTTTTAGGGAAGCAGTAAATGTTTTCATTCTGGGAGGTAAAACCTTTATTATATCACCATCTGCCATTAGAATTCTTGGGAATAAAACTTAGTAAAAATAACTTTCAAGGTTTTAAGAATGGAAGGTAAGGGGTCACCCGGGTGGCTCAGTTGGTTAAGTGTCTGCCCTTGGCTCAGGTCATGATCCTAGGGTCCTGGGATCAAGCCCTATGTCGGGCTCTCTGCTCATCAGGGAGTACACTTCTCTCTCTCCCTCTGCCTGCTGCTCTGCCTGATTGTGATTTCTCTCTCTCTGTCAACTAAATAAATAAAACATCTTTAAAAAAAAGAATGGAAGGTAAGTTACAGAGCCAAGACAATGAAAGACAATGATCAGTATTTTTCTCTATGTTACAAAGAAATAAGTGGCTTTTGTTGTGGTTTCTTACTTTTTTATTCTGAAAAGGAAAGGAAGAGAAGGGAGAAGAAGGAAAAAGTGAGGTGTCATCAAAATGTTGGAATACTGGGTTCTATGGGCAGTGATGATGGGTATTATGGAGGGCACACATTGCATAGAGCACTGGGTCTTATATGCAAACAATGAATCATGGAACACTACATCAGAAACTAATGATGTACTGTGTGGTGACTTACGTAACATAATTTAAAAAAAGAACATCCATTCTAAGTGGCAACATTGTCTGGCTTTTTTTTCTTAATTTTTAAAAAAGACTTATTTATTTTTGAGAGGGTGGAGGGCCAGAGAGAGAGAGCGTGAGAGAGAGAGAGAGAGAATCTCAAGCAGACTCCCTGCTGTGCACAGAGCCAGACACAGGGCTTGATCTCATGACCATGAAATTATGACCTGAGCCAAAATCAGAAGTTGGATGCTCATCTGACTGAGCCACCCAGGCACCCCATTTTTTCCCTGACTTTTTAAAAAATTCAGATAATTATAAGCTCATGGGCAATTGTGAAAAGTAATACAGAGAGATCCCTTGTGTACTTTGCCCAATTTTCCCTAATGATAAAGTCTGCAAAGCTATAGTACAATATCACAACCAAGATATTGACATTGATCTTAATCAGAGTCCCCAATTTTACTTGTATTCATCTGTGTGCATGTGAAAGACTTTTAAAAACAGGGTATCTGATATTCATTTGGAAAATAGTTTCAATTCAATGTAACCCTTCTTACCAATTCTCCACATGTTTTTTATATTAATAATTTTTCGTTTTCTGTTGGAGTAAATAAAGCAAAATATATTTTTTTTCCTGGTCTGAGTCGGAACAGTATAAAAGATAGACAGCACACATAGGAATAAGAGTCCTGAAGTAAAGGGAACCATGAGACTATATAGTACATAAAATTCATAGAAATCTTTAGAAGGTATTTGAAGTTCCATATGGCCTGGGATGGGGTTCAATATTTACTTGAACTTGGCTAGAAGAATCCAGTCAATAGGGAGCTACATATGTCAGTGTCCACCTTTGAAGGAGGTGGTTGTTTATGTGATATGGTGTAAGGAATCCCATAGAGACCTTTCTCCTAAATCCTTAACCATGAACCATACTGCTTGAAGAGCCACTGTTATGAACTTATTCCTTTATATTCTGGAAGGCATTTTAACCTTAAATAATCTCTATTAAGTACAAAAACTTCTGGAAAGAGACCTCTGGTTGGGATGGTATAGTCAGGTCATGTTTTAATTACCTCTGCTCCAAACACCAAGTTATGATTTATAAAATATAAAAAGAGAAAAACCAAAAAGACATAGCAGGAATAAAAAATAATATGGCTATCACTGAGGACCAGAAATAGATTAAAGCACAGAATAATGTGTGCACCTGAAGCCTCTTCCAGGCAGAGAGAACTGGAAGTCCAGCTGCTATAAGGAAAAGAAACTAAAAGTACTTCTTGAAAGACGTGCAGCCACATCCAGGTTTGAGCCTAGGGGCTTAGGGGGGATCTCGTCCCTTTTATTATTTGCTGAAATAAAAGCTGCTCTCAGCTTGACAGAGTTGAATAAAGAATTAAGGAATTTGAAAATATTTCTGAGAAAATCAACCCAGGACATGGCACTAAGGGACAGAGATTTCAAAATATATGAAAGATAAATTCAAGGGATACAGATAAAACAAGAGTTTCTAATATTTGTCTCATCAAAGTTTAGGAAAGAGGAATGGATGGAATGGCAGACAAAACTATTTGAGGATATAATGGCTGAAAATGTTCCAGAACTGAAGACATATTTCCTCAAATTGAAAGCACACTCTGAGTACCAGATAGGCTAAATAAACATAAATTTATATCTAGGCACAGCTTATAAGACTTCAGAACATCAAGGTTAAAGAGAGAATTTTAAAAGATACCACAAATAAAGGACCAATGATATACCAAAACACTGAGCTGATTTCTTGGGTAAAAAAAAAAAAAAAGAAAGAAAGAAAAGAAAAGAAAAAGAAAAAAAAAGTCCATGGACAATGAAATATATACTTTCAAAGTACAGAGAGTGGGAGGATACTGTAATCCTGAAATTTTATACTCAATTAATTTATCATGTATAAGCAAGGACAAAACAAAGGCATTTTCAGATATGCAAAGACTAAGAAAGGAATTATTGAAATATATATTTTGGAAAGAAGGAAAGTAAACATAGAGGTAAGGAGTTATTCTGAAAACAGTGGTAAGTATAGAAATTAATTAAATGTATCAGAAAATTTAATTTTCCAGCATCAAAAGGAATAATAATTATTATTTAAAAAAAAGATTTTATTTATTTATTTGACAGAGAAAGAGAAAGCACAAGCAGGGGGAGTGGCAGGCAGAGGGAGAGGGAGAAGCAGGTTCCCTGCTGAGCAGGAAGCTCAATGTGGGGCTCGATCCCAGGACCCTGGGATCATGATCTGAACCGAAGGCAGATGCTTCACCAACTGAGCCACCCAGGTGCCCAAGAAATAATTTTTTAAAAATTTTATTTATTTATTTGATGGATAGAGATCACAAGTAGACAGAGAGGTAGGCAGAGACAGTGGGGGAAGCAAGCTCCCTGCTGAGCAGAGAGCCTGATGTGGGGCTCGATCCCAGGACCCTGAGATCATGACCTGAGCTGAAGGCAGAGGCTTACTTAACCCACTGAGCCAATGAGGCACCCACAAAGAATAGTTATTTTTAAGAGTAAAACCACAGTTCTAAATGAGGCATTGATGAACTTTTTCAGTGAAGGCCAGATAAAAAAGAATTTAGGTTTAAGAGTCATATGATTTCTCTTGCAACTACTTATCTCTGTCCTTGTAGAGCCAAAGCAGCCATAGACAACATAGAAATGAATGAACCTGGCTGTTTGCCAATAGAAACTTATTCATAACAATATGAGGCTGGTCAGCAGGTTGTAGTTTGCCAGCTTCTTCTCTAAATAACAAGGTCATCATGTTATTATTAAAACATGTTAAGTTGCTTCTTATGGTTGAGAGAAGGATACAAAGACTGGGCAATTGTAGGCTTGTTTACAATACCTTCAAAAAAAGAAATGCCTTGAGCTTTTATTGACTACAATCATAGTGGTGCTGAGTTGAGAGCAAGGTCCTTTGGAAATAGAACGCAAGATAGAAACCTGCCAGAGACTCTAGGAAAAAGGTGGGTATAGGGAAGGCAATTTATTTATATCATCATTTTATCTAGGACTGATTCTGGGGCTTTATTACAGTAGTGATTATGCATAAACTGTTTTGGGAAGCCTGTCTCAGTTCATGAAGTATCTGCCTTCTGCTCAGGTCATTGTCCCAGGGTCCAGAATGGAGCCCCATGTGGGGCTCTCTGCTCAGCAGGAAGCCTGCTTCTCCCTCTCCCTCTGCCTGTCACTCCCCTTGCTTTTGATCTCTCTCTTTTTTTCTCTTTGTCAAATAAATAAATAAAATAAATATATTTTTAAAAAGCACAAGCTGTTTTCTACTAATTAACTGCCATTCATCTTTCAAGTTCCAGTCCTTCGGGTTCAAGTCTGGGTAAAGTGTTCTCTCTATATGCCTCCCATAGCATCTTAATACTTATACATAACGTAGCACTTAACACATTTGATCATATTTGCCAGTCTGTATTTGTTCCCCATAGAAAAGGAGTTCTGTGAGGGGAGATACCGTATTTGTTTCATTCACTGTATCTTTCATGTCAAGGTGGTGTCTGCCATATGGTAGATTTGCACAAATGGTTTTAAGTGATTGAATGAATGAATGAATGAGTAATTAGTTCTGTTGAATTAATGACATATAAGTATATGCCAAGATAGATAACTTTTATTTCTGGGGTTGCAGTGGCCTCTTGGTCTTTCTCTTCCTTTCTTTCTCTTTCTTTCTTTCTTCCGTTCTTTCTTTCTTTCTTTCTTAAGGATTTTTAAAAATTTATTCATTTGAAAGAAACAGAGGGAGAAACAGAGAGAGCACAAGCAGCGGAAGGGACAGGCAGAGGGAGAGGCAGAAGCAGACACCCTGCTGAGTTGGGAGCCAGATGTAGGGTCTGATCCCAGGACCCTGAGATCATAACATGAGCCAAAGGTAGGCACTTAACTGACTGAGCCACCCAGGCACCCCACCTCTTGATCTTTCAAATTCATTCAGTCAACAAATAATTCATTGGCCATCACTGTAGGCAAGGCACCATTTTGTGTGCTGAGTCTACAGCAGTGAACAAAACGGACCCAGTCCCTGCTGCAGTTAGCTTATATCCTAACGGAGGTGGAAGAAAATAAGATACAAAAATGTTTGCTGGTGAAAACCCAAAGAAGTGCTCTTTGATAATTCAGAACTTCAGAGCTTCAGAGTTAATGTGCTAATGTGTCAGCTTAACTATTTGTTGTTAAATGCAAGATGTTCTAAACTCTCCAGGTAATGGATGCTATTTCTTTCTTTTTTTTTTTTTTAGATTTTATTTATTTGACAGACAGAGATCACAAGTAGGCAGAGAGGCAGGCAGAGAGAGGAAGAGAAGCAGGCTCCCCACTAAGCAGAGAGCCCAATGTGGGTCTCGATCCCAAGACCCTGGGATCATGACCTGAGCCGAAGGCAGAGGCTTAACCCACTGAGCCACCCAGGCACCCCTGGATGCTATTTCTTAAATAGCAAAGTGGGCGGGGGGGAAGCATTGTAATGCACATTGGAAGAAGTAGGTCCTAGACTCAGGTTTTCCATTCAATTACTATGTGACCTTATATAAATTATGCCCACCCTCCCAGGCCTCAGTTCTTTCCATAAGAGAGTTGGGTTCAATCAGTGTTTCCACAACTTCAGTCATTTTCATATCAGCTCCAAGGTTTCTGCCATATTTGTATACCATCTCTGTGCTTATTACATGACAACTTTCTTTAAAACATGACTCTTGGGGCGCCTGGGTGGCTCAGTGGGTTAAGCTGCTGCCTTCGGCTCAGGTCGTGATCTCAGAGTCCTGGGATCGAGTCCCGCATCGGGCTCTCTGCTCGGCAGAGAGCCTGTTTCCCTCTCTCTCTCTGCCTGCCTCTCCATCTACTTGTGATTTCTCTCTGTCAAATAAATAAATAAAATCTTTAAAAAAAAAAAGAAAAGAAAAAAAAAACATGACTCTTGTGTAAATTTTGTTCTTAGCAGGAAATAACATTGAAGTCATGAGTACGATGTACTAGTTACAGCATTTCTTAATGGAAATTATTACATTAGTAATTATTATTATTATTATTTTTTAGATTTTTAAAATTTATTTGACATAGAGAGATCACAAGTAGGCAGAGAGGCAGGCAGAGAGAGAGGAGGAAGCAGGCTCCCTGTTGAGCAGAAAGCCTGATGCAGGGCTCGATCCCAGAACCCTGGGATCATGAACTGAGCTGAAGGCAGAGGCTTAACTCACTGAGCATCCAGGTGCCCCTACATTAGTAATTATTAAAACGTCAAGTACCATCCAAAGGCATTCATATATCAGAGGTGGTAGGTCTATTTCATTTGGAAACCTTGGACTAGATGATTTTCAAGTCCTCTTTGAGCTCTAAATATTATTGTTTTATGAAGTTCTCCTGTATGATAATTTTTTCTCTAAGGCTCCAGATATTTTCTTCTTTCAAGATGCAAAACACCTGCATTTAAATAATGAATATATAAGACAATGCTTTCCCATTTGAAAAGGCATAAAGCCTATGCTTTGCTTGAACAATTTTTTTTTTCTCTCTCTCTCATTAAACAAATTAGAATATTTGCCAGGGTAAATTTCTGGTTCCTCCCCAAACACATTTGTAAAGCTTATTTTTTGTATGTTTTATCTTTTTCCATCCTTCCCCTGTCAGCTTATCTGTGTCTTTAAAGTTAAAGTACAGCTCTTGTAGATAGCATCTAGTTGGGGCTTGTTTCTTTAATCCAGTTGGACAAATCTCAGCATTTTATGTGGAATGCTTAGTTAAATTTATATTTAGATTAATTATTGATGTGGTTGGTTTTAAGTCTACCATCATTTTCATTGTGTGTGTGTGTGTCAGTTGCTCCTAAGCTTGCGATGTACAACCTTGACTTACTAGATATATTTCTCAGTCAAAGCTGTGTAGGTAGAATGTCATTTAACAAGCTACAGAGCACAATGAAGTTTTTGCATCACACCTAACTTTCAAAAAATCAGATCCCCAATTTTCAAAAAATACCTTTTACCCATGCTATATTGTTTATAGAAAATAGATGTTTAGTTTCACTTAAATTTGCAAGCCAAGGTAGGTCCTAGGGTTGCTTCTAGGTCGTAGGGCTGCATGAAAGAATTTATATCAATCAGGATGGTTTAAGTTATGGAGCAATAATAAAAAACCCAAATTGCAGTGACTTGAAACAATTAAGGTTTCATTCTTCCTCATGCTACATGTTCTTCAAGGGTCAGTCTGAGGGTCTGTTCTGTGTTATCTTTTCTTAGGACCCAGGATGAGGGAACAACCACTCTGGAGCATTGCTTGTTGTCATGGAAGAGAGAAAGAGAGTTCTAATTGATACGTTCATTAAGTGCTTAGCCAGAAGTGACACATGTCTCTACTACTTGCAATTTATTAGCCAGAGCTGATCACACAGCCTTACGTAGCCGAAAGGGTCCTGACAGAGCCTTCTTTCAGAAAAAGAAGAGAACTGCTATATTTCACAAACATCATTAATGGTTACCACATGGGATTTATTTTTCAGGTTCTAGAGTCTTAGCTCCTCAAGGGTTAATGCTGCTTGGTCCTTATGTTTTCATTGGGTTCAACCTTAGCAATACATATCCCTAACAAAATGAAAAGTATTTATAAAATGATGACAAATAAATGGCTTGGGGAACTGCTATTAGAAGTTGGGAAGGACAGGGGTACGTGTTGAAGGTTGGTACTACTCTCTGCCACTGGACTTGGAAATGTTCTGAGCTAGAATGGATTTCTGTCCACAAAACTGTAGTGTGAAACAGTGTATGGGTGAAACTCAGGAGTAGAGTCTATTAGATTAATGTGACATGTCAGTTTTACCCAATATTAAGGAACTGGGAGGCAAAGGTTTGAAACAATGGTGAGGAGATCCTCTGAAGCAAAAGGATGAGACCGTTTTAACCAAACTACTCATCCATTTGTAGGCTGCTTTGGATCTTGACTCTTCCTAAGGAAGACTGTGAAACCAGAGTTTTAAGCCTAGATGTATGCTCCTCACAGAGAAAGCAGGAAATAAGGAAGAAGGGCAGATAACCCTCATTAATTTGGTGCTGGTAAAACTATAAGTGCTCTTCTAGGTGTTTGAAACATCTCTATGAAGTAATGATTCAGAAATCCAGTATTAACGGAAGCATCGGCCACAGTTCCTTAGGGAAAACGGCAGAAGATAAAACTAGGTGAAGTACATACCTATGCAGGATTAGAAACAAAGCCACTGCTTTTCTCCTTGTCACATGCTCTCCATTTCACTTGCATTCACTGCTACTTTAATTTTGAGCAGATCATAACATACAGGTGGCCAACAGGGACTTGAAAAGATGCTCATCATCACTCATCATCAAGAAAATGCAAGTCAAAACCACAATGAGGTATCATCTCACACCTGTCAGAATGGCTGGTATCAAAAAGACAAGAAATAACAAGGGTTGGTGAGGATGTGGAGAAAAAGAACCCCTCGTGCACTGTTGATGGGAATGTAGATTGGTTCAGCTACTGTGGGAAATAGCACGAGGATTCCTGAAAAGATGAAAAATAGAAATACCACATGATCCATTAATTCATCTACTGGGTATTTACCCAAAGATATATGCACTCCCGTATTTATTGCAACATCATTTACAATAGTCAAGATATGGAAGAACCCATATATCCAACAGTAGGTGAATGGATAAAGAAATTGTGGTAGCTATCTATATATTTCTATCTATATCTCTATCTATCTATCTAGCTATCCAAACATTATTCAGCCATAAAAAAGAATGGGATCTTGTTATTTGTGGCAACATGGATGGACCTAGAGGGTATTATGCTAAGTAAAATAAGTCAGACAGAGAAAGATAAATACCATATGATTTCACTTATATGTGAAATCTAAAAACCAAAGCAAATGAACAAACAGTAAGTAGTAACAGATTCATCAATACAGAAAACAAACTGGAGGTTGCCAGAGGGGAGGGAAATAGTGAAATGGGCAAAATGGATGAAGGGAAATGGGAGGTACAGGCTTCCAGTTTAGGAATGAATAATTCATGGGGAAGAAAGGTACAGCATAAGGAATATAGTCAATGGTATTGTAATAGCGTTATATGGTGATAGAGGGTAGTTACACTTGTGGTGAGCATAATATAATGTACAGTGTTGTCAGATCACTATGTTGTATACCTGACAGTAATGGAATATTGTGTGTCAACTACACAATAAAAAAATATTGGGCAGATATTGAAATACAAATGGTAGTGATTAATACCACTTTAATACAGTTATAAGTAAAAATGCTATAGATTCTTTTCTGTTACAAGAGCTATTTGGCTATTATTAGAGAAAGCAAGTCAATGGAATTTTCCAGGAAGATTGAATTATATGGGTGATGTCCTGATAGGACATCTGATAGATATGGACCTATCAGACAAGTCACAAACTTTTCTGTATTAGAATATATTATTTACTCCCAAGTAAATGGAAGGACTGCTAGGTGGGTGCCATGTCTTTTAAGATAGAGCCAATAAAATTAAAGAAGGAGCATGTTGCTAGAGCATCCTAAAGTCATGGTCTAGGTCAGTGCTAATTAAAATGTGGTCTGAGGGTCAGTGCTAGTCAACAGATAAGCGCTATTCTATGAACTCTTTACTGGTCAGTCTGGAGGGCTGGAGTATTATGTCAGAATGTGATTCAATGTACCCCTTCCAACATCAAGAAAGCCTTGTTGCAAATGTATGCATATATATAATGTGTGTATATATATATCCGTGTGTGTATACGTGTGTGTATGTATATGAATATATATATGCATATATCCGTGTATATATACACGTATATATGATCTACATAAAGGGATGCATATACATATATATCCATATATACACGTATATATATATAATTTTATATATGGATATATATATATATATAAAATCTGTGGCAATATGCATGCATTAACTTATAATGTATGAGAAATAGAAACCAAGCATAATTAGTTTAAGAACTGTGTAGAAGCAGTAGTGCTCCTTTTCTGACATCAGGTATGTCTTGAGAGACCAGATGTAGCCATGAAGATTTTGGACTTTACATAGTGGAGTTTGGCCAATACACTGGGCCTTTTTTTTTTTTTTTTAAATCTCTTCTGTTGACATTTCCATTGATTATTTCCTTCCCAGCTGTTCCCAAATATCATGTATTATTCTCAACTATCTTATCAAAAAAGGGTATCCAATTCATGTGTTTGAACTCTCAGGCCAATATTCCTCACAACCATGGGGTATTTCCTTTGTAAGGGAAGAGAGACAACACACATTTAGTGAAAAGACTCTGGGACTAAGAATCAAAAGACCTTGATTTTAATCCCAGTCCTGCCACTGGGTAGCCATGTAACCATGGGCAACTCCTTCTCCTATTTGGGCTTTGGCTTCCTAACCTAGAAATATGAGCAGGGTGGACTGGATGTTTTCTCAGATCCTTTTCAGTTTTAAGGTTTTATGAATCTGTAAGCATAGATGTCTTACTAAAAGAAGGGGTCTGTAAATATATCTTTTATAGAGAATTTCTTGTTCAAATAGAATTCTTTGTTTCTAATTCAGCAAAGCAGTATTACTCCGGGCTAGCTGCCTGGATGGAGAAATAGCCTTACAGTGTAGAACTGGATGTTAGCATGAGGGTCATTGAAATAGGATCCCATCCCTTTGCTTTCTGCTAAAGACAGGATGCAACAATTACACACAAGTAATAAGCATGACATTTAATATTTTAATTTTTCTTACTGCTCTCCTCCAGGAATAAGGCTACACTACTTGTGGCTTGACTTGGCTTCAGAAGGAATGAATTTTTCTTCATGTCTAAAGTCTTGTCAGTCTGGAAATGTTTAAATATTTAGGCATTTTGTTTCTGACATACAGCAAATTTTGCCAAGTTCCATAGCTCAGCAGTCCACCATTTCTGGTAGTCAGCCATGATGGACAAAGAATACAGTGCTAACATTGTCTCCTCCTGCTGAGTGAGATGGTGTGATTCGTAATCAATGGTGGGTATTAATGCTTACAGATTTAGATCCATTTGTACCACAAATAATCAATTTGGAAAGAAAAACATCTCCGGTCTCCAATTTGCAGAAAAAACAAACTAAATATAAGCAGGAGCTATGTTCCCTCAAATATGTGTTTAAGGACACAGTGATGGCTCTGTGCTTCTGTCTGCTGAGAAGTAAATGGCAAAAGAGCAGTTTTCAAAAATATCAGAGAGTTTTTAAATGTCAGGTTTACCACCTTTCATTCTCATTTTGCTTTGTATCTTGAGTGATCTGAGACTTGAGTTCGCAGTGGTGATCTTTAACATCATCTCCCTGGCTGTCAAATACTTTTGTCCAGTAATACTGATAGTTACAGGAAGTAGAGAGTTGTTTTATTCTTTTGGCTTTTGTTTTTAGCTGATAATTAGCTTAGCTGAGCAGAATGGGTGTTTTCTAAGGTTTTTATACACATGATTGCAGATCATGGGGCTGGAGTCAGCTAAGCCAGGAAGAAAGCCTGGGCCAGGATCCCGATGGAAAACTGGAAGACACAATTCTCAGCAGTGTGACTTTTTAGTAACTACGAATGTTTCTATGTGTTAAAGGAGACGATGGGTCAACATGAGGCTATTCAGATCCTAACACTATAAATATGGATGATCACCATTATCAGGCTGTGTCCTAATGGTATTTACTTCTACAGATATCCTGATCCAGAAGGATGGTAGATCTCATCTCAGAAATAAGTGGTCATTTAGATCAGTATTCTCAAACTTGTTCTACGGCCACTAGTGCTGGAAAGTTTAAAACTGAGATTTTCTAGTAACCTAACTTTACTTATTTATTTTTAAAGATTTTATTTATTTATTTGACAGGCAGAAATCACAAGCAGGCAGAGAGGCGGGCAAAGAGAGAGAGGAAGGGAAGCAGGCTCCCTGCTGAGAAAAGAGCCCAGGACCCCGGGATCACAACCTGAGCCGAAGGCAGAGGCTTAACCCACTGAACCACCCAGGTGTCCCCCTAGTAACCTAACTTTAAACAAAAACTCATTTACGGTCACTTTCTTATCTGCGTAGTACAATGGAAAGAATCTGAAGTATAATTCCCTTCTGCTAGTATCTACAGGACTTTAAGGAAATCTCTTAAATTATGTTGGCCTCAGTTTCTGCTTCCATAAAATGAGGTATTAGACCAGATGATTCAACTTTCTTTGATGAAATCAAATTTTGATTTCAAGGCATTAAGATATAAAGATCTAGTCCTTCTAACATATCCTAGTTTCCCCTCAAACCCTTTTCCAATGTTTTCTCAAAGCCTTTATAGACTCAAAAAGAGCCAAGATTAATAGAATAACACATTCTATTTTCCATGATGCTTGATCCAAGGGAATGTGGCAACATTTACATTAAGTTCAATGAAAGAATACTGCCTACTCATAATTACTTGAATGATTCAGAAATACCAATTATTGGTTACTTAATATATGGGGGGGCACTTTACTAGCATTTTATTTACATAATTTAATTCTCATGTGCCTGTTTGGATACATGAAGGCAGCCGGGAAATAACATCTCTTTCGCCTGCCTTATTTGTGATCTAATTGAGAACTAAGACCATAGAGATCAACATACAGAGAACAAACTTTTACCCTTACTGATGAAACAATTAGAAATAAATTAGAAAATGTGGCTTATAGGGCACCTGGGTAACTCAGTCATTCAAGTGTCTGCCTTTGCCTCAGGTCGTGCTCTTAGGGTCCTGGGATCAAGTCCACATCAGGCTCTCTGCTCAGTGGGGATCTGCTTCTCCCTCTGCCCTACCCCGCCTACCCCCCACTTATGCTCACTCTCTCTCTTTCTCTCTCTCTCTCTCTCTCAAAAAAATAAATAAATAAAAAGTCTTTAAAAATGTGGCTTATAACTGTGGCCTAATGGGATTCATAATACTGAACAACAGAATTGAATAGGCTCAACATTCGAGCGGGGCATATGAGAAGAGCAGCCAGTCTTAGGCATCACTGGTTTGCCGCAGGCTTTTCCTGCCACTTGTTAGCATGGTACCCACAGCCAACCTATTTCCCCAGATAAAGGGCAAGAGAATAAATTGGGCTATAAATACCTTGCTCTTCTTCCACACATACCAATTAGGAAATTCACTGCACCTCCATGAAAAATAATAGGTGTGGGGCATGAAGCCAAGGGTAGTAGAGGACGTTTATCCCCGGATAAAGAGCCTTTGGAAGTGGGGGGAAAGCAAATAATCCTTCAGGAAACTGAGGTTTGGAGAAATTAAGTATTTTGTCAAAGATCGTACAACTAGTAAGAGGAAGAGTTACAGTTCAGTTTCCGTTTTGTCTGACTCCAGAACCCATATCCATGCCCCCATTTCTTCCCCTACATCGTCACCCTATAGTTTTCATGTTGGCTGTGTTTTACTACTAGGTGAAGACACACTCAGCAATTATTTCTTCAATTAAAAAATTCCCTATTATGCAAGGGTCATAGATCATGACTCGGTTTGCATGACTATCTCCACACACAAACCATCAGTGGTAACATTATGGGATTAGCAACCAAGACAGATTGGCTTGATTTTCATAATGACTGATAGGACGTGCTCTTCTTGTGTTAGAAACCTAGGAACTTTTTGACATTTGTTTCTCTGTTTTTATAGATTATGAGACTGACACGCTACCTACTGCGCTAACGAGGCACCTTGTTTTTATAGATTAAAACAGTCACGATAGGAATGTGATCTGCCATTTTGATCCTGCAGCTTCCTATATTAAACCATGTAAATAATGAAACAGAATGTTTCTAATGGAACATCCTTTAAGGAAAGACAATGTCTGATAGTGTTTTCCAAATTTACAGATTCTAGCCATGACTCATCAGAGGTCAAATTTCACTGTAAAAAAATAAATAAATAAATATGTGTGTGTGTGTATATATATATATATATATATATATATATATATATATATATATTAGCCTAAGAGCAGAAGAACTGGGATAAATTCCAGTCTCTCCAGTAAAGAGAGGTGATAGTAAGGAAGGAGTTAACTCTCTCTAAAGGGCATGAGGACTATATTCCTGAGGCCAGAGTGAGAAGAAGAGTGATTGTGTATCAACAGGGGTTGGCATATTATTCCAACAGAGGCAGGAGTCCTGGGGTAGATCAGTGAGCTGCAAGAGATGGAAAACAGCACCATTATGCCAATATGGAGCTAAAATTCTCTGACCTAGGTCTCTTAAATATTGTTACCTCTGCTAGCAAAGTTTCTAACAACAAAATCTATCATTGGATGAATAGAGGTCTAGCTATTTTGAGTCAACACTTGGCCTTTGGATGCTCCTTATCTTCCAAATATGTATAACATGAAGGAGACAAAAAGGGTACCAAGTCATCTAGAAAAAATGATGGTGCAAACATCCCATCTCTCCTGATAAATAGTATGGAAAAATTTGAACATGCTGAAATGACCCAAAAGTAAATTTGTTTTTAAATCTTAAAAATATACGCAGGGAGTTCTGGAAGACACCATAATGAAAATACTCATTAAATGCATCACTAAATCATATAAAATGCAGTGGGTAGTCACAAATGCACAGGTTGCATTTTATTCTCTGATAGACAAAGCATCTCCTCATTACTAAGCAGAACTGGGAAGCTGTTGAGGATAGCATTACTCTTAATCAGGTTATTTATTTTCTTCCTGGTGGTGACAAGAGCTAGCGTGAGAAGGACGGGGGGTGGGAAAGAGCATCATTATCAAGTACCCATTTGTTGTTTTGAAGAAAGCCATTATATTATTTGTGTAAATTAGGAGTAATCAATGAGAAAACATCAAATAATAAGCAGCTGATTCTCCAGCCAAACTATCTAAATTTAAATTAAATTAAATTAAATTAAATTTAATTTAAATCCTGGCCTATTAAAGATGTCTATAAGGAAATATCATTCACCCATATTAAAAGCTTTTCAAGATTAAAATGAACACTGGCAATTTAGGCCTATAATATTTCCATGGTATTTATCTTCTGGGAATCTATGTGATCGTCAGGTGAAGAAATAACAAAGATGTCTTTTTGTTTGGCTCTGTTGTTTGGGTTTTGTCAGAAAAAAAGCATAGCCAAAGGTTTTGAGCCAGAACCGAATCTTTGGCTTTCTTCTCTGGTTATCACAGGTTTGCACTTTCTATTTAATAGGTATTTGACAAATGTGGAAATGAATGGATTTTCCTTTGTTAGGTATACTTGACATATAGCAGTGAACAAGAAAGACATGTTCTCCAATGACCCTATCATTTTTAAAGGGAAAAAAAAGGGACTAGCATCTCATTCACTGAATGACTATTGAAAAACCTTCTATGTGTCAAGAACTCTGATAGGCCCTGGACATACAAGAAAAAATTAAAAAAGTGGACATTATCCCTGGCTCATAAGGTACTTAAAAGCAATCAGGGAAAAAAGACATTAAATAAACAATTAGAATATTATAGTGTTGTCTTAGTCAGCCTGGACTGTCATAAGAAAATACCACAGATTAGGTGGCTTAACCCTTAGAAATTTCTTTTCTCACCATTCCACAGACTAGAAGGCCATGATCAAGATTCTGGCAGGGTTGGTTTTTGGAGAGCGCTCACTCCTTGGCTTCTAATTCGCTGCCTTCTTGCTGTGTCTTCACATGGCCTTTTTTAATGTGCAGGTGGAGAGAGAGAGAAAGAGAGACACAGAGAGAAAGACTGATCTCTGGTGTCTCTTCCTCTTCCTATAAGGACACGAGTCCCATCAGAATATGGCCTCCCCTTCCGCTGCCTTCGGCTCAGGTCATGATCTCAGGGTCCTGGGATCGAGTCCCGCATCGGGCTCTCTGCTCAGCAGGGAGCCTGCTTCCCTCTCTCTCTCTGCCTGCCTCTCCATCTACTTGTGATTTCTCTCTGTCAAATGAATAAAAAAAAAAAAAAAAAAAAAGAATATGGCCTCCCCTTTATGACCTTAATTAACCTTAATGACCTTCTTCAAGGCCTTATCTCCAAACAGAGTCACATTGCAGGTCAGAGCTCCAACAGAGGAGTTCTGGGAGGACACAATTCAGTACATAACAAGTTTTGATACATGTAACAAAAGATAGAGGTGTACATGAGACTATCACGGCATATCTATGAATGTCACGGCATATCTATGAATGTGATATCTTAGTCTAGGGGATCAGGAAAGCTTTCCCTGAAGAAGTCAAGGAAGGGGAGCTTAAGGTATGGGTAATAGCTTGGCGAAGAGCAGGAGCAGAGTAGTTAAAGTGGCCACAGCTTGTACAAAATATGGTTACAAAATATGGCACATTCAGTAAAATAACTTAAAAGAAGTAAAAAGCAGCTGGACAAAGAATGACCAGAATGATATGAGGTAGAAGAGGTAAAATAAAAGACAGATGACCTTATGAGTCTCATGAATGGGTTTCACGGCGATCTTAAGGATAACAGGAAGTAGAGTAATTTTTTTTTTAATGATTTTACTTATTTATTTGACAGAGATCACAAGTAAGCAGAGAGGCAGGCAGAGAGAGAGGGGGAAGCAGGCTTCCCGTCGAGCAGAAAGCCCGATGCAGGGCTTAATCCCAGGACCCTGAGATCATGACCCGAACTGAAGGCAGACACTTGAACCCACTGAGCCACCCAGGCGCCCCTAGAGTAATGGTTTTAAATAGAGGTCAGGTTTGCTCTTTATAGAGAGGACTCTTATTACAAACAGCTTGTGAATGTGTGTGTGTGTGTGTGTGTGTACCAGTGCCTACATATTCTTATTTTAGACACAATTTTGGATGACCTTGGTACACGGTCATACATTGTCAAGAATGCCCACTTTTGCCGTTCACCACCATTTTTGCTATGTTGCTCTGTGAGATAGCAAATTCTGCCCCTCCTCTCCATGGGGGAAAATATGAAATGAAAGGGCGGGAAGATGGTGCACTTGGTTTAATACCCCTTTCCAGTTGTCCTCCTCCTTCATTGAAAATACATTTAATATTTATAATAATAATTAGAATTTATTGGTCACATACTATATGTCAAGACATTGTGGGTAAGTCGGTTACATGGGTTATTTTATTCAATCCTCAAAACAACCCTATGTATTATTATTTTTCCATTTTACAAATTATGAAACTATGGCTTTGAAAGAAATTCCATTGTGCACCACAGATAGCAAACCTGGGAAGCGAGAGGGCTGCAGTTTCAGCATTCAGTGCCACCTCCCAGGTTCTTTGCAAGTAGGCTGTTTTGCCTACCAGTGATGGGTGTCTGTCTGGTTCGGTCTTCGAAGCAGTGCCCAATGAGGGGCTACAAAGAAGTGAACCATCCCCTTCTCTGCTTAGGTCCCTGCCTTCACTCATCACTGCATTCACTTTTACTACTTCTGCCTTGAAAAGTTTCAGCGGGTTATAGAAAGGCCTGATCATAGTCGACTTAAGAAAGAATGCACAAACCCCAAAAGTAAGTTCCCTAAACTTCAGAGAAGGGAAGGGAATAGGAGATTTTCCACCAAAGGTCGATTATTTAACCTAGTGTCTCATCTCACCAGGAAGGACATCTGATCCTGTACGCCACCTGCAGACTGGTTAAAAGAAAATACCAGGAAATTGGAGAGTGGCTTTGCAATGTTTACTTCCAAGTTAAAGTACAGATTGAATCTTCTAATTTCCTTAATGGGCATAATGCTAGTCTGGCAAATTATTAGCATTTTGGATTGGATTCAGAGATTTGTTTATATATTTCATTAAGCTCATATTTACTGGAGCACGAGGCAACCTACAGTAACAAGCATCAAAAGTCTGTTTTACTGCCCATATTATGAGCAGATGGAGCGTAGACATTTAAAAACGCCAAGCCTTTTGATTAAGAGCCTGATTATAGTCAGATCAGGATGAAGAATAATGGCCTTATACGAAAGTTCTCTGAATTTTAAAATACTACTGGACCTTTACTTGACTTTTTTGAAATCAGATATTGGAGTTTTATGAAATTTGGAGTTCGAAAAGCAAAAGCAAACCCCGACCTCACTAAAATGAATGCAGATAGGAAAGGGCTTGTTTTCAGCAGATCAAGGACAGACTTTGCCCCCAGTGTTGCCAGATCAATGAGTTATTATCGTTATCACACAATGGGGAGGAAACGTTTGGAAGTAACAGCTTATAAAGGTGATATAGGCTGAAAAAAGATGAGTGCATAGACTCAGAATGTGTTTTGGGTTAGTGAGATATTAAAGAAAATCAAGATGATTTGGGGGGGGGCATGATCTATTCCAGCACAATAAAAGACCAGATGTTAAACATATAAGAGCCCCAGCTCTTAGGAACCATGTCCTTTATTCCCACAGAATAACAACGGTTAGGCTTGGGGTCTTGTTATCCACATTGCTAGAGAATTAACATTGCCTTTGGATCCCTGCAATCTTTTTGAGAATGTATGGCAGTAAGAGATCCCTGAAAGAGAGCAAACCTGGTCAAAACCTAGTAAGGGTCCTTCAAATAAACACGCACTAAGGAGGTAGATCTGAAACGTTTCTGCCTAAAAGGCAGCATAAGACGGCATTGCATAGGTTCTAAAGTCTAAAAAATCTAGGCTGAAAACCCAGTTATGTGACTTCCTTAGGTTCATAATCTCAAACAAGTTAGTTATTCCTTATGGTCTCAGTTTTGTCATCTGTAAAATAGGTAAATATCACTGGCTTGGGACACCTGGGTGGTTCAGTGGGGTAAGCCTCTGGCTTCAGCTCAGGTCAAGATCCCAAGGCCCTGGGATCGAACCCCACATCGGGCTCCTTGCTCAGTGGGGAGTCTGCTTTCCCCTCTCCCTCTGCCTGCCACTCCTCCTGCTTGTGCTCTCTCTCTGTCAAAGAAATAAAATCTTAAAAAAAAAACAAACTTAGGGGCACCTGGGTGGCTCAGTGGGTTAAAGCCTCTGCCTCCAGCTCAGGTCATGATCTTAGGGTCCTGGGATCGAGCCCCGCATCGGGCTCTCTCTCTCTCTACCTGCCTCTCTGCCTACTTGTGATCTCTGTCAAATCTTTAAAAAAAAAATCTTTAATAAAAACAAAAAAAAAACAAAAAGAAATCACCAACCTCCTAGGGCAGTTGTGAGGATTAAGAAAAGAATGGGAAGTGTGAAGCATATTGTGAGCACTTGAGTTTTGAAGACATCAGAATCACTCCCTCAAACATTAGAACAACAATTAACAATTGTTCGCCATCGTTTTGGATCACTACAGTCACGTTTTACTACATGCTGTCCTGCATTCTTTCTTCAACTTTAGTTCCTAGTACTGCTTTGCCGATGTCTCTGACACTCCCTGGGGCTCCTGGACTCTTATCCATTACCCTACTTCAAAAATGTATTTGACGGGGCTTAAATGGAACTCTGTCTTTTCCCTGGCCTCTGGCATCTGACCACCCATGCTTCTAAGAGGCAGTAATGGATAGCGATGAAGAGATGGGCCAGATTGCCGGAGTTCTCATCTCAACTTTTCGCACTTACTAGCTAGGTGACAGTTCCTTGAATTTTTTGTGCCTCAGTTCCCATATCTGAAAATAATGGGGATGAAAAAGAGTACTTCTCCCCTAGTGTTGTCATGAGGGTTAAGTGGGTGAGTACAGGTAAAATACCCAGCACACAATAAACACTGAATAAATGTTACCTATTATTATTTTTCCTTCTGCTTAACAATTCATGACCCAGACTCGCTACCAAATGGCTGAACAGTCTTCTGTCGGCAATACCGAGGAGCGAGCTCAGATGCAACGCATGAAACATATATGAATTCTAGTATGGCATTGGGCCCAGACCATGAACACCAGATTCCTTAGGAGGCGTGGAGTTACTGCAGGCGTTCTATAAAACCATATGTACAACCATCTTTTCTCAAAGAGCTGCAATTAAAAAAATAAGATACTGGAAGCGTAGACTTCAATTTATGTAAATGTTAAAAAGGGATCCCAGATATCTATATAATGCTTGCATTCCATCAAATTGTGAAAACAGAATACTGAAAGATTATAGCTCTAAATCACATCTTGATTTCTGCATCACCATCCCACGATCCTCGAAAATACAATTGATCAAATAATTGGAAATACATTCACAGTTGATTATATTAAATAAATAACAGCAGTGTAGTTATATTTTTTTTCAAGAAGGTTGTTAATATTGCCTCTTTTATTAAATGAGTACATTTGTCATTAATCACTTCCAAGTCTTCAGGAGACACAGAGGACCCCCCCCAAAAAAACCCCAAAACAAAAATAAACAACAACAACAACAACAACAACAAAATAACCTGGTAGTTACAAATGTCCTAAGTTAGATAAAATAGGAGTCTTAGTAAACTGAGAATAAAATTAACACTGAAAAACCAATCAGATAAACCTTCATTCTAATTGAAATAATTACAATAAAAAGCTTTATAATCTTTTTTTTTATGGTTTGGGGAGAAAATGTGTCTTGGAAGCTTAGATTTAATATGTCCTTTTCAGCATCTGTGAAGCATAAAAATCTCTATAAAGGAGTTTAAATGTACTCGGCTGCATGTCAGTGTGTGAGCCTTATGGAGAATGTGAGGCTTTGTTTGTTATTTTTTGGCTATCTGTCAGGTGCCTTTCTTTTCAGAGATTCAACATTTCTATTCATAGTAGGTTAAGTCATTAATTAAGATCCTCACACCCACCAAACAAATAAAAGTGACATTAGTCAGTGTCAATTTAATGGAAACACTAGCATTATCATTCTTTTATTTCTGAGGGGAAATGCATAGAGCAAAAGAATACATTTAATAATTTCATGTGCTGTAGGTGTGACCCTAGGCGCATTTTGTGACTTTGGGAGAAGCTGTAACTTCTCTGAGCCTCCATTTGCTGCTCAATCTAATTAATGTCAGTGATGGTTTCTTGGAACTAGAGGGAATCCACCCCGAGTTTAGCAGTGTATTTTTCACAGGGTCTTAAAAAGCTTTAGCTGTGAACACATATGTAAATGAGTCAGACATGTAGTAAATACTCAACAAATTGCTAATTGAATCTGAATTTATAGCAAAAATGAGGAGTGGGTTATGGAAGAGGAGGAGGTACAAAATTTCTAGACCCCTGGACAAAAACAAGTCACTTATAAATGACAAACACATCCAGTTAAAATTACAATAAATAAATACAATGTAACTAATAAATAAATAAATATACACACACACACATATATGTATACACACACATAGGTATGGCTTGGTAAAATGTAATGAACGTTCTTTTTAGATGTGTGGCTGATTTCACAAGTATAAAATAAGCCCAAGGTAAAAAAAGAAATAGGTCTGAAAACTATAATGGTAAGCTGACAATGGCTCTATGGGTGCCCTAGGATTATCAGAGACCTTTGTAACTAAAATGCTTGAGTTTTAATTTCTGTGAAACAATAGGAGACAAGGCTTTGGCCCCAGTAAAGCAGAAATGCAAAATGAAACTCCAGCAGTAAGCTGGGTCCTTTAAGAGTTATTTCTGTAGTAAAAGAAAAGTTTAGAAAACAATCCACCTGTTGGCAAAGGGACACCACAAAAAATGTATCCATCATAGCTTGGGCTCTGATTTAGAAAAAGTAAACAAGGGAAAAACTCTTCCCTGAGAGTTCATAGCATTGAGAATTTCAGGGCTAAGGAACCACAAGCCTGGAAATTGACACCAAGTAGTCTTAAATTTGTAGCGCTAGAGACTGATGGGTAAAAGTAAACACAGATCCTGAACATGGGACATAACCTTCACCCACCACACAGAGTATTCCCATTATAAAGACACAACAAGCAATAACCTAAAAATTTAAACAAATGAAAGAAGCAAGATAGGAGAATAACAAGAAATGGAAGGAACCAACAGAAAAACAATTAGGTTTTCAAGCACTTCAGACACATAAATGATAAAATACAGAATGTAAAATAAGTGTCTTAAAGTTTAAAGAACAAAAGATAAAATAAAAAAATATCAGCAATAATAGGAAACTCAAAAAAGACCAAGAAATTTGAATATGAATCAATTAGAACTTTGAGAAATTCAGAATATAATCATTAAAAATAAAATGCAATGCAGTGACTAAATAGCACACTGCTATCAGTTGAAGAAAGAAGCAGACAGGGCAGCAGAGAAAGACAAAGAAAGAAACTCAGAGGTCCAGACACATGGAGGATAGACTGTGAGGTCCAATGTACATATAACTGAAGTGCAGCAGAAAAGTAAAGAAATGCATGTGTTGGGGGGGAGGGGACTGTAGAGAGATGATGGCTGAGAATTTTCCAGAGTGGATAAAGGACATGATCTTTGGATTCAGGAAGATAAAGATTTCCAAACAAGAGAAATATAAGGCATCTACACATAAACACATTCTGGCAAAACTGTATAACACCAAAAACAGATTTTTAAAGTATATAAAGAGAAAAAGTAGATTATCTTCAATGGAACAAAAGTAGAATTCTCAGTTGTACTAGCAGAAGGCAGATGACAGCTGGACAATAACTCTACAGGGATGGGAAAAATAACTATCCATATAGAAATTATCATTCAAGGGTAAAGCAAAAAAGGCACATTTTCAGAAAATTGAAATGGGGAGGGTTTGTCACCGACTGTCTCCAACTGATAGAAGTTTGCAAAGATGTATTACAGAGAGCAGGAAACTAAACCTAGAGACAAACACCAAGATGTAAGAGAATGGAAAACAAAGAAGGTGGTAAGTATGTGGATACATAAGAAATAGTGATTAAATAGTTAAAATAATAATGATTAATTTGGGATGGAAGCTAAGATAAAATGACTAAAGTAAAATTCTGGGCAAAAATAAAATGGAAGAAGGGACAGGTGATCAAATTTAAAGAAGTCTGAAGTCCTCAATTTTCAGGAAGATGTTAAAGATGTTGATTAACTTGAGAATTTGTGAAGTTAAGAGTGTAAGTTAAGATGTTTAAAAAGTAACCAAATAAAGATTAGAAATAGAATATGTAATTTCAAAATTAGAAAAGAAAATTATGGAGAACAAAAATAATGACCTCAGTAAATCTCCCCACTCAAAAAAAAGCAGAAAAGAGGAAAGAAAAAAACATAGAAAAATCAGGTAAAATAGCACAAAATGATAGTAGAAATATATAAAATTACAATAACAATCATAATAAATGTAAATTGGCCAAACTTTCTAGTTAAGAATTTGTAAGATTAGGGGCACCTGGGTAGCTCAGTTGGTTGTGTCTGCCTTTGGCTCAGGTCATGATCCCAGGGTCCTGAGATCAAGCCTCAGGTCTGGCTCCCTGCTCCGTGGGGAGTCTGCTTCTCCCTCTCCCTCTGCCCCTCCTCCACCCCCACTTGTGCTCTCTCTCTCTCACTCTATCTCAAATAAATAAAATCTTAAAAAAAAAAGAGTTTGTAAGATTGGATGGCAATATATAATCTAGCTATACACTGTTGACAAGAGACAAATAAAATATGAATGCAAAAAAGTTAAAAGTAAAAGGATAGAAAAAGTTACATTATGAAAATAACTTCAAAAAGCAGATATAGTAGATAAGTTACTTTAAGCAAAAAGAAAAAAAATATTATGAATGAAGAGAGTCAAGAGATTAAAGATACATTGAACCTGGTGGGGGGGATAGTTGGAGTTGGGGGGTAGAAAAGATACATTGTACCAGGAAAAAGTCCCAATTCTAAACTTGTGTACATCTAATGACATAGCCTAAAAATATGCAAAACAGAGTAAACAAAATCATAAAGAAAAAATCCATCATTACAGTGGGAGATTTTACTGTATCTCTCTTTGTATGCAGAAGATTAAGGAGATCAAAAATTAATGAAACAGATTTAAAGAGCTCATTTTCTATTTTGATCTAATGTATTGAGATTTTATCTTCCTGTATCTATATCTATCTATCTAGTCTGTATATTTCTAAGTACACATCATTTTTCATAAATATTCAATGTGTGCTTATAAAAATGTCCATTGTCTATTTTTTGAGGTACAGAGTATACATACACACACATATATTTCATAAAAGTTCAATGTGTGCTTATATAAAATGTGAATTCTCTATTTGCTGAGTGCCCATTTTTTTACAAGCACACATTGAACACTACAAAATTGACAATGTACTTGGCCCAAAAGTATGACTCAACTGACTCAGAATTTATGCTAAACAGATCATGTCTTTCGTTATATGCAATTAATCTAGAAATCAATATAAAAATAAATTTTAAAAATTCTCTCCATTTGAAAATTTAAATATATTTCTAAAAAATTTAGACTTCAAAAAACCCTTAAAATGGAAATTAGAAAATAACTATAAAGGAATAAAAATTAAAATACTGTATTACATATCCAAACTTGTGAGATACAGAGATAAAGAGGTATTTAGATATAAAGTGGCTCTGTTTAGATAAAGAAATGTTGACTATTTGTGAACAAAGTGTCCAATTTAAGAAATCAGAAAAACAAAAATAGATTAAACCCAAATAAAGTTGAGGGGAAAAAATACGGATAAGCACACAAAATAATGAAATAAAAAACAAAAATACAATAGGAAGGATCAATAAGGTAAAAGGTTCTATGAAAAGAGTAATAAGATTGACAAATTTCTGTCAAAATTAAATACAAGAGAAGGAATAAACACTATTAGGAAAAATATATACACTGATGAATTCTTTAATCTCCCAAGATAATTCTAAGGAAAACTTTATGTCAATACATTTAAATGTTGAAATAAGCTAAACAATTTCCTGTATGAAAACTGATTCAAGAAGCAGCAGAAAACTCAAATAGATCCAAAATCATTGAAAACACCAAATTATTAATTAAAAATCTTTTTGCATAGAAGGCACCAGACTCAAACACTTCTAAAGAGGATTCTGTACAAGCTGGTTTTTTTTTTTTTTGCATGATGACCAGGTTAGTTTTGTCTTAAAAAGTCAATTAATTTATAGATTCATTGATTAAGAGAGAAAAGTTATATTCAATGAAGTATGACTGATCAACTTTAAAACACAAATGCTTCTAGGAAGTTTAAAAACACTAAACTAATTTACACTAGGGTATTAGGAACTACTTAGAAGCCATCTTCTAGGGCACCTGAGTAGCTCAGTGGTTAAGTGGCTGCCTTTGGCTCAGGTCATGATCCCAGGATCCTGGGATGGAGCCCCACATTGCCTTCTCCCTCTCCCACTCCCCCTGCCTGAGTTCCTTCTCTCACTGTGTCTCTATCAAATAAATAAATAAAATCTTTAAAAAAAAAAAAAAAAAGAAGACGACGCCATCTTGAGAAGAACAACAGCAGTAGAAGCTTAAATGATGAGGTTTGGGTTGAAGAAGCAGGGCTGGAAAGCAATTCTAACCTTCCAATTCCTGGAAAGGAATGAAGGAAAAAAGGGAACAGAAAGCCACCCACCAAATGCTGCCTCCTTCCTGCTTTGGCTAAGGTACGAATTGGATCATGTGGCTCTCAGAGTCTGGCCATTCTGAAACTCCCCATCCCTGTGATACCAGCTCAGATCAAAGAGAGCTGGTGGCAAATACCTATCTTTTGGGAAAACATATGGCATGGTTCTGAGGAGAAGACATTAAGTTAATGCCTGCCTGTGGTACTTTGGCTGCCTTTGGCAACTTTGATTTGCATCCAGCAGAGATGTTTTGGCTCTCGCTAAAGTATTTCTGCATAGCCATACAGTGGTGGTACAATAATAAAGAGGAAGAATGAAAAGCAATAAAAAAAAATACTATCAAACAACTGTTGGAAGGAAGAGAGCTGGTAATCACAAAGCAGCCTGAGACATATCCTCTAATTGTTATTCCAGACAGCAGTCTTCTGGGTAGATTAAGGCCACAATAAATATTGAGGACAGGCTTCCCTGAATCTAACCTCCCCGCGCCTTTGCCAACTTGGACTTTTCTTTAAACAATGAAAGATGGGCCATAACGGAAACTTCTATCAACCCCAAATCAATGGTTGTTTCCTATCCTCATCATCATATTGCAGACCCACCCTCTCTTCTTATACGTACTTTTGGGAAGACCTAGAACATTGTCAGAGTATTTTTCAGTTGTTGATTTATAAGGAAGTGTTGGAAAGTCTATGCTTTTTTGAATCACGACTTGGGTTCGGTTCTTGGATCTAACAGCTGCTCCGAGCTCCCTGCAGTGCATTAAGCTTCAATTACCTTATGTGTACAATATTTATGTCATGTGGTGTCAGAGTCTACCTAGTTGCTAACCTATCCTATTTCTTTTGCATGACCATAGGGGAAGAATGTTTCCCAGACTCCCTTAAAATTGGGTTGTGGCACTTGACTGGGTTCTGGCCATGCAATATGAACAGAAATTATATATCAATCAATCACATCCAGGCCTGGCCATAAAACATCTCATGTGATCCTTCATGCTCTCTCCATTGGCTTGTTGGCTAGCAGAATGCAAAGGATCAAGCACAGAATTCTGAGGAATGCTTATCTAAGGGGGAAGCCCTAAATCTACAAACTTTATGTCTCTGAGTCACTACTTGGGGAACTCTATGGAAAGCCAACCATTAGTATCAGAATAGATGGAGACACAAATGGAAAAAAAATATATATATATCATGCCAGGAAGATTATGGGATTGTTTATTATAATAGTTCATATCACTTACCCTGATTAATACATGCTTATTTCTATTATTCAATAAGATATTATTGGTAAAGCATATAGCATAGTGCCTGGCACATAGAAGGGGCTTAACACTGGTTGAGGCATTATAAACACAGTCTGACCTGAAATGTAGACTTGCAGAGAAACAAAAATTAGTTCAAAGTTTGTCTGTTGAGCAAGGACAATGAAATTGCTTTCTATAGTTCTTCCTCCTGTATCTTATTTCTCATGATTCTACGTGAAAATACGTGAAGGTTTTATTTCTCAATTATGTTGTTTTACCTTTGTATATTTAGATTTCCAGTTCCAGTGCTTAAATTGTCATTCCTCCTATTTTATATTTATGGGGATGCCCTGAAATTGGAGCAATATTTGAAGACAGAGGTTTGGTTTTTCTTGAACCTCAGATGAATTTCAACTCACTTTAGGTCACGTCAAGTATTTTTCCCTCTACCTCTTAAGCATTACCAATCATGGCTTTATCTAACCCTGGGTTGATCTCTAACCTTTAGGTATGTCTTTGTTACATGCCCTAGATTATTATCACATAGTGAAACACTGACTAGGGTGGGAATACCATTCCAACACTTCAAATCATTTGTGTGTCTGTCTTTGTTTATAGAGTGTTTTAGAAGCCAACCCCCATACATTTCAGCTCCCTTAGAGAGATTTTCCTTCTTTCTATGAGGAGGAAGGCAGAGAAAGCAAGCCAACAAGTCAGTGCTACTTTATAACTGACAATTTTCTTCATAGAACATTTGAAATTTCTGTTACTTGTGTTTTTAGCTGGAATGGATGACTGCACCTACTTAAAATTTTTCTGTATAGGCAATTCTCTTATCAGTGCCAAGGCATTGGCTCAGAAACCTTAATATTTGACAAATTGCTCCACTGAGAATGTTTTGAAAGTCTACATCTGCTCAGGTTTTCATGCACGAGAAAGGGAAGATCTTTCACCACTGGATACATATTAAAGCAACAGTAGGAGGAAAAATAAAGATGCTTTCAGGTGATATGCCATGAGTTGTGATTGTTCAATGTACACTTATATTGATATATCCCATATATAAAAGAGGTACCTTGAAACTTGCTCTGAATACCTTAGAATAGTGGTTCTTAAAGTGCAGTCCCTGGGCCAGCAGCATGAGTTGCACCTGGAAATTGGTGGAAATGTCAATTCTTAGGCTCCACTACCCACCTGCCTTCTAAGTCAAATCCCCTGTAAGTGGGGCCCAGCAAGCTGTGGTTTAGCAAAGCCTCCAAGTGATTATGAGGTAGGCTAACGTTTGAAAGTTGCTGCCTTAGAAAGTATCATGACGGTAAGGCAATGAATGTATCTAGAAGTGATGATGATGAAGATGATAATGAAAGTAATAATATCTAATAGTTATTGAGATATTAGTTACTGAGATTAGTTATTGAGATAATAGTTACTAATTAAGTGGGCCAGGCTAAACACTTCAAATGGACTAGATCATTTAATCATCACAACTGTCAAAAGTGTTGTTGTTGTTGTTATTTTTATTATTATTACTGTCCCACATTACAAATGAAGAAACCTAGGGTTGAAGTAATTTGCCCAAGTTCAGATAAGTAAGTTAAAATCTGTGTTCCAAAACTGAGTATGCCTTTCAGGTCCATCCTTCTTCTTCTTTTTTTTTTTTTTTAAAGAGTTTATTTATTTATTTATTTATTTGTGTGTGTGTGTGTGTGAGAGAGAGAGAGAGAGAGAGAGAGAGACATAGAGACAGAGAGAGAGAAAACACTACCAGGGGGAACAGCAGGCAGAGGGAAAGGCAGGCTCCTCTCTGAGCAAGGAGCCAAAGGCAGATGTTTAACCTACTGAGCCACCCAGGCGTCCCACAGGTCCATTCTTTCAACCAGCATGATATATATCATGAGACTGGTCTGTGCAATTCCTAAAGATGTTTAATCTCTATTCCGAGTTGTCATCCGTCATCCTGGCTTGGCAGTGCCAAAGCATTTCACCTGGACATGGGTTCTCTGTAACACAGGAGGTGAGTTTCTCAAAAGTTGTATATAAATCAGTATTTTCAAATTGAGTGTTATCTTCTGTTGACTTTATTAAATTAGCTCTCTTATGTGTTATGTTTTCTGTTCTTCAGCTAATAGTGGTTCCTAACACATTTTCAATTTTTCTATCAGTCTTTCTGTCACACATTTAATAGTCTGTAAATAAATTCAAAGATGCACTATCGAGTTCAAGAATCTTTCTATAATTCTTTAGTCAAGTGAAGAAGGCTTTTGAGACGCAAATAATGACCTCTTGTCTAATATCTGTTGTTTTTAAACCTGGGCATGGCTTTATAATATTTTTGACTAACCATATGAGGTTGAGAAACAGTATTTTGGGACAGATTAATTTTGCTCATCCCAACACAACACAACTATATGAAAGTATCTCAGAAATAAAATTTCCATTCTCCCTTTAATAGTTTATAAGCATGTAACCATTCTGGAATTGAGAAGTGTGAGGAAAACTTTGCTCTTTTAATAGCTTTAGCTTATTGAGGCTTGAGTGAGATCTTGCCTTTCAGAGGACTAGGAGCCATATGAATACCCTAATTACTCCAGGAAAAAAAAAGTACATCTATTTCTTTTTTTTTCCCCTGCCTTAATCCCATCAGTACCCTAAATGTCTATGCTGATGTAGACATCAACTTATAACACTGGGTTTATCATCATAATTATACTGCCAAGGAGTCCTCCTCTCAGGGAAGGTCATACAGGCTACAGAGCAAATGAGAAAGGGCAGGCACGGCTCCTAAGAGGTTCCATTCATAAAGCAGGAGTAAGCATGAATGAAGCATTATTCTTTTGGGGGAAGTTCTGAAAAGGTTGACCTCGGTGGAATGAGTGCAAATTTGCATAATGTTTCATTTCCTAAGAGCAACTCAAGGGTTGGTAACCATTATAGGAGGCCAGACAACATCACGGTGAAGATTAATGGGACCTGGTATCATTACTTCCAAATAGAGAGGAGTCATGCCAAGGTCACCGCAAGGTTGATCGAGGAAAAGATGTTTGCTCATTGGAATGGGTGATTTGTCTCTCAGACTGATGGGGTACAAGGAAACCAGTTGCACCTCACTAAATACTAAGCTGTCCAGTAAGCCTGCTTTGTGTTAAGCAGCATAACTGGATAAAGCATGGTATGGATGAGATTTGTACGAACTTTTGGCAAGGAACATGGTAAGAAAACACTTTAGCCAGTGAAGAGTATTTTTCTTTCTTGTCACTACAGAAAGGAAGAAAAAAGAAATGGAAGAAAAAGTTTCTAATTTTTGCTTCAGAGTCCTGGCTCCTAGGCTCTGTATGAGTAGCATATTGAGAAATTGGTTGATCTAGTTGATTTGATGCAGCATCAAAATAGCTTAGATGGGAATGAGATGGAAAACTTAGCCCAAACGGCGACAATGAAATACCGACGAGCAATTCGTTTTTCATAAGGCTCAATCCCTCAAGGATGTAAATGGTTTTCCACAGAGAGAATATTTCCTGATTATTGACTCTTCCATGTGCTGGCTTAAAACCAAAATGACAGGCAAAGCTGTAAGCTCCCAACCAAATTTATAGTCAATGGAGTTCAAGATTTACCACAGATAGGAGAAGAAACCAGAGGATAAAAACACAAAATGTTTATTTTTAAAATGTATGAAGTACTTATAAAGGATGAAGGAGCAGAAAAGGACCCACCCTTCTTAATTTAATTTAATTTAATTTATTTGACACAGAGAGAGCATACAAGCAGGGGAAGCCTCAGGTAGGAAGAGAAGCATGCTCGGGACTTGATCCCAGGACCTTGGAATCATTACCTGAGCTGAAGGCAGATGCTTAAGTGGCTGAACCACCCAGGTGCTCAGGTGAAAGAGTGCAAGTGAGTGAGAGAGTGAGAGAGAGCATGGGGTAGGGGGTACAAAGAGGCACAGGGAGCCCAATGTGGAGCTCAATTGTAGGACCCTGGGATCATGAGCTGAGAAGAAGGCAGAGGCTTAATGACTGAGCCACCCAGGTGCCAGGACCCACCTCTCCTGTTCACTACCAGCTGTCCTAAAACAGGTCACATGACTTCAAGTTTCTCTGGTCAGGTGTCCAAATCAGGGCTTATGACAAGAGACTGCTGATATAAGCAGCTTGGACACAAGTCACTGAAATATGCAGGGTCACCAAATGGACAAGTAACAAACATTGAACTTGTCTGAATGCAAGTTGACTCAAAGGAGTTCGGTCTCTGAATGATGACTGAGGCAATATTTTATAAATTTGAATAAACCTTAGGACAAGTTCTGGGCACCATTGTAGTTCAGATAGTAGTTAGGGAACTTTTACATAAAGAAATATTCTTATAAATATTTTGTGGTTTTCCATTCCTAATTTTGGAACAATAGAACTTCTCTGATAATTGGGTCAGGCAGAGAATATGACTCTGAAGGTTTTTAAGTCTGAGATATAAAGAGGATTTTTCTGAAGTAACCTCACTTCAACTTTAAAATAGAAGGAACAAGACACCAAAACTCATCTGTAAACATTTACTATCAGGTGTTGGAGTTCACTTGGTATCTGTCATTTGTGATTGCAAGATGAACTCCCTTGAAGGTCTTCACATTTCAAAAAAGATCAACTGTGATAGAGAAATAATACAGAAGACTAAAATTGTTCTATAGTACTTACATAGACTCTTACAAGCAAAATTATTCTGAACAGATGATTAGCACATTGAAGGCAGGATTTGTACAGCATCAATCTTTTAATACCTAGAGACAAACTGGAAAACAGAAGAAACCCAATAAATGATTCTGTATGAATGAATGAATTAATTAATTAATAAATAGGTCCCTACAACACTGTAATCAGGTAAGGTAAATTCTGATTTTAATGTAAGAATGCTGTTTTAGCCAAACCCATTTATTTTTTATTCTTTTTTTTAAAAGAGTTTATTTATTTAATTGAGAGAGAGAGAGAGATCAAGAAAGGGAACACAAGCAGGAAGAGTGGGAGAGGGAGAAGCAGATTTCTTGACAAGCAGGGAGCCTGATGCAGGGCTTGATCCCAGGACCCAGAGATCATGACCTGAGCCAAACCCATTTTTTAAAAAATTTCTTTCATTTTACCTTATTTTATTTAAATTCAATTAGTTAACATATACTGTATCATTAGTTTCAGATATGGAGTTCAGTTATTCATCTGTTGCATATAACACCCAGTGCTCATTTCATCAAGCATCCTCCCTAATGTCCATCTCCCAGCTACCCAATCCCCCCTACCTACCTCCCCTCCAGCAACCCTGTTTGTTCTCTACAGTTAAGAGTCTCATGGTTTGTCTTCCTCTCTGATTCTGTCTTATTTAATTTTTCCCTCCCTTCCCCTATGTTCCTGTTTTGTTTCTTAAATTCCACATGTGAGTGAAGCCATATTATAATCGTCTTCCTCTGATTGACTTATTTTGTTTAGCATAATACCCTTCAGTTCCATCCATGTCATTGTAAATGGTAAGATTTCATCCTTTTTGATGGCTGAGTAATATTCGTGTGCACGTGTGTGCGCGCGTGTGTGTTTATAGATAAAGAAGATGTGAGATATATCTCACAGATATAGCTTACATCTTCTTTATCCATTCATCTGTCAATGGACATCTGGGTTCTTTCCACAATTTGGCTATTGTGGATATTGCTGCTATAAATATTGGGGTGCATGTGCCCCTTCAGATCACTTCATTTGTATTCTTTGGGTGAATACCTAGTAGTGTGATTGCTGGGTTGTAGGGTAGTTCTAGTTTTAACTTCTTGAAGAACCTCCATACTGTTTTCCAGAGTGGCTATACTAGTGTGCATTCCCACCAACAGTGCAAGACAGTTCTCTTTTCTCCACATCCTCCCCAACATCTGTTGTTTCCTGACTTGTTAATTTTAGCCATTCTGACTGGTGTAAGATGGTATCTCATTGTGGTTTTGATTAGCCAAACCCATTTATGAGAATCTATAAAATTTGCATGTTTATTCAATATCATGGAAAGACGATCAACAATTATAACAACAAAATACCCATAATCGTAGTGATTGCTGAAACACAGGAACATTTCAAGGTAACTGGGATCTTTTGGCTAAGTATGTAAAAGGAACTGACAAGGTGTCCCTGTAATATAGGAAACAATGCTAAATAATAAATAATAAAACAGGTAACAAAATAGAAGAAATGGAGGTTAAAGGATACAATATTTAAAAAAGAATTCTCTAATTATTCTAATTTCCCCTGTGGTATTTGTAAGAGCTAATCTGTCAGGAGCTCATAAAGGAAACAAAATTTCCTTCACTTCTGTTTCTCTTCTCTACTTGGTGTGCTGTGTTACCTCTGTGGGTTTTCCTTAATGTCTGCCCTCATTCTTTCGCAGAGTTTCATTTTTCCTTTTTTTTTTTTTCCCCCCAACCATGGCCTAAGAAGAGACTTCAGCTAAGACAGCGCAGACACCATACAGTTTTTACTCTGGCAACATGTAAAATCCTTGGCCTGATTTTTTTCTCGGAATATTGGCAAAGACAAGGTATTTACTTATCTCTCTGTTCTGTACTCTGTTAAAGCTCATACGTGGCCCAGGCTATTCTGACACTGTTCCCCCCAAATTTATTCTTCTATAAAGTATCACCTTGCCTTATATTATTTTTGTTTCTCTTCTATAGATGATTAGAGATAACAATATTTACTGCCTGGGATTCATTGACTTCATGCTTTTGACATATTTCCAGAGGTAATAGTTAAGATTAACTTCAATAGAAAAGCCAGAACTTCAAAATCATGTCTAAATCTACAGATATGCCCTTATCACCTTCTGTGAGAATGGACAGAGAGAAGAATATTCTAAATGCTCCAAAGTAATAACCAAGGACAAGAAAATTAAACACTTCAAGGGAAAAGAGCAATTTGGTTATACTTCCAGGTCTCCAGTGTCTGTCCATGATAAATGACATGATAAAAATCCTCTACCATCTTCTTAATATGGAATACTAATTAAAGAAAAGACTGGGCATTCTCTCCATGCTCACCATTTATGGCCTTTCCACTATGGGAACCTCTCCAGTTTGATTGCCCAATCTATAGCTCTCTCCTCACTATCTAAGGGACTTAAGAGACAAGGAAATTTTCACAATGAATGACCTAAACAGAAACTTTAATGCAACCTCAAGACAAACAGGATTGAAAGTAAAGAGAGAAAAGGGCATATTGATTTTTGGCTTCCTGTACTCTCCCTTCTCATCCTATTATCCAGAAGAAAACACTAAAGGCTTAGTGATCATTAGCAGTAATAATATAACCTTCTCCTTCTCCAAACCATCTTGTCAGTGTCCCTTGTTATCAGTTACTTGATTTTCCAAAGGCGAGTCTGTCATGTTTTCCCTCAATCCCCACAAGTACCCTTCACATCAACTGTTAGAGTGATGTCTGAGGTTAAGCAGTGCCTTTGCATGACAAAGTCTAGTATATATGGGTAGGCAGTCAAATAGCAATTGCATTAAATGATGGATTTGGAGAACTTGGAAGAACTTTCCTGAAACCCAATTCATATTCCTATGACCCATTTTATAACTGTGTACCCTTAGCTTCCAATCTCAGCTTTCTCTCCACATTATGGCTTTGGGATGTCCTTGTTAGATTCTCAACATCTTCTTTTGAAATTCTTCTCCTTCCCTTCCATTGACATTGCTTCTTAAGATATGCATTCCGTAAATAGAATGTTGTCCATAAATGGCTTCTGATGTGTTACCAAACCCTACACAAAACAAAGAATGAAATTTTATCAACAAATACTCATAAACATGGATCCCAAGCCAATTTTTTCCCTCCTGAGCTCCAACCCCAAAAGTCCAATAGGACATCTCCACTTTGAATATCTCATGAGCAGTGAGATAAATCTACCATATCCAAAACTGAAACTCTTCACCCTCTCCTCAACTCAATCTTTCAATGTTTCCTAACTCAGGGTGTGGCCATTCCATCTCCCTATATTCTATATTTTATATATTCTGATATGCATACCTGATCTTTTCACCCCTCTGATGCTGTCCCTTTATTGTCTCCCCATTGACTCTGAGTACCACCTACCCACCCACTCCACACATAGACACAACTAGTGCCAGGCAAAGTGGCAGGAGGGTAAATAGATTCTCAAATACTTGCTTGAATTAACAGGATAAAAACAGGAAAATGTCTGGTTTTGGTGATTTAAAAAATCCATGTATTTCATAGTACCTATTGAGCAAATACTAAATGAAAGAATCTAAGTGCTAAATCCATAGAATCTGACCAATTATGCAATATTCCATGGGAATTTATCCTAAAGTTTGGTGAAGCCAAACCCTTCATCTTTCATATGGCTAAGCTGAGGCTGAGAGTAAAGAGTTAATCGCTCAAGGTCACATAGTAAAGTAGGGAATGGTTTCATACCCATATGCCTAGTATGTATAGTCGCTAATTTTAAGCAACCGCCAAAGATAACATTTAGATCTATGCCAGCTAGTGCAAAATTTACATTTCTCCTTGGCATTCATACTCTCATATTTTGTCATTCCATCTTCATTCGTAACTTCCATTTTAGTGTAACTGAAATAACTTACACTCATCAATACTGCTCTATTCTTGCATAATGGAAATTTGAACCCTCAGCTTGGGTGTACCTCATGCTTACATCATTTAAATGAACTGGAAAATGCCAGAAACAGTACTATACCAGAGAATCACTCACTTTTGGAATCATGCCATTTGGGGTTTGACTAATCCCTCTGCCATTACCTTGTTCTAGACTCAGGATAAAATAATTCTCTGAACTTCAGTTTTCTCATCTATGAAAGGAGGGGAATAGTAACTACTTCATAATATAGTTCTAAGGATAAATTTAAAAAAGATGTTAGGTTAAACCATATGCAACTGCTATTTATGTAGGTCAACAATGGTCCAATATGGCAATTTTATGGTTCAATCTAATATATGTAGCACAGTGTCTGTCTTCTAGCACAATGTAAGTTCAATAAATAGTAGTTATTATGATATCATTAAAGAATAAGAGGGGATAAGACATTGGTCTATTAAGTATATATGTGAAACACATCTAATTTTTTTAAAGTTCTTTATCACTCTGGTAAATAAGAAATGTTGAACTCACATGACTCATTTCAGAAATTTTACATGGATAGTAGAAATATATGGGATTTTTGAAAGACTAGGCTTTGTGGAAATTAGGAGATGCCTGCAGTTCAGCATTATTATTTTTTTTTTTTTTTTCAGTTTCTCCAGCCTTACTTGTGGATTGGGATTTTACCAGCTTCTCACTCGTAGTTCCTAACAGCTATCATGAAATTCATTAACACCCCTTTAACATTCTGATTTGCACTAATAGAGAACAAGGTCAGCAGCAGCACCAAGAGCATAAGGTTACCAGCCTCACCAGTGGACTTAAGGATTCTTTGGGGTTCACCATCAATAGATATGGAGGATTTCCATAGTGATGGGCTTTGTTTGTCTGTCGGTTACTTAAAAGTTTCTCTTCCCATGGAAGACACATAGGCCATAATTTCAACTTTCTCTTGTTTCTTCTATAATTACAATTTTATCATCCATCTTATCTGTAAGTTACTGTGCTTTTGCTTTTTGCTTTATCATCCCTAAGTGAATGAGTTCTGCTCCTAAATCTAATTCCATCAAATATATTGATCAAATAAATATGTCTATCCACATGGTAAAAGTCAAACCTCATTAATTTGAGGGAGAGCTGAAAATGTTTCTACCATATCAAGCATTTCTATAAAATCATTCAGAACTTTGGGAATGTTAGATAGTATCTCATCTTGTAAGACATATTTAATAAAAAATCGGCATTATGGAGAAACTGTTTATAGAAAGAGCATGTACCATGAAGCTGGAACAAAATCTCAAATCCACATAAGCTAAGACCATGAGATAAAAAAGTATTTTTAGCTGCTCCTCTCCCTCTCCTGAAAAAGCAAACAAGAACACTTTCATTGCTGTTATGTGATAAAAACACATTAATTCAGGGTGCCCTTATTGAAAACAGTGCAGAACCAAAACCATCTTCTTCAACAAACTAATATAACTCTAAGCCTAGTCAACATTGGGATAATTGTGTAGGCTTCTAAGGTGACTGCTTTGAAGGTCACTGTTCATTAGTGTATATATTGTTGATGAAGTTGGCCTCATTAGTTTTCAGTCTTTCCTCAGACATAAAGGAAGGCTTCCCAAAGACTTCAGTGTGACGGTAAAAGAGGGAGGAAGAATTTGTGAAAGGATAAAGACATTTAGAATCCAGAAATTTGATGAAAACAGATGGAAAGTATAACCAGAATTCCTGGAACTGACATGCAGAAATACTTTGTTCTCTTCACTACATTTCTGTCCAAGTTGTTGAGTTAAAATATCCATGGTATAAAGGGCTGATTTCTAAAATATGCTATTAATTTAGGTGGTGAATGCTGGTTGTCACAGAGAGAAAAGCATTTTGTAAATAAGTGACTCAGTTTTTCTTTATCTTCTCCAACAATGATCTTTTATTTCTTATTCAAAAACTGATAGCATCTCTCAGCATAGAAAAAAGAACGATGCCATGTCAACAACCGCAGAAGCCAAATCTTAGAATCTGAAGAGAAATAGGTCAGGGGAAAAAAAGGACTATGTCATATTCTATTACCACATGAATATATTTGCATTCTTTACCGTTGTGAGAAAAACACCTGAGGTTACACGAAGCTAAACTTTGCCTATATAAAAAGAAAGTATATTTAAATCCTTCAACCAATTGATGAAAAAACCCCCCTTACATTAAAAATGTGACAGCTAACTTTGAAGCAACAAGAAAACCGATCAACATAGAGGGGGTTCAAAGCATCAGAGGTGCTTTTGGACAAGCTGAACTGTAATTTTCCTGCCAACCCCGGAAATGAACAATTCCAAGAGAAAATACTCCAACCTTAATCTTAGCAACATAAATAAAGCTGCTATATTATTTTCCACTTACAGTTTTGTATTAAATTTTTACCCCATGACAGTTTCAATGCAATTTGAGTCTCTGGACAATGTCAAACTAGGGGATAAATTACACAAATTTGCTTAGAGTGGAAAATACCTTCTATCCCCAAAAAACTTTTGGAATATCCCACTTTCCTGTAATCTTTGGCTCTAGCTCCAGTGTATCATCAAGTTTCTGTGACAGTTTAAAGCAGTGATTCTTAACCTGGTGCTTGCAGAGGAGTTTCTGGGGATCTGTTAAATAATCTTGGATTGTTCAGAAAAATTTTGGAGGGGGGCAATCAATGGTCCATAAGTTTCATAAGATTATTAAGCCATTTGTGAACTTGATCAGGTAACAAAATGCTAGTCCATAGCACTCCATCTGGAAAAATCAACGGTCAGAGAGAAGTCTGTTCAGATCAGTTTCAAGTACAAGAAACTCCAAGGTTACCTCTGTGGAACCAAAGAGACAGGACTCAACAAGCAGCTTAGTTATGGAAGACTTGAGTTTTGGTGTTTAGGTTTGTCCTGTCAATCATCATAACAGAGAACAAGTCCACGAAGGAGATCCCTGAGGCTGATAAAAGTGTTCATAAATCATTCAAAGAGACTGGGTGGGGAAACTAGCATGATTCTATCACCCAGGAACAGACCCAGGTCCAGAGGTAGTGAGGAACCTTAGGAAAGTAGCTGAATAAAATCCTAGGCAGGTCTACATACTCTAAGCATAACAAGGCAGTAGTAAGGATAAAGTATACATTTTGTTCATATTTCACTTGAAAGAAAATCATGTGTTATCCATTTTTGCAGTTTATTGCCTTAGATCAATTTCAGATCTGTTTCAAGTTAAAGCATTAAAAAAAAATTGATCCAAAGTACTAATCCAATCTTCTTTAATGCACTGACTTATCTGTATTGTTATTAATCATTTATTAAATGCCTACATTGTTTTAAGTACTTGAGAGAGCTTATGCAGACGTGGCCCAGCAAGTGGTCTCCAGTTGCTGGAAGATGTGGTTCGTATTGATTTCATTGTTAATTGATTCATTAAGTGCCTAGGTACTACAGTTATCAGAACCAGAGAAATTCATGGAAGATCAATAAATAACTTTGCACATTATGGAAATGATAATTGAACTTAAAAAAACGTGTTTTATTTCCTTGGAGCTTTTTTTTTTAAGATTTTATTTATTTATTTGACAGACAGAGATCACAAGGAGGCAGAGAGAGAGAGACAAGGAAGCAGGCTCCCTGTTGAACAGAGAACCCAATACAGGGTTCAATCCCAGTACCCTGAGATCATGAACTGAGCCGAAGGCAGAGGCTTAACCCTCTGAGCCACCCAGGCACCCCTCCTTGGAGCTTGTTTGATACATAGTATCACTGTACTGAGGAAAGTATTATGGACTCTACCTTGCCATTCAATTCTCAAATCATACATATTAAAAAGATGTTGGATCTGGATACTTAGTATATATCCTACCATATACACATAACCTATTCTGAGATTACAGATCACACTCTTACCTTTTCTAGTCACATCTGCCTTCTTTTCCCCCAAAGACTAAAGATCATCTTAGATGTATCCTCGAAGAATATGTAGCCCAGACTCCTAACCCTGGGATTTAAGGATTGCTGACCATTCTCAGAAATGATATTAATTGCTATTTCAGAGTCAATACCAATTAGGATTTTAGATGAGAATATTCAAAAGTCCAAAATAATGTTTTTCACGCTATATAAAAATGTAAGTCACCCAAGCCCATATAACCCTGCAGTAGATCCAGGAGCCCAGAGATGGGGGAGCGGGAAGAAATATAAGTCACCTCACCAAGTTAATGCATTTAAAATAGGAAAATACAATGTATCTCTTTAAAGCAATGGATGGAAAGCTAAATAAATCTGGAACCAGAAACATGTTTCTATCTCTTGAGCCTTGTGTTTCAACAGGCTAGTGCATTTGATTCTTCTAACTGAGCAGGCATTTGAGCAATCAACCAAGCCCTGTGGTTGACTGTGGAACTGGCCATCATCCATGGGTCATTTATTCCAGAAGGTTTGACCACAGACTATGTCTTTTCATCCACATTAGCCCATTTCGTTTTGCTAGTATCCTTAAAGAAATCAAGGTCAACTAGGCTGTATCTCTTATAATCTTTCTTCATAAACTTGAAGGTGATTAGGAATTCACTCCTCAGGTTTCAAGTAGTCTTACAAAGCAGCTCCATTGGCATTTTTCCTTTTCTCCAATATCCTATTTACACAAATTCAGTAATTCTGACTCTTCCAAAATGTATTCACATTCCTTTGGCCATATGATCTTACAAAAATTACTTACCCTTATTGGGACTCACTTTCTTCATCTGTAAAAATAAATACACCTTAAAGGTATCAAGTATTGAATGAACTAAGGCATGCACAGGTGCTTCTCTAAGAGCCTAGCATATAAGCTTTCAATAAATTGTACATTATTAATATTATTACTACTCCTAAAGGAGGGAAACTCATATTGGAAATAATAGTACTCTAATGGCATGATGCTCCGTGCTTAATAGAGGAGAAGCAAGTAGAGATATTCAATGGTCAGATACTTTTGCAAGATTAAGAAGGTAAAGGAATTGCAGTGGGAAGTCAAAGAAGAATCTTTGTAATTCTTGCCATGATAGAGACAGTGCTCCTGACTGTCCAGCCATCCATGTAACTGTTACATAGAACTCTCTTCCCCTGATCGACTCCTCACCTATTTCCATTTAGATGTTCAGAGGTTCACCCAGGAACTGATTCTCCTACTTCCCAAAGAGACACACCCAACTGGAGCTTCCCAACTTCTGGTCATGTATTTGTACTTAAAAAAAAAAAAAAAAAACTAATTGCTTTGCAAGCAGTGTCTTGTTGAACCTAACCCACATAAGACCTATAGAGGTGGAGAGACAGCATCACCTTACCTGTTTTATAGACTGGAAAACAGACAGATCCCATGACAATGGTTCTATCTTGCAAAAACAAAAAACAAAAAACAAAAAACCCCTCTATATTTGGAGTTAGGTATCACTTCTCAAGATATCACTCTCTAGTTACATAAAGGGGCACATCCAGTTTCATCCAATTTACTCATTAAGTACCAGTTGGAAATAGGCAAATTACCAGGAGGCCATCCAAACTTTATGATCCTGCCATCACCCATATAATCCCAGAACAACGATATTTTAAAGCAGGCCCCCCTCTTACACCCCAGCTATCATTCAAATTGCCCAGGTGCAGGCTGTTGGGGGGAGACCTGGGCTCAGGATTATTATTCTAACACCCTGAGATGATACTTCTTTGAAAAGTGTAATCAGGATTCTTCCAGTGTTCTGTTTATTTATTTATTTATTTAAATAACACCTGTCTGGCAGTTGTCACAACCCATTCAGAGCTTTTTATTTAGCAATAATGATGAACAGCTTAAATTCAGCCAGAGCATTTCCAAAGAGAAACTATACATTTGATTGCTGATAAATGTTGTGTACTTTGTAATTATAGAAGGTAGCCATGGCCCAGGGCCCTGTCTTTATAAAAGAGGCTGTTTGATGTGTCCAGGGAGACAGTTTCCCAGACAAATAACCCAAATCGATTTAGCCACTTCCCCTTCAAGGGACAAAAGAGAAATTTCTCTGGTGTTTCAAACCTAGCTGAAAGCTGTCACAAGTCCAATTGAGAGGCAAACTTAGTACAAATTGTGTGCACCCAAGCAATCAATTTCAAAAGCCCACTCCCCCTTCCTTTAAAAGCAGTGAGCTGTAGGCTGGCTTTTGTTCTATTACTCTTAGGTGATTGTGTTTGCATTAATAGCAATATTTTCAGTAAGAGTTATCCACATACAGATTTCTGAAAGCTTTCAGTTTGCGGCTGCACATCTCCCTTGAAAGAAAAGACCGGCTGTAGAGCTTACTGAGGACCGCACTGGGGAAAGAGCTTCAACAGTCTGGGGAAAGAGACTTGGCCAAGGGCCCCAGCAGAAACAGCTCAGACTGAGTGTTCAGACACCACAGTACTCCCAGCTAAGAATCCATTTTCCCAGTGGGTCAATCAAATAGATCCTTATTCAAGAAAGAGTGCCAGAGAGCATCAGAGAGCCAGGCGAATGTGTTGGAGTCAGACTCATCTCTGTAGCAGAGAAGACGATGGCCATTTACCCTGGTTCAGTCTGACCCAGGAGACTCCTCTGTGCAATGAAGAGGGAAAAAGAGTGGGGAATAATATGCCAATTTGCATGATTATATCTCTGAATATTTGTAACACTCTTCCTATTTCTTTTTAAGTCTCACTGCATCCCTATGTAGGAAAGGCCAGCCAAGCTCCGTTCCCAAAAAAGAGAAAAGTGAGGCTCCAGAAGGATAATGTGTACTCGACAGGTCACCCTATCATAGTCAGAGGCTCTGAGCTCTCCCAAAGACTCAAACCTGTCTCCCTGCTGTGCCCCCGAAGTGCTTGTTATGGTGTAGACAACCCCTTTGTTGTAGAAATGAGCACCACTCACAGTCACCCAGAAAGCAAGATATTCATTCGAGAAGCAGTAATGACGGCTTTATGTCAGAATTATGTCAGGGCTCTCCTCTAATTCATGCATTTGCTTTCCTCGCTTCAGTACAGAAGGATGCACCTTGCCCGTCTGGGAAAGATAGAGAGGTACCATCTGTGCTATCAAAATTCGAGATGGGCTTCCATCAGACACTCCTTGGTTTCCCCCATGGTAACGTCGGTCAGAGCAGAGCCAATTTCACAGAGCAGAGGCCTTGATGAATGAACGAGGGATCAAATTAATGTTGAATTCTCAGTGCTGTGCTGTTTGTTTTCTTACTGAACTTTTACTCATCTTTCCAATTCTTTTTTTTTTAAGATTTTATTTATTTATCAGAGAGAGAGAGAGGGGGAGAGAGCGAGCACAGGCAGACAGAGTGGCAGGTAGAGGCTGAGGGAGAAGCAGGCTCCCTGCCAAGCAAGGAGCCCGACGTGCAACTCCATCCCAGGATGCTGGGATCATGACCTGAGCTGAAGGCAGCTGCTTAACCCACTGAGCCACCCAGGCGCTCCCCATCGTTCCAGTTCTATTGGAATACTTCCTCCTTCATTGAGGCTTTTCTCTTTCCCTCCATCATCCCTCCCTGCTCACACCCCGTGGCCCTGCCATCAGTCTGATCTCTTAGTCATATGGCTCTGTGCTGCTAACAGCCCCTATATCTGGCCTAGCCCTGGAGTTATATGGGGATTCATACCCAAACACTAGATTGAAAATTACTTAATATCAAGAACTAGAACGTGGTCCTGTTCACCTTTGTGATTTTCACAAAATCTCCTGAGCACCTAGTAGGGCTCAAAGGATCACAGTTGAGTGTAATGATTGTGATTGCCACACTCAACTCGGCCATTAGCCACTATCTAATTTCACCCCAGTTTCCCTTATTCTAGATTTTCCAGGCATTTATAGCTTCCTAGCCTTTCCCTGTCACTATATTTATCCCCCAGTGCAAACCAAGAAGAGAGAAAAAGAAAAATTATAAACATGACCTAACATTTGCAGTTTCTGTCACTGTCTTCTTTTTCCTAATCAAGAGATTTTCTTTGCTACATGATTAATTTCTCCACTCTGACCCTTTGAGGCCCAGAGTTATCCCAAAAGTTGCCTTGCATCTGTTCGCTTAAGAGAATACATTAATCACCTTAGCAACATTTGTTTGTAAGTATCTAGCGCCACATGTCTATATGTTTCTGTGTAGGCATGCATATTTCTCTTATCAATCCCCACCTTCTACATAAAGTGATTAAATTCAGTTACATAAATACCCACGGGGAAATGGATTTTTCTGGAACCCTGTGGAGCTCAAGGAAGAAATACTTCTCAGGGGCACCTGGATAATCACTGACTGCTTTTTCACCTGGGGTAACATTTAGACTCATGACACTGAATTCAGTTGAAGAAGAAGGAGAACCTAGTGTTCATAAAGTACAAAGGTTATTTAATTCTTCCTGAGCAGTGATATAAGCCACACACAGAAAAAGGATATGGTGCAGCACAAAATCAGATTTCTTGCACCCAGAAACTTTGTTTTATTCAAGCAGGATTTCCTATTATTGTTTGCCTAACGTTAAGGGCCTCAAAGGGCTAGCAGAGTAATGCTGCTTTGCTTCTGCTCTGTTAGGTACCTCACTTCTGCTAAATTTGTGAATCTTTGGCTAAATAAATCAAGAATTTATGGGACATTTGGCTGGCTCTGTTGGTTAAGCATCGGCCTTTGGCTCAGGTCATGATCCCAGGGTTCTGGGAGTGTGTGTATGAGAGAGAGAGAGAGAGAGAGAAAAGAAAGAGGGAGGGAGAGTAGGGGCGGTTGGGGTGGGGGTCGGGGGGAGGAAAGAGCAAAAAAGAGGTCTTCTCACGCATCTGTAACACACCTGAAGCAGTGCAGTATCTCATCTATTCTACTAGATTGTAAATTCCTAAAGATCAAGGTCTTCATGTTTCATCCTTGCAGTCCTCCTATTACCTGCATAGTGATTTGTACGAGTTAATGTTTGATTAGCGGATTAAATGGATAAAGTGAACTTTTCAGCATATGGTTTCTATATTAGCTTCCTATGGCTGCTGGAACCAGTTATTACTGAGAGCCTTACAAACAATACAAAGTCATTATCTTATAGTCCTGGGAGTCAGAAGTCCAAACAAGTCCCTCTGGATTAAAATGAAGTCATCAACAGGGCTTCATTTCTTTTCTGGAGATTCCAGGGAAGAATTCATTTTCTGGCCTTTTCCAGTTTCTGCCCGCATTCCTTGGTTCCTGGTCTCTGTCCTCCATCTTCAAAGCCGGCGATGGCCGGTCAAGACTTTGTCACATTGTAGCACCCTGGTCCTCTCGTGCCTCCCTCTCCCGCTGGTAAGTAATATGCTTGTGATGCCATTGGGCCCGCTTAAATAATTCAGGGTACTCTCCCCATTTCAAGGGAACTTAATTACATTCGCCCTTTCCAAATAGTATAACATAGGCACAGGCTCCAGAATTTAGAAGAGGAAATCTTTTTTTGGCGGGGAGGATTATTCTGCCTCCCACAGCTTCTTTTTAAAAAGACCATTTTAAAAACTGTTACACTGCTTTAAAACATTTAGCAATATAATAAGTTCCTGAAAAAGGAATTAAACAGTGTTTTCCTTTCATTTTTAAAAAAAGAATCCAACCTCCTGCCATAGATTTTTCTTACCCAGGTAAGTAGGAAACAATGGAGACTATATCAGTTATTGCTAGCTGGGCCATTTTAAAATAAATGACTGAGGTATTAGTAGATCACAAAATCACACCAAACTTTTCAGGGCAACTTGAAGCTATATATAAAATTTTCTTATGTTTGAATTTACATAATAAATGAAAGTTAGCTGAAAAAATTCCCATACAAATGCCTGGATTTGTCTTTATGGAATTTTAACCTACAATATTCTTCTAATTCTCTCATCAGAATGTTTAGGATACAAACTGAAGACATCCTATTAAGGGTACACTGATATCATTTTTGCTAATTAGTCATAGGCCTAAGATGGTAATGATGATGTCCTCTAAGAATAGAAAAATAAACTACTTTCCTTTTTATTTTTTAAAGATTTTATTTATTTATTTGAGAGAGAGAGAGAGAGAGCATGAGAAGAGAGAAGGCCAGAAGGAGAAGCAGACTTTTTACAGAGCTGGGAGCCCAATGCAGGACTCAATCCCTGGGCTCTGGGATCATGACCTGAATGGAAGGCAGTGGCTCAACCAACTGAGCCACCCAGGTGTCCATAAACTACTTTCTTTTTTTTTTTTTTTAAAGATTTTATTTATTTATTTGAGAGAGAGACAGTGAGAGAGAGCATGAGCAAGGAGAAGGTCAGAGAGAGAAGCAGACTCCGCATGGAGCTGGGAGCCTGATGCGGGACCCGATCCCAGGACTCCGGGATCATGACCTGAGCTGAAGGCAGTCATCCAACCAACTGAGCCACCCAGGCGTCCCCATAAACTACTTTCTAAAGGACCCTAAAAAGTATTGTTGAGTTAGAGTCAAAATTAATCTTCATATATAAACTATTTTAATTTAGCCTTCTGGCCTTTCACTTAAAGCCTCACTAAATCGACTATAATCAGAGATAAACAGAGAAGATGGTACAAACCACCTTGCTTATACAAAAGTAATGGATAAACAGCCTTGCAGTTAAATATAGCAAAATAACAAGTGGATTTATCTTGTTAGCCTCCCAAACGCTGATAAAAATAGGAAGGAGAGCTATAATGAAAGACATTATCCAACAGGGACTAAGAAAATGGGAGAGAAAACAACAACAGACCAAAAATTTCAAAAGATGTTTAGAAAAGCAAAAGTGGACGGAAAAGTACAGGTCAATTCTTTTTTTTTTTTTTTTAAAGATTTTATTTATTTATTTTACAGACAGAGATCACAAGTAGGCAGAGAGGCAGGGAGAGAGAGAGAGAGGGGGAAGCAGGCTCCCTGCTGAGCAGAGAGCCCGATGCGGGACTCGATCCCAGGACTCTGGGATCATGACCTGAGCCGAAGGCAGAGGCTTTAACCCACTGAGCCACCCAGGTGCCCCAAGTACAGGTCAATTCTACAGAGCAAAAGAATTTATAACCTAAGTCCCTGTGGAGGGGAAGAGCAATGAGATGGGACCTGTAGTCCTACAGAAGCTGAGGGGTAGAGGCACTGGTTACCACAGAATGATTGGTTGAAAGATAATCTACAGAGTGCTTGGACTCACCGGTTTCCACCTTCTGATCCACGCAGATGGTGACTACCTTTCCTTCTCCAATAGGAGAGGAGAAGTTTAGTCTTTGGAAAAACTGAACTTGGGGAGGTTCCACACTCCAGGATGGGAGTGTAGAACAGGGATAAAGCATGGAACTGAGAACAAGGAGATCAAGAGAAAATCTTGTAAAGTACAGTGGGATCCTCACTCTTTCTCTCAACCCTGGTCCTACACACAGCTGGGTAGATACCACTACTGTTCTGCTCAGGATAACGAATTAGACAACTAAGCTCGGAGAAATTAAGACTCTGATGTTGTGGGTGTCTTTGTGAAGAGGCGTACTTCTGCCTGATCCCCATTCCAGCAAACCCACCAGTCAGCAAGCCTCAAGCCTTCACCTCACATTCACACAGAACTTCTAATTACTTTTATCATGGATCACTGTTATATTGCTAGGAATTGCCAAGAAATTCTCCAACTTGAGAGAAACCGTAAAAAAGACAGGTTATAAGGACTCAAAATTTCACTTTCCATGTATCTTGGGTTGCATCAAGCTGAGGGAGTAAACCTAGAAAGATGAGAACCTAGGAAAGAGGAGATCTAATGCAGAATGATGAAAGGAAGTTATAGGATGAGAATTGTATCCCAGGTCTACAGAGCAGAAGTAGCCATTCTAGGTTGAAACAGGATGCTACAGGGTGTTAGGAAAAAGGCCTCCAGGGGAAAATGGAAGTGGCAGGTTTTTGGTAATATTTTTCTAATTACTTGAGTAGTTGCAAAACATATCGATAGGCATTTGATAAGTCTGGAGGGATGTTTGGGGGGAAAGTTAATGTTAGGTATATAGAAAACAAGGCAAATGAAAATAGGTGAAAAAGAGAACTAGTGACCAAAAATTGTAAGAGAAAAGAAATAGAATCATGGTAGACAAAACTTGTCTACCAAAGATGATAGACAACTTGGTTCAACAGTGTATAGTATTTACATGGGCATGGCATTTTAAATAATAACAGAAGTGCATGTGTGTGAGAGGGAAAATAGATTAAATTTCTCATCTTCCAATAAAAGAAGTTAATAGACAATGCATAATGTTGATAAACCAAGAAATTGGATGGTAACTAGGCTTATTGCGTTGATCTATTCTCAATGTATACAAATGTCCAATCACTATGTTGTACACGAGAAACTAACAGGATTTTGTATGTAAGTTACTTCAATAATAAAAAGAAGTGATGATGAGCAGCCTAAAACACAAAAAAGGAAGAAGTTGCAACAAAAGCATATCATTTAGAAATATGGAGTTAAATACTAAAAGAAACAGCTCAAAGTTTCAAATGGGACTGAGGAATGGAGAAATATGAATAAAGGGACTGCTTTTTAAAAAATTTAAACTTCATCTTTTGTCTGCCTGTATTACTTTGGTAACATTAAAATTTTTTTTTAAAGGGAACGAAGGAAGGACAGTAATGAAGTGAAATGAAATGAATTGCCAAAGAACCGGGAAGTGAATGTAAGAGTCTCCGTGTATCAGAAAGACAGATCTTTAAAATGAACAGGAAATCAGCTTGTTTTGCCTCAAAAACAATGATAGGGATAATGGTACCAGCCCAACTGAAAACATGCTTGACTGTGCTTGCTTCCAAGTATTCTCTGGGGCTCATCCGGGGGCTTTTGACATTGATGTTAATGATGGGGCACCTGGATGACTCAGTGCATGAAGCCTCTGCCTTCAGCTCAGGTCATGGTCCTAGGGTCCTGGGATGGAGCCCTGCATAAGGCTCCTTGCTCAGAGGGGAGCCTGCTTTTCCCTCTCCTCCTGGCTCAGCTCCCTATCTCTGTCTTGCTCTCAAATAAATAAATTTTAAAAACCTTAAGAAAAAGAACCATCCACATTCTAAAATAGATGTTTCTGAATAAAAGTGGCATTCCCATTACTCATAATGAGCTACATTTCACTTATGGAGAAGGAATGCACTTTGGATTGTTCGAACATTGTTATGGTGGATATAGGCCATTTACCAGCTGTTTGGTCTGATTACGCTGGGCCAGCACCTGTATTTCTGAGAGACCTAGCTAGGTTAGGGAGTACTGCCTAGAGCCATGGAACAGGACTGAGCTGACTCACTCACCTCACCTCAAGGAAATAAATTCAAATCCTTTGGAGAGTGCTGTACCATTAGGAGCCAACATGTACTCCCAAATTATTTGATTTTCAAGCTATCCACTTCAATAAACCATTCCCTCTACATTATTTGTGACTCTACTTTGGTAGAGTCAACCAAGAATTCAAGACCTTGTTTTGTACCTGTGTGTATCTTGCTTACTAATTATTCTGGTAAGGCTTCCATAGCTATCTGGGTTAGGGAAATACTGTGTGCAAAAGTCCCTTGAACTGTGATCATATTATATTTCTGCTCCAACTCAATTCTGACACGTGGAATTCCAGTCCACTCCCCGAATGACATCGTCCAGGTCTTTCATATTCTGATTTATGGCTCTCAAGATGCTTCTCAGTTTCCTCTTTTCTGATGGGAAAACAAGACTTACATTTTTCGTATGGTTATTACATTGAAATTACCATCAGAAAATTAATGTATTTAGTAACTATCAAAAAGAGTGAAAAATGTGTCTGAAACATGAAGACAACTGTATTTACGAATCCTTTCAACCTCTTAGAGGCATCAGATAACAGGATATGTGTCATTACGACTTTGATCCAGGGCACTCTGTCATTTAAAATTTCGGGAAAAAAAGATGTTCTTTATTCAGCCAGAGCTGAGAGTGTCATCATGAATAAAGGTCATTTACTTTATGTTGCTTTTAATTTGTTCAGTGTTGAAGATCTCTGCATCTCTAGCACTGGCAGGAAAATGTACTTCTTATCTGGGGTAAATTACGAACAATTTTGCACTAGGAAGGTATTAAATAATCAGAGTAGGGAGATCAGTTAGTTATTGATAAAGGATTAGGCCCTTTGACCTTTTGTTCTCCCATCCCGTATTCTAGATGCAGCAGCGTCTCCATTCCCGCTCTCCAATTGTTGCTACTGGAAATAGAGAGGACCCACTCATCCTTGTCATCATCTTCAGCAAAGTGATGAGGTCAGATGAGTTTGCCTCATGTTCCACACAATATACACTCAAGGTTTCTGGAGGGTGTACTTGGCAACAACAGGGATGAGAAGATTCTGCCAGCTGCCTTTGCTTGGGGCACTCAGTGTAACTTTTCTTTTTCTGTGACCTTGAAAAAACCCTCAAGTATCTCCTCCCCAAGGCTTCTAAATTCTGATAGGAACGACTCACAACAGTGCGGCCTGCTGGTAGACCCGGGGTTTGCCTTCTGTGGATCAGGGTGAAGGGAAATTTCTCAGTACCAGCTCACACTGGTATTTGAGCCGCGTACAGGACTGTGTCCTTAGCCTAAATTGCTGCTGGGCTTGAGGTAGAGGCAATTCCAGATAATGCCACTCACCGAGTGTGTGTGTGTGTGTAAGAGAGACAGAGAGAGAGAGAGAGACACACACACACATTCCATAACCAAGGAGTTAACAGGGCAGAAAGCGAAGCTGCAACTTTTTTCCCATTTTTGCGTCTTCTCGGAATGCCGTCTGCTACCAAGATCCTATGAGATAGTATCCTTGCCTGAGATGATATTCAAGTGTTCATTTAGTTGTTTGCAGGAATTCAAGTTTCCATCAAGGAGCTGGCAGGCACCAGTTGGGACCACTGACCCCCTCTTTGAGCTCAACAAAATGAGATTAACTCTCCTTTCCTTAGTGACTTCCTTAGTCTGAGTTTAAGTCACTGGCCCTCTCCTCCTCACACACCTCTCCTCCTCACCTCACCTGCCTTTAAAAACGTCCTGACTCAGGGTACCTGAGTGGTTCAGTCCGTTGAGTGTTGGACTTGTGATTTCGGCTCAGGTCATGATCAACTGAGTCATGGGACCAAGCCCTACATCAGGCTCTGCGCTCAGCACGAAATCTGCTAGAGATCCTCTCTCTTCCACTCCTACCACCCCCCACCCCAAACCGCTCCCACTCTCTCTCCCTCCCTCCTCTCTCGTTGTTTCTCTTTCAAAGAGGGCTTTGGAATAAACCATTTCCCTGGTGCAGACCAAAGGTCTTGGGGATGGGCCCCACTGCACGTCTGGTAAACTTGGCTTTGGTCACGTGTGTTTTAGTCTACCTCTCCCACATCCTCAGTGTCTACTTATTTCCCCAAACTGCCTCATGGCCCTCCGTTGCCTTTTACAAACCCGACTTTGGCAGCGGCAGAACCAAAAAAGGGCTCTTAGAAGATCCAGTAGTTTCTGGTCTATCCAGAGGGCTCCTCCCTGTTTGTGTTGCTTTCTGTGCTACCCCTTCCCTTTGGGCCTAAACGAGGTTTGTCCTGTTCTGCATCCCACTGCCGCCCAAGCTGTGCCCTGACACCCCATGACAAAGGCCACAGCGGCCCTTTTGGGTTTTAGATCTTGGCCAAGTCAGAGCCCCAGCCTCTGCACACACCCGAGGGAGAAGAAAAGAAACTTCATGGAACATAATTCTAAGCTTCTGTTAAAATAATTTTTTTTCTGTTACTTTGAGTTCCAATTTAAACCCAATCATTCTTTTTTTTCCCTTCTTAAATTTAAACTGCCTCAACTTCTTAATACATCTTTTCTTAATTTTCAGGTCTTCTGGTTGGAAAAATTCACAAGTATCCAGTATGGAATTTCTTTCTTTATGTGGTTCATAAATCCGTCTTAATTTTGATTCACAAACTCCATTTTTCATCTATAGTTGCCATTGTTTCAATTTTTCCTTCCTTTCTCATCATACAGAGGCCAAGAAGCTGTATATCTTGGATGATCTTTCCAGACTATCCTGTATGACACATTCCTCTTACTGTCTGGTACTCACTCTGTCTCTCAATTTCTCTCTTTCTCATGAAACAATGAATATATGACTTCTGTGTCCCCTTAACCCGCCTCTACTTTATCTTAATGATTTCACTTTGAAAATTGTCAGCAAAATAAGACAAAACCTCTTCTTTCTGTCCTTACTACACATATGCTGTATCCCTGTAAATACTGAGTATTTATCCCAAATGACCAGGTTAGCTATAAAGAAAGCATTTATTTGGGGATATAACAAGGGTGGTGTGTGAGAGAGAACAAGTGAGTGAGCTTTTGCTTTATTTAGAACAGGAACTCATACTCTTCACTGAATGAGGCCAAGACCTCAGGGCCAGAAATAAGTAAACAAAGTCAAACTAAAACCGAGTTTACCATGGGAACAAACTGCTCTGAGGGTATTTTGGAAGATCCATAAGAATGAGCTCAGACAATAGGAAATCCAAAATATAATCCCCTCTTGGAGAAGTCATGGCTTAAGAAACTCAACTTTCCATGGTCAAGAAACCAGCCTTTCCATGAGAAAAGCCAGTCTGTGCTTCCTTTTCCAATCTAGACTAATAGCACAATATATCCTCCCGTGATCTGTCTTCAAAATGTGCCCCAAAGTCTCTTGTCATGTGGATGGGAATTAGACATATTTGTGTCCCTGGAGAAAGTAGTAAGAGCCAAAAGGAGGAAAGGACGGGGAGGCAAATTTCAGGCCAACATAAAGAATAACTTTGGAACTGTGAAAAGTTGCTTGAAAATCAAACTGGCTGCCCCAAGAGATAGTGTTTGAGCAGAAGCTAGATGACCTTGCCAGGAATGTCATCAGAAGGACTCAAAGACAAATGCAGTAGAGAGGAGCCTGGGATTTTTTCTGACCCCTAACAGCCCATAATTATATCATTTTCTAAATAGTCTTTAGCAAGTATGTATTTGAATATGTTCTTTTATTTTTTTTTTTTTGAAGATTTATTTATTTTTGAGAGAGAGTGAGCAGGGGAGGGGCAGAGGGAGAGGGAGAGAATCTCAGGCAAACTCCCCACTGAGCAGAGTCCTATGTGGGGCTCGATCTCACGACCTTAAGATGACCTGAGCCGAAATCGAGAGTCAGATGCTTAACCACCTAGGTGACCCTGAATATGTTCTTTTATACCATTGCCCTCCATCCAGGCATTCCTACTTAACCTGCTTTTCCCTCTTAAGCTAGATAAGCCCTGGGCCCATCCCTGCCCTGACAGAAAACACAACATAAAATTTCCTGGCTGGGATAGGTGTTCACATGAAATTCAAATGTCCTTTGTGCTAGCCCACCAGATTGTTTTCCAATCCACTTTGCCCAGCTCTGCTCCTTCACTCTTTGAGGCTCTTCCGAACTTGGCCTTTTGACTAGCTGCTGGCTTTGCTTTTCAATAGGTTGGTCCTCCAGGTTTTTATTTTCTTCCAGGTTGCTGACTCCTTGCCCTGACCTTTGATTTGCCTGAGCCTCTGGACTCCCGAATTCCTACATCATCTGCAACATTGAAACATGTGAGTTCTGCAAACAAACTACAGAAGTTTAAGTACAGGCTGCTCTGCCACTGACCAGCTCTGTGACCTTGAACAAGATAGTTGTCCTCTTGGGATTTCAGTCTGTTCTGAGATGAAGAGGACCAAGGCATTGCCTAATTAATTGGGTTGTTTGAGGAAAAAAAATAATTATATTATATAAGAGGCCAAGAGTATCAGTTATATTTAAAGGCATCAGACACACTCTAGGAAATGCTGGAGCAAACATTAGCAGAGATCTTGTTTAGTTGCTGCAAAATTACTCCTTCTACCTCAGCTCATTACAGATATTCTCCTTGGGGTTCCTTGTGAATGTCTCAGTCACTACCCAGGTCCCCAGAATGATTTTTGTCTTTCTGCATTATCTGCCCCTTGAGCCTCTCCAGAAGAAATTTAAAGTGGCAGGGCACCTGGGTGGCTCAGTTGGTTAAGCATCTGCCTTCAACTCAGGTCATGATCCTGGGGCCCTGGGATCAAGCCCCATATCAGGCTCTCTGCTCCCTCTCCTTCCGACTCATGCTCTCTGTCACTATTTCTGTCTCCCTCTCTCTCTTTCTCAAATAAATAAATAAAACCTTGAAAAAAGAAAGAAATTTAAAGTGGCTTATAATAAGACAGACATATGTGAGACACCCTATACCTACCTTTTCTTTATCCCTGTTACACAGCATCCAAGTAGCCATGCCTCTGAGATGCAGTGTAGCAGAGTGGAGCATGAGGCAGGGGGGAAGGTAGGTTCTGGAGACAGACTGCCTTAATTCAAATCCCACCTAACCACCTACTGGCCACGTGAACCTGGCCAGGTCGCCAACACTTTCTGTGTCTCCGCTTCACCAAATGAAACAGAAATGATAACACTAGCCCCTACTCCATAAAGTCTATGCGTGGATGAAATGAATGAATTGTGAATTACTGAATCTGAATATATGAATGAGTGAATGAATAATGAATATACAAATTAATATACCGTAACACTATGCTTCTACCACCTAGTAGGTATTCAACTCATGCTAATTATTATTGTTTCCTCCTGTACAAAGGGGATATGCCACACTCCTATGAATAATAATGATTCTTCACAGGTTTGGAGGAAGACGGTATTAGTCCAGGAAAGGAAGCAAGCGTACTTTGACTTCCACGTTCTCTGGTGGTGTGGCTAAAGTTATCAAATATGCAAATGAGAAGCATTGACCTATTCAGTTGCTCATCCAGTTGCCTTTGTTTTCCCAGTTCTAGCCTCCAGCCTGTGTCTATATTGTTACTAGTACCAGTAGTCCTGACACTGAGCTTCTGTAGGCTGCCACAGGGACATGGACATGACCATGACTTTTAACGGCCCTAAGTAGACACTACATTCACAGAGCAACCTTCAATTCCCTATACACAAGGCCCCAAACCTGGTGATTTTTATACTTGTGTCTGGAAGAGAAGCACATCAAGGAGCTCACTACCTATTAGGAATATTAGCCTAAAAGAGTCCAAACCAGGGAAGAAGAGACAGAGGCAGACAGGAGATAATCCCATCTGCAGAAGACCATGGAACTCACCACAAAATTCCATGGAAATTAGGAATAAATGGGCTGTGGTTTCACAAACAATTTTTGCTAAGGAAAATAATTTATGTGGAATGGCATTGGTAGCAAAGGAAGAGAGCCCACTGAAGGTATTTTGTGAAAGTCATACAGAATTCTCAAGCACGCTTGGAAATTCCTGGTGTCCCTTATCTAGGCATAGCCTGGGAGTGTAGGTGAGTCAGGATTGCCAGCTCACAAGTTCTGTTCCTGCTTCTGCCACACCTTAGACGTGTGACTCAGGGACAGCTTCTTGCCCTCTCAGTGTCACTTATATTCACATTGCCAAAAGAAGCAACACCATCCTTCAGCCCCGAATCTGATAAAGGAACGCAGGGAATTGTATCAGTGCTTGCCTTTGGGAGCAGCAAGGGAGTTATAAAAAGCGGTGTTCTGATCTTCATTCTGTAAGCCTGTATATAGTCTGGACTCGAGCCAGAATCCCAAACAATGACTTATTTGCTAATAACACACTTCCTTCTTACAAGCTGTTTTGTGAGGGAAGAGTATAAGAAGTAGTTCGGTGGACAGGGTTTAGAATCAGATTCTGGATCTCACACTAACAAGTTTTATGACCTTGGGCAAGTTAATTTTTCCTTGATTGACTTCAGTTTTCTCAGCTGTGAAATGGGGAAAAATACAGTACTTACCTCACTGGGTTCTGTGAGGATTGAGACAAAGCAAGCTCAGTGCTTGACACACAACATGTGTTGGACAAATGTAGCCTATTATTATAGTTTAGCTTCCCTGTTGCACAGGGGTTGTCTCTTGTGCACTCCAGGCAAGGGCCTACTTTGGGGATCACCCAACCTCCACTGGGTCCCACACATGGATCGTCAGATAGGCAGTCTTTCCAATCTTCCATCACCCACAGAACAACCAAGTATGCCTCTTGTGAGTCACAGAATTTGCTTACATGATCACCCAACTTGATTTGGAACATTGTTTTTGTACAAGATGCGGTTGTCCTCTAATTCAATTCCCATACTTGCTTCTCACAATACTGTTCCCAGAGCAGACATTTCCCTAGGTCAGGGGTTTTGCAACTTTGATTCAAAGACCTTTAAGACTCCTTAAAGAGGTTATAGTGTTTCTGAGAGTGTTCAGTTTGAATTACAATACTCATATTGTTAAATATCCTTCAAAACATAATAAAATAATAAAACACTCAAAGGGAATAAATACTAAGTTTTAATGTATTGGAAATCACTTCAGTGTTAATTTCTGCTACTGGGTAAATTAGTTTTTAGTGCAGACCTTGACTGAAAGCTATTCCTACCATTTCCATTTAATTCAAGAGTCCCCAGAGATTGTAAGTTGAGCTATCCAAAACACTGCTTCTATTTGCAATTTATCTGTGAATTAGGAGTGTCTCTACACTGTGCGACCAAAACCTTGTAGAAAAAAAAAATTCGATTCTGAAGCTAAACATAAGAATACAACCGTCACCCAGAACCCCATATTTCCAAGGTTTGTATTTATCAAAACTTTATTCATGTACTGATTCTACCCTAAGTAAATGGCATAACTTTGAATTTAAAATATTTTAACATGCTTACATATTATAGCTTTCTGTAAGGTTCCATTTGATAACAGTAAAACTTCCTGTTAAAAATAAAATTTAGAAACTATTGTCCTAAATGAACTCTGAAGTTCAAAGTTTAGTAGAGCAAAGTTGATTACAAAGCTTAAGCCAACACAGGGCATCCCAGTGAGGAGACTGCACCAGTGAGATGCCTGGAAAGGATGGGCAGCTATGTTTCCATGTCAATCGATCTCTTCAAGAAACTGGGAGACAGTTCTATAGAGCTCTCTACATTGTTAAGGCTCTTCAACCTCAAACATTTCTGTTATAGGTACTGTCCATAGTCACGATGGGCTCTCTGCTCACTCCAACTACAATTGACTCTGTTCTCCTCTTACCGTGATTATAACTACGCCTCTCTGAAGAATACTCCTCTCAGAAGAATATGAAATCCAGATTAGCCTGGATCCCCAATTTTACACAAAGATGACTAAGTACCTAGGGGGCTGGGAAGAATATGGAACAAAGTGCTTTACATCTGAGAATTAACCAGCCATTGCTAGGCTTCACCCAAGGTCCTTTAATCTGCCCCACTAAAACCGCGTTCTTCCTACCTCACTCCAGTGGGATCTTCAGAGTCATTCAAACTTAAGATCAAGCAATTTGGGTGCAACTCATTTCAGTAGTGTAACTTCTTAGCAGGGACCCTTTCTTTCCAATCTTGTTCCCTGCAGACTCAAGCTGGTCCACTGGTGGGCTGCTTGAATAGTTCTTAGGTTTCTGTATTCCTGTCCCCAACTGGCTTGATTGAGTCCTCTCTTGACTTCTGAATTCTGCTCTGGCTCCTGCCCTTCTCAGTTTACCTCCCTTTTCCTTCTCCTGCGTTCTCTCCACAAGGGTCTAGCCCAGCTCCTCGTCTCTCCTGTCAGCTCCAGGTTTCCCAGTATACTTTGAACAATCTACTTCTCCAACGATCAGACCTGCCTTAGTCCACGTGATTTGGGACTGAAAAGAAACAAAAGCTGATATCTGATTCTGCTTTGTGATCCTCCAGAAGGATCAAGATGAAGCCATCATTCACAAGTGAAAGATGGTGTGCAGATATTTTTCAAACAGTAATTCAGACTGCCAGTTTTCTTGATCCTATAAGCACATACCAATAAACCCAGCAAAGATAAGAAAGAAGAAAACCATGGTATAGTTAACAATTCAGATAAATCCCTCTGAGCCTGGGGCCTTTTAAACATATGTGATTTTGCTGTTGACTTGCACAGTCAGGTGTCTCCACTTTCTGCTTCCTGTTAACTGCATTCTGCTTGTTTTTGAGAATTTCCCAAATTTCTTTCTTGCCTTATTCATATTTCTAAAAACCTGATTATCATTTCAGTTATACCTTAAAGCAACTGATTGTGTTCCCTCTAAAGCATAGCTGGAAAAGGGAGGTGGGCAGGTTTGGCTTCCTCCCTGTCTTTCCTTCCTCGGATACATTTATCCCAATGGAATCACATTAAAGTGAACACCAGAGGCATTCTTGAGGGGGCAGGGCAGAGAAAAACTTCCAGTTTAAAGGGTTTGTGTAGAAATTGGAAGGGAAAAATGCCTTGAGCAGGGGACGGTTGTGTAGGGGAGAGGTTTCTGGTGCACACTGTCTGTGTGTTAATTCTCAGCTAAGGACTTCTCATTATTTTCCCCATTTTCTCACAGCCCACTGCTTCCTCAGTGGGCAATCCACTGCCCTGCCCACTTAGCAGAAAAGGAATCTATAACTGGGGGAACTCTGGTGAAGTAAAAGTCCCAATAAATTATGATACATCATATAATGGAATACTAAGCTGATATTAAATGAATAAGGTAGGTCCATATGTGCCCATATAAAAAATTTCCAGAAATTACTACAAAAAAGTGAAAGGAGGAAAAGGCTTAGATCTTTAACTTTTTCATGATCATTCAAAAGAAATGAAGATAAGGCCAGCAGGATACACACTATGAATGCTGGCTACCTTTGGTAAGGGAAGTTGACAAGTGTTAATGGGGCCTTTCATCTCTCATTTTACATACTTTGGAAGTTTTTAACAATGAATGAGGGTTGTTTTTGTAACGTACATAAGAAGGAAAAAAATTAAGGTAATTGCAGACTAGAGATGAGATCAGTGTGACCCACATAAGCCTTGCCCTTGAACTCTCTATTCTTCTCATCCACCAATACCAATTCAAAATAGCTTAGGCTATAGAAAGTCAAGTCAGTTCCCCGATGAGTCCAAACTCTCACACGCGCTTTCCTTTCAGGCTAGAATACCCTTCTTTTCCTCCTTCCCCGCGGTTAATTTCTTCTTTTCCTGCTGTTTGTGCCTAGAGGGCATTTCCTCCAGAAAGATACACCCACATGCCATTCTGCACCATTTTCCTCCATTCTTCTACTCATCTTCCCTGGAAGGCAGGACTGAATCAAGGACCAGGCAAGCAGGTTGTCAGTTGGCCCAGTTCAATGTCCACCCAGTGAAAAGGAGATAAAGGAACTATCAGAGAATAGTTACACTTCTAAGGTAAGTTGTCCCCAGATGCCTGCTCTTAACAGATGCATACCAAGCTCCAAGAGAACCCGGACTTTCTCCATCACAGCACCTATCATTCAGCATTGCAATCATCTGCTTGCTCGTCTATATTCCTCACAAAAATATAAATGCTATGGGACCATAAGAAAAGACCACTTGTCCATCTTATTCTCCACTATAACTCAAGAACTAGCACAGTAGATGCAAAATATTTGTCTTAGCTGGAGTTGCTGTAACAAAATACCACGAATGGGGTAACTTAAACAACAATTATAGTTTTCACAGTTATAGAGGTTGGAAGCCTGAGATCAGGATGCCAGTAGTGTCAGATTCTTGTTGAGGGCCCTCTTCCTAGTGGCAGACGGCTGACTCCTTGTATCCTCCAGAAGGGGAAAGGAAGCAGGCTCAGTCTCTGGTCTCTGTTCATAATGGCACTAATCCCATCCATGAGGGCACTAATGACACTAATCCCATTCAGGGCTCCACCCTCATGACCTAATCACTTCCCAAAGGCCCCACCTCCTAATATCATCACCCTGGGACTAATATTTTATGTTATTTATTTTTTAATATATTTTTAAAGTTTTAAAATTTTATTTATTTGACAGAGAGAGAGAGAGAGATATCACAAGTAGGCAGAGAGGCAGGCGGAGGGGGAGGGGGAAGCAGGCTCCCTGCTGAACAGAAAGCCCAATGCGGTGCTCAATCCCAGGACCCTGAGATCATGACCCCAGCCGAAGGCAGAGGCTTAACCCACTGAGCCACTCAGGCGCCCCGGGATTCGTATTTTAACATATGAATTTGAGGTGTCAAAATATTCAGTCTATAGCAAGATTTATGCATGGAATAGATGTCTACATCATGAAGGTCAGTGACTTACTTAAAAGAAGTGAGTTTGCTCCGTAAGAGTCTCTTAATCTCACCAAACAAACTGAGGGTTGCTGGGGGGAGAGGGGTGTGGAGGAGCTGGTTGGGTTATGGACATTGGGGAGGGTATGTGATATGGTGAGTGCTGTGAAATGTGTAAGCCTGTCAATTCACAGACCTGTACCCCTGGGGCAAATAATACATTATATGTTAATAAAAATAATTAATTAAAAAAGGAAGTGAGTTTGTAGATAGAAAAATATTGTATCCTTTACCCTAGGAATTCAGATTCTCCAGTCATAGGACTGAGAGAACCAAAAGGAACAAAGGACTGGTAACCAAGAATAGCTTCTAGTCAGAAAAATTAAAAGTGGTCTATCCCTGATTAGACAGTTGCCTTGACATAGGGCAGGGTTTTTCAACCTCAGTAGTATAGACATCTTGTTTTGAATAATTCTGACTTGTAGGGAGCTATCATGTGTGTTGTCAGATGTTTGGCGGCCTCAACCCACTAGATGCCATTGACACGACTCCCCAGGTTGTAACAACCACTCTTGCCAAATGTTGGCTAGAATGTAAAGTCAATGAATAGGGTTTTCACATATATAACCAAGCAGTGCTATACAAGAGAGACGACAGTTGCATGCTCGTATGCAGTCCCTTTTGGACATATGATTTGATCCTTACAAGCAGAAGGGCTCCAAATGAGTGATTATGATTACTGGGTCAGTAGCGTTTTAGACCAATAGTTTTACCTTAACTAAATGACACAGGGTTAATGTATGGTCAACCTTGACTAAGCATTCCCAAGTTTGAAACTCAGTTCCAATTATTCTCAAGTGATTCTGAAGGTCCATGGCACATAGTCATTTGTCAGTGTGCTGGGGCATGAAATTGTATCATGTATTCTCTGTGGCTGGTGTGTGGAGGTGAGTTACTTAGCTAGTGAGGGTACCTAGCTGATCATCCACCACAGACCTCATTTTCTTTCGCTTTAGGTGTCTGCGCCATAACATGGGTTTGTTGTTCTCTATTGGAAATGGAAAACATAGTAATTTTTAAACATTGGGTGGGGTGGGGAAGGGAACTTTCTTGTAAAAAAGCTGTACAAAGAATGCCAATTTGCAATAATGCTGATAAGTGAAACAATCTAAGAGTATGGTGGCTTATATTATTAGTAGAATTTAAGAGCTTTATGAATTATTTTAGACTTGTATTTATAGGATTGTTATAGGCCCAAAGGGCTCCCTTAAAATTTTTAGTCATACTTTGCTATATTTCATAAGGATATTATATGCTATATTGGTATTTATAAGTTTGGAAATCTGCAAAAATCTTAACACATAACACTCAAGAATTTCAAGGAACTCTGAAAATTTAGAGGTCTCAGATGTGCCCCTTTCTCTCTATACCCCAAATCAAATTGCTATCAGCTGGATGACTGCTTATCTCAGTAATGACATCAAGTCCTGTTCCCATGTTAGTGAGCAAATACATTCCTTATGTGATATTCAAATTATGTAATTCCCCTATTTTCAAGCCCATAGTATACCACCCAATAGCGTGTCAAATCCAAACAATAATCTTGTGTATGGGTGAACTTTTAGGCTCTTCACCAAAAAGCTACACTCTGTGATTTAACATCTCTTACTTTGCTCAATATTCTCACTCAATTCTTCAGTGTGGACTCCTTTACCTAAACCTAGTTTCCTTCCTGGCACCTCCACATTGTCCATCAGGCCAGCAGTCCAGTGAAAGAAACCCTTTTTACTTCCTTTCTGCCGTGTCATGTTATTTCTTGCCTTACACATTCTACTAAAGATTCACTACCATGAAAATACCATGTGGTATAAGTGAAAAAAACATAACTTGCAGAATCTGAAAGACTTAGATTTGAATCCATCTCTGTGTTTCACCAAATGTGTGAGATTGAGCAAATTACTTTATTCATCTCTGTAATCCTCAACAGATTTTTTTGTGAATTATGAGAATTATATTTATCACTTGCCTACAAACACACACACACACACACACACACTTGTACCTCAAATTGGCTGCACTTCTCATTTTCCCTACCATCCTTATTTTAGCCAGCGGTGCCCAGTATTTCATTCCAGAAACCTCCATCATAAAGTCATAGCAGTTTTATGACCTGTTGTCTCTCATCCACATTCTTACCATTCATTCTTCATGTCTTGCCTGTACCACAGTCGCCTTCTAACCAGTCTTCCTCCTTTCATGCCCCACACTCTCCATCAATTCCCCTCATAGCTCCCAAGATGACCTTTTTAAAAAAAAAAAAAAAAAGATTAATTAGATTGTGTCATTATCTATTTAAAACCTTCCAGTGGCTTCTAGTTGAATTAAGATACAAACCACATTTTTGTATTATGACCTTCAAGATCCTATTTAATTTAGCCCCAGACTACCTCTCTGACCTTATTTCCTGTCACTTCTCTATATTTCACACCACTAACTCTCCATTCCTGGATGATAACTGGTCTCCTGCCTCCACTCTTGCCCACTTTAATACATTCTTCACTCTGCAGCCAGAGTAATCTTGAAATGCATAAAAAATAATGAAGATATTTCTATGTCTACCAATTCTACCTCTAAAACTTACCTTGAGTTTATCCACTTCTTTTCATTCGCATCCTGATCCAAGCCATTATCATCTTTCACAGGAATTTCTCAATAGATTCTTAACAGGTCTTCCTGCTGCTTGACTTGACCTCTACAAATCACCCTCCACATGGCAACTAGGGTGATTTTTTTTTTAACGTTCAATACAATTATCTCTCTCTCCTACTTAGGATCCTTCAATAGCTTTCCATTGACTTAAAATAATCACTATAGTTGAATGGTTAACAAACTGGTCTCTGGAGAAAAACTTGGATTTTAATCCCAGCTCTATTACTTAGTAGCTATAGAATGTTGGAAAAGCAACCTGAAACTCCATTTACTCACCTACAAAGGGAAACATTAACAACAACCTACCTCATAAGGTTATTGTGAATCTTATACATAATGCACATTCAGGAAATGTGATTTGTTATTATTGGGGTCAAATAAATAAAAATCTTTAAATAGGTCTTACAGAGCTTTGTAAAATCTCACTCCTATTTATCTTTCTAGCTTCTTTTTTTGCCATTTCCCCCTTTGCTCACTGTGCTCTACCACTCTGGCTGTCGTTCAGGCTCTCAGAGTAGGCCAGTAGTTCTCACACTTTAGCTTGGATCAGAATCCTCTGGTGGGCTTATCAAAACACAGATGGCTAGGCTCCAACCCCATAGTTTCCGTTGATTCAGTAGGTCTAAGGTGGGGCCTGAGAACTGGCATCTCTAACAAGTTCCCAGATGATGTTGATACTGCTGGTCTGGGGACTACACTTTGGGAACTATTGCAATGGCTTTTCTTATTGCCTTGGAGCCTTCAAACACACAAAAACTGTTAGTCATACATCAAGTTAAACTTTAAAAGCTGCCCCTGGGGCGCCTGGGTGACTCAGTGGGTTAAAGCCTCTGCCTTCCGCTCAGGTCATGGTCATGGTCATGGTTATGGTCATGGTCTCAGGGTCCTGGGATTGGGCCCTGCATCGGGCTCTCTGATCAGCAGGGAGCCTGCTTCCTCCAATCTCTCTGCCTGCCTCTCTGCCTACTTGTGATCTCTGTCAAAATAAATAAAAAAAAAATTTTTAAAAAGCTGTCCCTATGAAAGCTTTCCTTTGACATTCCAGACTAGGCTAAATACTCTTTTTTAAAAAAATATTTTATTTATTTATTTGACAGAGATCACACGTAGGCAGAGAGGCAGGCAGAGAGAGAGAGAGGAGGAAGCAGGCTCCTGCTGAGCAGAGAGCCCGATGTGGGACTCGATCCCAGGACCCTGAGATCATGACCTGAGCCAAAGGCAGAGGCTTTAACCCACTGAGCCACCCAGGCGCCCTAGGCTAAATACTCTTGATATGTTTTTCAGAGCATGCATAATATTTGCAATTAGTTATTTGTTTAATTATTTTTTGATGTATGAAAGCATATGTCAGACTGTCTCATGAAGGCAAGGACTCTATATGTTGTCTTCTAGTGTATACCTCCAGAGCCCAGGTGCATTGCTTGGCACTCAAAAATCTTTGTTGAATGAGCTTTTAATAAACAATGTGATTTATATTAAAAAATACAATGGTTATATTTCACTCAATGATGCTGTTTCTCTTCACAAATACCCAGCTCTCTTTTTTTCCCCCTGAGGTGAACACAGCTTGTCTCTAGTTTGGCTAGATTGGCTCTAGATTCTTCAGATTCTTTCCTCATTGCATGTCCCCACCTGTGCCCCAACCAAAAACGCCCTTTCAGTTTGAGCTATACCTTAAAACCACCTGAAGAGCTTTATAAGTGACAGCAGGCAGGTCCCACCTCTAACTATATCAGCATTTCCACATTTTAAAATGGTATTTCTCTATATTTGAAAAAAATATCCACAATTAGAGTTGAAAAACTACACAAGAATGAGTCTATCTCTAGAGGTAAGAGTAGTTGTGTACATGTTTATGGTTCTATAATAATACTAGCCCATGGCTGGCATTCATCTGATACAGTCTGAGAAGATAAGCATTTATTTTACGTTATAAGCTCCTAGATCTGTGTTTCTCAAACTATGATCTATAAACCTCTGCATCAATCTGGCCTGGTGTTCTGGTAAAAAATACATGTTTCTTGGAGCTAGGGGGAAAATGGCAGAGTAGGAGGATCCTAGGTTCACCTTATCCCAATGGTACACCTAGATAGCACCCACATCAGTATGGATAACCTAGGAACAAACTTAAAGACAGGTAGGATAGATTCTCTACAGCTAAAGGTAAAGAAGAAGCCACATGGAAGAGTGTAGGAAAGGCAAAGACATGGCCAAGAGCCAAATGAACTCATGGGACAGTTCATGGGAGGGAGGGACACCACAGACATGGAGGGGGAGAGGAGCAGAGCCCACACCAGGAACACCAAGCATGGGGGATCTACGATGAGAAGATTGATCCCCATAACATTTGGCTTTGAAAACCAGAGGGGCTTAATTTCTGGATTTCTTTCAATCAGGGGGCTTAACACCTGGAAAATTAAAAATCAGTGGGCTCAGCTCTGGGAGAGCCAGAGGGCGATGGGAAACTGAGTCCTCACCCTTGAAGAGTCAGCACAACAAACAGCCCCACTGGGAGATAGCATGCAAGAAGCAGTTTGAAAGATGCCTGGGTGTATGGGAACAATTTGTTTGCTAATCTCAGGGTCTGTGTTGGAGGGACAGGGATCTTTGAGAGACTTATCCAAGAACAAAGGAGCTGGTGGACATCATTTCCTCCAGCCCACAGCCTAGATACACCAACCCCTGTGGGAACAAATGCAGCATGAACACCCTCCACATACCTTGTTAATAGTAGGCCCTCAGGTCTCCCCACCAGAGATTTTAATTTAATACTTTTAAAGTAGAGCTCAGATGTCTCAATCTTAATAAGTCCCTTCACATGACTGTGGTGTAGGTGGTGGAGGAAACACACATTGACAAATAATATCGACATCTGGTCTACCTCGCGAGGTCAAGGGATGTCTAATTTGCAAAATAGGAAATGTATTGAGAGTGGGGATTGGGTGTGGGGTGGGCACTGGAGAAATGGCCCTGGAAGAAAAAAATATCTCAATAGGTCAAAGTCTCTAGGAGGTTGATTTCTTTTTTCTAAGATTTTTAAAATTTATTTATTTGAGAGTCAGAGATCACAAGTAGGCAGAGAGGCAGGTAGAGAGAGAGACGGGGAAGCAGGCTCTCCGCCGAACAGAGAACCCGATGCGGGGCTTGGTCCCAGGACCCTGAGATCATGACCTGAGCTGAAGGCAGAGGCTTTAACCCACTGAGCTACCCAGGTGCCCCTAGGAGGTTGATTTTCAGGAAGAATTTTTTAAAAAAGATTTTATTTATTTATCTGACACACAGAGAGAGAAATCACAAGTAGGCAGAGAGAGAGGGAAGCAGGCTCTCCACTGAGCAAAGAGCCCGATGCAGGACTTGATCCCAAGACCCTGAGATCATGACCTGAGCTGAAGGCAGAGGCTTAACCCAATGAGCCACCCAGGCACCCTTTAAGGAAGAATTTTAAAGTTTGAATTTTAGAAGGAACTTAAAAACCAAAACTTTTCAAAAGAATTGGCTACCTGAGGAATTTGTGAGTTTTTTTAACTGGAGATGTTGTAGGAGAGGTGACAAATGCATTTTCTGGGCTGTTGAAAATCATTATTTCTCAGTATAGATAATGATCCACTTGGACTGTAATCATCTATAGGGTTACTTTCATTACTATAGATTGTGCTCTGTCCAAAGCTTACTGAATTAAAATATCTGGGGATTAAGCCTTGGTATGTGCATTTTAAAAAATTTTTTATTTCTTTTCAGCATAACAGTATTCATTGTTTTTGCACCACACCCAGTACTCCATGCAATCCGTGCCCTCTCCAAAACCCACCACCTGGTTCCCCCAACCTCCCACCCCTCGCCCCTTCAAAACCCTCAGATTGCTTTTCAGAGTCCATATTCTCTCATGGTTCACCTCCCCTTCCAATTTCCCTCAACTCCCTTCTCCTCTCCATCTCCCCTTGTCCTCCATGTTATTTGTTATGCTCCACAAATAAGTAAAACCATATGATGATTGACTCTCTCTGCTTGACTTATTTCGCTCAGCATAATCTCTTCCAGTCGCATCCATGTTCCTACAAAAGTTGGGTATTCATCCTTTCTGATGGAGGCATAATACTCCATAGCGTATATGGACCACATATGTGCATTTTTAAGAAGATACACAAATAATTCTGATATAGTTGGACCATGGGTTCATGCTTCAAGAAAAACTGGTAAGAGGGTTAAATGCATATGCTTTGCATGAAATGGACTTTAGTTTAAATTTTCAGACACAGACCTTTTCTAATCCACTGGGAGTAAATTCAATAGGAGGTGAACAAGAGATTGAATGGGGGAGATAAAGAGCATTCTTAGCGCATCCTAGATCGGTATTTCTCGCATATATTTTGACAATGAGAGTCCAGAAGTGGTCACTAAGCATTTGTACTTTTTAATCTTCCCAGAGGATTCCAATGCACTGCAAATGTTGAAAAAAAAAATAACAACACCGTGTGCGTGAATATATCTATCTCTAGAATTAAAAGTAGTTAATTACGAATCACCTAGAGTTGTGAAGATTAAAAGGGTTAATGCATGTACATCTTCTTGGGAAGATTATTGGAAATGCACATTGCAGGACTTTACCCAAGCCCTAATAAGTCTAGATTCCTGGGAGAGAGGGCCCAGGAGTTTCCATTTTAAACAAGCTCCTCAAGTTATATTTATATAAAGGCTAAAATATAAGAAACACAGTTTAATACATAATTGTATGTCTTCAGCTTCTTTTGTGTCTCTTCTCAGGGTTTAATTGTCTTTGGTGCTACAAAGTTAATTCAGTAAATTTCATTGACAAATTACTGGTATGGCTGATATCATCAAATTGTATATTTTACCAAACATAATTATAAAATGAGATTTTCATTTGCTTCTGTTTACAGTCAATAAAAGGTTTTTAAGGAATTCATTCAAGAGGAGTAAAATAAAATATAACTGGTAGTTTTTCTTCTTTAAAATAATTAAAGCACCTTTAAAAGTGTTGGTTTAGTGGTTGGGGAATGTGGATATATTTAGTTTTCCAAATTCTTAACTCGTCTAGTTGAAAACAATTCCTAGAAATAAGTTTGGGTAAAGGAGGTAGGGATAAAGCCCACTGTGACATTTAAACCATAAAACAAATGTCAACTTTAGCAAGCTTATCCGGATGTTACTAAACACATGGGTATTTTGCATTTGATTTTTTCCATACAGATGTTTTATCAATATATCCACCTAGTCATCATAAAGTACTAGATGCAAGATTATTATCATGTCCTAGTTATTTAACTGAAGCACTTTAAAAATAGATATATTTTCCCATAGAATACTATAAATAGTCCAAAATCATTTCTAAAAGAAAAGATTATCTGAAGACTTTGGGAATATCATTATCATAATTATTTTCTGTTATTGTTTATAATTATAGTCTCTTAAGCTGTTTCTAATATGTTTCTATGGATTTTCAGCACATTTTAAAATACAAATGAGCTTTCCTAAGAAAATGCTTACTCTTGCAATCGTAACTTCAAATTTACATGTTCAAAGATGCATCCAACAATCTTACTGCCAATTTGTCCTTGCTCTTGCATAAACCTTGGAAGGACGGACTTGGGGGACTTAGGATCAATAAACTATCTTAGGCCTTTCCCTTACTCTGTCTGCTTCTTTCTGATGCCATAGGGCAGATGGATAGCCCAAGGGAATCATCTCTGTCTGAAGCTTGAGGTCTTGACCTCCTCAAATACATCATCCAATGCCTGCTGAGTTACATATCTGTCCCTGTGTGTCTCTGTGTGTGATCATGTTAAGCTTTGAGCAAACAGTTTTCTCCCCTCTATAATGGGGATAATAACAGTACTTATACCATAGAGTTGTGAAGATTAAAAGGGTTAATACATGTACCAGGTACTTGGGAAAAGTTGCACAAATGCTAGGTAGTATTGCCCATAAATGAAGATGATGAATAATCATTCACTGGTTAGATGATAAAGAGGAAATTTTCTTCTTTATTAAGATAACATTACCTGTCAATATTTGAAGAAAGAAAGTTACAAATTTTGACTAGAAAGAGGTAGTTAATATTTCACACTCTTAGACAAACACTGGATTTCTAAAGCTTAAAATATGTTCCCAGGCATATATTGTTCCCTACTTTAAGCACATATCATCAGCTCTTCTCTTAAATGGCCTTATTTAGAACCCACAACTATACTGCCAATTAATCTTTGATAAAGCAGGAAAGAATATCCAATAGGAAAAAGACAGTCTCTTCAACAAATGGTGCTGAGAATACTGGACAACAACATACAAAAGAATAAAACTGGACCACTTCCTTATACTGTTCACAAAAATAAATTCAAAATGGATGAAAGACCCAAAGGTGAGATAGAAAACCATAAAAATTCTAGAAAAGAACATAGGCAGTAACTTCTTTGACATTGGCCATAGCAACTTCTTTCTAGATATGTCTTCCAACTCTAAGGAAACAAAGGCAAAAATAAACTATAGGGCCTTCATCAAAATAAAATCTTCTGCATGGCAAAGGAAATGATCAAAAAAATTAAAAGTCAGCGTATGGAATGGGAGAAGATATTTGCGAATATGTAACCATTAAGAGATCTGTATCCAAAATATTAAGGAACTTATTATATTCAACCCCCCAAAACGGAATAATCCAGTTTAGAAATGGGCAGAAGACATAAATAAATATTTTTCCAAAGAACACCTTCAGATGGCCAAAAGACACACAAAAAGATGCTTAATATCACTCATCATCAGGAAAATGTAAACCAAAACCACAATGAGATATCACCTCACACCTGTCAGAATGGTTAAAATAAAAAACTTAAGAAATAACAAGGGTTGGCGAGAATGTGGAGAAAAACAATCCCTCTTGTGCTGTTGGTGGGAATGTAAACAAGTACATCTACTCTGGAAAACAGTATGAAGATTCCTCAAAAAGTTAAAACTACACTATGATCCACCAATTACACTACAAGGTATTTACCTAAACCATATAAAAATACTTGGGGGACCTGGGTGGCTCATTGGGTTAAAGCCTCTGCCTTCAGTTTGGGTTATGATCCCAGGGTCCTGGGATTGAGCCCCGTATCGGGTTCTCTGCTCAGCAGGGAGGCTGCTTCCCCACCCTCCACCACTCTGCCTGCCTCTCTGCCTACTTGTGATCTCTGTCTGTCAAATAAATAAATAAAATCTTTTAAAAAAAACATACAAAAATAATTCAAAGGGATACATGCACTCCAATGTTTATAGCAGCATTATCTACAACAACCAAATTATGGAAACAGCCCAAGTATCTATAGACTGATGAATGGATAAAGAAGATGTGGTATATATACACAATGGAATATCACTCAGCCATCAAAAAGAATGAAATCTTGCCATTTACAATGATATGGATGGAGCTATAGAGTACATTGCTAAGTTAAATAAGTCAGTCAGAGAAAGACAAATACCATATAGTTTTACTCATGTGTAGGATTTAAGGAACAACAACAACAAAAGCAAAGGGACAAAAAGGAGAGAGAGGCAAACCAAGAAACAGACTCTTAACTCTAGAGAACACACTGATGGTTCCCCCCAGAGGGAGGTGGGTTGGGGGGTGTGGGGGGTGGTGGTGGAAGAAACAGGGGGTGGGGATTAAGGAGGGCATTTGTCTGATGAGCACAGGGTGGTGCGTGGAAGTGTTGAATCACTATACTATACATCTGAAACTAATATTACACTGTATGTTAACTGGGATTTAAATAAAATCTTTTAAAAATAAAAAATACACAGTTTTTTTCAAATTTGCTAAATAATGACTATAAGGTCTCCCTCCCTTCCCCAGGAGGAACACTGGCAACCAGACAAATGAACAGGCTTTTTATCACTAATGAAGCATATTGGATTCCTCTCTTTGGGAAATCTTGCAGTGTGTTTTTGGTTTTCCTCCATGTGAGGGAATATTATTTTGCAAGAAGTCTTTGAATCATCATCCTTAAATTAATCTGATTGCTCTTAGGTATTCATGGGGCCTTTTCAAGTCTAGATAGACATCTGAATGCTCAACTCCTTTTGAGTGATTGAATCACATTAAGGTCTCTGTGGGCAGTGAATGGTAAAGAAACAGGTGCCAAAATTCCCACTATCCTCTTGTATTTAAATAATTCAAGAAGAACAGTTAAACCATATGCTCCTGGTGACTTAGTAACCCTAAATTATGTTCCTGGAAATACTTTGGACAGTGAGCACAGCTTGTCTACAACAGATCTCGAGATTTGGAGCTTGTGAAATATTTTCTGCTTCTCATAATCATTTTTTTAATTCAAAAATTTGTCATTTCACAATGATAAAAGCTGAAGGTCAAAGAAACTATGAATGGTTTATTATGACAATGAAGATTATACTGAACATGGTACCCAATGTTCCAGCTGCTCTTGCCGCATAACAAATCATCTAAAAATTTAGTGGTTTCAAACAACAAAAAAATATTTCATTATTTCTCCTGGCTTCTGTGAGCCAAAAAATTCAGGAAGAATTCAGCTTAGTGGTTTGGGCTCAGAGTCTCACATATAATTGGGGTCAGATGGTGATTGGAGCTGGAATTTTAGGGGAGTGAGAGTGCCAGGCATTCTTTGCCTTTTATGTAGTCTCAGGGCCTCTCCACGTGGCCTCTCCATACGGGCTAGTTTGAGCCATGCTCATGGCACTGCATGGAGTCCTCAAGACCATTGGACTGCTTACGTGACCACTCGGGGCTCCAAGCAAGTATCCGAAAGAATCAGGCAGACACCATATCATTGGTGTGACCTAGCTTCAGAAGTCAAATTGCATTACTTCTGCATGCAGAGTACTACAAAGTTATAAACACACCCAGATTTAAGGAGATGCAATGCAGACTCCACTTCTCCAAAGGGAAAATGTCAACATTACTTTGTAAGAAGAACATGTGGGATGGGAGATATTGTTGTAGTTATCTTTGGAAAATACAATCTGTCAGACTTGGCATTTGTGCTTCTTTATATGTTGTTGATTTAGGCATCATACTGAATAAAATGTGTTTTTTTTAATGTTGGGATCAGTAGTTTGTTTTCATAGAAAAGACATCATTAAGTGGGTCTATAGAGAAACCTGTTTAGACTAAGGAGATGCAGTAAAACAACCAATATGCACAATTCTCCCAATGTATTTGGTTGCAAAGCCTTATCAACAGCACTTCTATCAACATTTTCCAAAACAGCATTCCATTTCCATTGGGGATTTCTGCTACAAACCATACTTCTTTGTAAAGATTTATAATTTTAAAAATGACAAATCAGCAATTTTCATAGTATCAATACACCTGCTTGAACACCTGTCAAAAATTCTGATAAGAAATGTTATTTGTCTGTGTTAACATTATGCAGAGATAGGCTGCTTAATTTGTTGAGATTTATTGTTATGTGTTATATCCTCCATTGAGAAAAAAACTTTCTCATTGAATTTCATAGCTTTAGTGTTAAACTTGGTGTAGCACATGCTATCAATCAGCATTTCCAGTGAAGGAAAAAAAAGTGAAGATTCGTTGCTCAACATCTCACAAGGCATTACCCTCATGTGTACCTAATTCATTCTACTTCACTCGATTTCATCAATTATGGGCATATCCTCCATCATCCCAAATACTGGAAATTATGGTTTTATAATAACTTAATCACAGACTATAGATCACCAGAGTTAAAAGATAGTAAGTGAGTATCTCATTTAGCATTCTAGGCCAAGTTTGGCTAGAGAAGAATTTCAAATGTTTTAATTGATATCCGCAATGTATTTTTGTTCGATTAGAGTTCTAAATGAGAGCCAAGAGCAATGGTGACCTTTAAATATCCTATTCATTTTAAGACTGCAGTAGATGATTTTAAACCAATTAATTATAAGCATTATAAGTAAATGAGTTATTAGCATTCATGAATTCTATAACAGCCAATTTGTTCCTGTTCCCAAATCCTTGAAGTGCCTATTTTATAATTTCTTGGAGATGTAACCATAGGAACTAAGTGGTTGCCAACATAAACCTTTATAATTAATGAGGGTAAGTTTTCACCTTTTGAATCATATTGAAATGTATACAGAACCCAGGTAACGTACCTCAAGGACTACAGTCTTCTTCAAAGAGAAAAAGTTGTCTTACAGCCCTCCACTCCTTAGGGTTCATTTATTCAAGAAGCATTTAGAGAGTCTTGCTTTGTACCAGGTACTATGTCAGCCACTTTGATGGATAAAATAAGAATAAAACACTGTCATTACCATCAAGGAGCTTAAAAAACAGGAAGAGAGGTACAACATTTACCCATGTTAGTGTGTTATCTACTAGAATGCCTAAAGTATCATAAGAAAGGAATAAACCACGTTGTTTCCTTGTAAAATAATTTTTTGCACAACCTCCTTTTTGCCTACCACCTCTTCCTTCATAAAAGTCTATGAAAACTGCAAATAAAACACCTTTGATCTATAGTCCTGGGGAAATGGGTAAATCTGCAAAATGGATTAAGTCTTTGATCAAGAAAGCTTTCCATTTCTCCCTTCCATTTGCAGATGGTCTAAGAGAATTCCATTCTGCCTATCTCCCTTTCTCTCTTCCACAAACCCAAACCATCTTCCTTCCTTGAAATAGCTATATCTAATCTTTATTTGTATCTGTATCTATCTATCTCCATACCTCAATGGAGGAGTATGGTATAGACTTATATGTTGAATAGAAGTAAAGAAGGCATGTAGAAGAGGGAGAAAAAGGAGAGAAATAAGCCTAGTGTCTTTTCAGAGTCAGGAAACTGAATAGATATCCATCAGAAGAACCTGAGAATCCCTTCTCACTAAGCACTATTATTACTTAAAAGCCATGACTCCATAATATCCATGATTTAACTGAGTCAATCACAGCACCAGTTTGGTTGTCAATATTATGATTTTAATTACATTAACAATACTTGTCCAGATAAAGGACTAGTTATCCAAAACACTGATTCAATCATGCTGCCGTATTTCTGCCATATACGCACAGTTTGGATGCTTCTCTAAGCCTCTAAATCTTGGCAGTGAACTGCAGAAGTTCTAGAGGCCAAAGTCAACACATTGGCATAATAGGCTTTGTTAGTTCTTCCATGATATTGGCAGGGGGTGTGGGGGGGGAGTTCATTCACATTTTGGACCTTATTTTTTTTCATAATTGAATGTATATATTTTGAATCCCTTTTTGCCTTGACTTTCATTATAAGAGATATACTCTTTGAAAAAGATAAAATGAAACCAAATAAAATACAAGGGTTACAAAGCAGAATAAGAACCATATTCTAGGGGTGCCTGGGTAGCTCAGTTGGTTAAGCATTTGCCTTTGGCTCTGGTCATGATCTCAGAGTCCTGGGATCCAGCCCTGCTCTGCATTGGGCTCCCTACTCAATGGGGAGTCTGCCTGCTGCTCCCCCTGCTTGTGCTCTCTCTCTCACTTTCTCTCCCTCAAATAAATAAAATCTCAACCCCCCCCCCCAAAACTATGGCACTTGGACCTATTCATTGTAAACAAAACTTTAAAATTCCTAGAAGTATAAAACATAAATCTGCTAATTTCAAAAAATCCACTAAAAAAAAAAATCTACACAATTCGTATTAACACACTTCTTTCCCAAGTTCTGAGGTTCAATGCATGTGGATTTTGGAGTCATATTTCCCACCATTTTGTGGATGCTGGTAGCTTATTTCTAAATATAAACAGTGGACAGAACAGAGAAGAGAACAGGGAAACATGAAAGAGGCAAGGAACCAGCCGAATCAGCAATCTATAAATAAAAAGAAAAGGACAATTCTTGTAACATGTAAGTATCAAATGGGTAATGGCAGGAGACAATGAAGTGGTGCTGGGGATTTAAAGAGACTTATGATAAAGGGAAAATCAATTCTATAAATTATCAGCATCATATACAATATATTCTATCGAGCTCCAAGTTTGAGATATTTTAAAGTTCTGATTTTTGTTTGTTCAAGTTCCGTTTAACAGGATACCTTTTCCCTCCTGAAATACTTTTCTCATTTGCTAAACCCTGTAGTCCTTTAGCCTTCTTCTCTGCAGAGACTTGTTTCATGAATCGAGGGAGCGAGATGACTAAATATTCTTCAGTAGTTGTTTCTGCTCGCCAAACAGCATTCTTCTCTGCCATTGACTTCGATCTTGGTTCAAATAGTCCTGGAATGTTGCCCCTTCCATTGATTTAATCAATATGTAGGCTTAGTGAATTTTCTTTTCTTTTTTTTTTTTTTAATTTTCTTTAAAAGAGTTTGACCTGGGACGCCTGGGTGGCTCAGTTGGTTGGACGACTGCCTTCGATTCAGGTCATGATCCCGGAATCCTGGGATCGAGTCCCGCATCAGGCTCCCAGCTCCACGGGGAGTCTGCTTCTCCCTCTGACCTTCTCCTCACTCATGCTCTCTCTCACTGTCTCTCTCTCAAATAAATAAATAAAATCTTTAAAAGAGTTTGACCTAAACTTTAGCTGAGACCTTAGATTCTCTGACCAGGCAGCTCTATTCCGTGCTCTGTGTATAGCACCTGTGCAGAAGTGAGATTAGCATCTTTGCAGAAGCTTTCAAACTTTCGTATGTTTCTGTTTAGGCGACAGTCTAAAGAGAAGGTGAACCCAATATGTACAGAAGGCTTTCACCTCATCCTCTAAAATGAACCAGAAAACATTTCCCCAAGGCTTGAGAATTCATCAAAGTCTATCATCTTGTCATACAGGGAAGGACCCTAATGACAAAGCCCAGTTCTAAGGTCTGACATGGGCTTTGGAATGACTAATGCTCAAAGGAAACTGAAACAGTGGGCTTTTTTTTGCCTCCCTCCCTCTCCATCTGGAGTTTGCAGGGGCTTCATTTTCCAAATTGTGCTAAATGCAAGCCCCAAAGAGAAGTTATGATCAAACCTTAAGTGTGGTTTCTTCCAGCAAAAGGCTATAGTCACAATCGGGCCAATTTTTTTTTTAAGATTTTATTTATTTATTTGTCAGAGAGAGTGAGCACAGGCAGAGGCAGAGGGAGAAGCAGGCTCCCCACTGAGCAGGGAGCCTGATGTGGAACTCTATCCCGCGATGCTGGGATCATGACCTGAGCCGAAGGTAGCCACTTAATCAACTGAGACACCCAGGGGTCCCAGTTGGGCCATTTTTATTCTTCACTTGAGCACACCCTCCCTAAAGAGCCTAAAAAACAAAACAAAACAAACCCCCAAAAACAAATAGGCACTAAGAAAATATTCAGATGAATTTTCCTAAGAAAGGAGGGGTATAAAGGCCGAGAGGAGAGTCAACAAATTCTAAGCCTCAGTCGAACACCTTGTTAATGATGAAGAATAGATTGATTTTAATAACCTCAAATGGTTCTGCTATGTCTTTTGATTTAAATAGATTCTTTTAAAAATTATTGATTTATTTATTTGAGGGAGAGTGAGTGCTTGAGCAGCAGGAGGGCAAGAGAGAGAAGCTGACTCCCTGCTGAGCCGGGAGCTGATTCTGGGCTGGATCCCAGGACCCAGGATTATGACCTGAGCCAAATGCAGCCACTTAACTGACTGAGCCAGCCAGGCGCCCCTAAATAGATTCTCATATTAGTGCATTTTTAGACTGGCAGAATTTCTAGAGCTGATATAAAGTTTCTGAGTAACCTATGTCAAATTTTGCCCATTTTAACATCTTACATTAGTAAAGAAAAAGTCACAATTAATGGACAAATACTGATACATTATTATTAAGTAAAGCTCATAGTTTATGCAGATCTCCTTAGTATTTACCTACTGTTTTTCTCTCGCAGGTGCTATCGGGATGCCATATTATGTTTAGTTGTCTGGTTTCTTGAGGCTCTCTCGGCTGTGGCCGTTGCTCAGGCTTTCCTTGTTAGGGAAGACTTTGACACTTTTGAGGAATCCTGGTCACGTGTTTTGTCAGTTGGTGCTCTTCTGGAGTTTTCCTCATAATTAGGCTGATGTTGTGGGTTCCATGAAGGAAGATCACAGGTAAACCACTCTCATCACTTCATATCAAGGGTACCTACTGTCCACCTTTTTTTTTGTTTTAAAGATTTTATTTATTTGAGGGAGAGAGCATGACAGAGCACAAGCAGGGGGAGGGGGAGAGGGAGAGGGAGAAACAGACTCTCTGCTGAGCAGGGAGCCCAGGGCCCTGAGATCATAACCTGAGCAGAAAACAGACACTTAACCGACTGAACCACCAGGTGAACCTCCACATGTTTTATAGCGGATAGTATTAACCTAAATCACCTGGCTGAGGTGGTGGTGTCAGGTTTCTCCAATGTAAATTTATTATCCCCCTCACTCTCTTTTGTACTCAGATCTTGGAAAGGAACACAATTTCCACTATGCTCCATCTCCTTGAAAGCAGACAGTCTACATATATCTATCACAAGGGAGGTTTGTCTATTCTTCCCCCACCTGTTGTTTTCTTTATTAAATCACATATGTGTGTGTATTTAAAGATTTTATTTATTTGACAGAAAGAGACAGCCAGAGAGGGAACACAAGCAGGGGGAGTGGGAGAGGGAGAAGCAGGCTTCCCGCTGAGCAGGGAGCCAGATGCCAGACTCTGATCTCAGAACCCCGGGATCATGACCTGAGCCAAAGGCAGCTGCTTAACAACAGAGCCACCCAGGTACCCCTCCATCATTTATTTATTAGTATGAATTCACAATTTATTTTTATAAGTTGTGTCATAATCCAATTCAACCTTATTTTGTTGCCCAAATGGTTCCAGCATTGCCCGTTGGGAGCGCTCTCCCTTGGCTTCTCTGTCCGTTTGATGTATCCCCATTATTGTGTTTGCGTTTTGTTTCGTTTTGAGAACTACCTTAGTTTTCCGCACAAGAGGATGTTCTGGCACTAAAAAAATGGGTATTTCCTGCCCCAGTCCTAGAATGAGTCATTTCTCCAAGAATTCTTGGTTCCTTTTACTGGAGAATGGTATTAGAAACAAAGATCTTTGTGCTAGGCATCTTCATTGTAAGTGATAATGAAGATACAATCCTTCATTGTAATAAAGGAAGGCCTTTATTGTAGACCTTCCCGGCTGAGAGAGCAAGGAAAGTTGTGTATACTAACCCATGCAAATACACATTTTAGAAGTATTTCTACAGAAATTTATCTTTACCTATATTAAGGCAAATATGGGTTTTTACGGATGTCTCCAACTCTAATCCATTCCTATGTGGATCCCACTAGCCCCATTCTCTTGCTTACCTGTAACCTCCCAACTCCAACAGCAAGACACCTGGCTCCTCCCATCTATCATCCTTTTAGTGAATTGTTCCTTTCCGGTATACAGGTATAGTGGTTTCAAACTGTTAACCCTCACCTCCACAGGAAATCCCTTTATCAAGCAGAGTGCAGTTCCTTTCGACTTAATTCCTACAGCCTATTTATTTTCTAAGTTATTTAGGTCAGCATATTATTCTCCTACCCCTTCAGTGAGGTCATTTCATGCCTTTTTAATACAGTTAAAATCTTACGTTATATTCTGTATTTCATTCTGATAACCCCTAACTTCCCAATAGACTTCACAATTTGAGTACAGTAAGGTTTACTCTTTGTACTGTCAGGTCTTATGGGATTTGACAAATGCATTATGTCATGTATCCACCATTGCAGTATTACATGGAATAGTTTTGGTGCCCTAAAAAAAATTCTTTCTGCTTCACCTGCTTATTACCCACCCCCAAATCACCGGCAATCACTGGTGTATTTACTGTCTATAGTTTTGCCTTTTCCAAAATGTCATATGAATGAAATGATATAATATATAGCCTTTTCAGAATGCTTTCTACCATTTAAGAATGTCTGTTTAAGATTCATTTATGGCTTGAGAGGTCATCTTTCTGGTTTTTGTGTGTTGTTTTGTTTTGTTTTGTTTTTAGTAAATGTATCCCACCTTAACAAACCCTAGTTTGTTTATCCATTCCTATATCGAAGGATCTTGGTTGCTTCTTGTTTTGGATGACTATTAATAAGGCTGCTATAAACATTTGTGTACAGGTGTTGTGTGGGCATAAGTTTTCAACTCAGCTGAGTCAATATCTGGGAGTATAATTGACGGATTGTTCAGCTTTATAAGGAACTTCTAAACGGTCTTCAAAAGTAGCTGTCCCATTTTTCATTCCTACCAGCAATGAATGAAAGAGTCTTGATCAACATTCTTGCCAGCAATTGGTATTGTCAGGAGTTGGTGGGGTTTGTTTGTTTAAGATTTTGTTTATTTATTTTGTGGGAGAGAGAGCACAAGCAGAGGGAGTGGCAGGCAGAGGGAGAGAGAGAAGCAGGCTCCCTACTGAACAGAGAGCCCACCACAGGGCTTGATCCCAGGACCCTGGCCGGGATCATGACTTGAGCCAAAGGCAGGTGCTTAACCCACGGAGCCACCCAGGTGCCCTTGTTTTTGTTTTGCCATTTTAAAACATGTGTGCAGTATCTCTTTGAACTTACTTCACTAAGGAAGTTGTTTTCTATCCCTTCCTTGCAAGAAATCAAACTATATTGCTGATCTGTATGTATGCTTGAAAGGAGAAAGATAATTTGCTCAAAAATTATTTGGTGATTTTCCTGTCAATGATACAGTAGCAATGATTTCCCAGGTAGTAGTGGGCCTTGTCCAAATGTTTTCAGAGCAGCTTATTTCTCCTTCAAGTTTTCTTCAGAGGTGCATAGGTGTTTTAAGGGAGCAAAGAGCCCCTCAATATTCTGTAAGGACCCTCTTCTACTACTGTCATGATAGGCACAGGCTGGAAAGTTGGACATAATTTTCTTTTTCTTTGAGATTCATCAATTTCCCTGCATCAACTCATCTTAGCATACAAAATTTTACCAAGTCACTTCTCAGTATCCTTTAGCTTCTGTCCTTTAGTTCCCTCTCAAACACTGAACTGCTGTAGTAATTGCAAATCTCAGGAAGTCTAAGTATAAAGACTGTGGAAGGCAGGGAGGTCTGTGAAATTCTCTAGATATGAGGCTGCATGTTTTGCAGGAAGAGAATATTGGTCCCAGCTCCCTACTGAGTGCACCAACATAAAAATGCCATCAGGAAAATTATAATCAAGTGAAAGGAGGAAATCAAATGAACCAAGAAAAGGATAGTTGACAGATTGGGAGAGAGACTTCCGTTCAGGGCAGACTAGCATATTTCACATTCCCTTCTCTACTTTGACCAGCTGTGACCATATACTCCTAGTTCTCTTTCTACTAGCTTTCCCTCCAGTCTTCTTTGCCTTCTATAAGCTACTGATGGTGAAGTTGTCATTTTTTCTTCTCAAATACTTTCACTAGCTCTCCACTGCTTTCAGGACAAGTTTCAATCTCTGTGTCTTCCCTCTGAACTCACCACAATCTAGCTTTAAACTATTACAATCTTTATCTCCTACATCTCTCTCTCTTGTTCATTTACCATCTCAGACTCTAGACAGAATGAACAAATCACTTGAGATATACCAGTGCTTTCCCATGTCTCTTCATAACATGTTATTCCCACTTCTCATGTCTTCCATTCCCTCCTCAATATCCAAATCCTTATTCCCAACCATCCTTCTAGGTCAAGGTCATATGGAATTTGTTTTATGAGATCTTCTTTGACTCTCCCAGGCAGAGGAAACCAATTCTTTCAAAGTATCCTCACTGTTTGGTTTTCATTCTTTTTCCATAGCAATTTCCTTCCTACTCTGTTAGTTTTTTAAATAAAATATAATGCTGGTTTTTCTTTATTATTTTCTGGACTTACGAAAAAAATTTTCTCCCTTTCTCATCCCCTTGCTCCCCAGTTTCATGTGCTTACTTGCTCAGCCTGAAGGAGGAAGACAGGAAAGAGGGACAGATGACCAACCATAGTCTAATGAGTTATCATCCTTGTGTGGTGAAGATTTCCTAGGTCTCTTCTCTAGTCTGATTCAGCCAATCGACCCAAATAATTGAGATGTGGTTGATATTTCATTTTAACTCTAATATGGGGAAAGAGTCTTGACTTTCTTTCTACTCCCCTGACTCTAGTAAGTAGAATTGACTGTTTATGTGTCACTAAACAGCAGGGAAATGCAAATCAAAACAAAGCAATATCACCTTACACCTGTCAGAATGGCTACCATAATAAAAACAAGAAACAATGGGTGCTGGCAAGGATATGGAGAAAAGGGAACCCTCTTGCACTGTTGGTGGGAATGTAAATTAGCACAGCCACTATGGAAAGCAGTAATACAGTTTCCCCCAAAATTAAAAATAGAATTACCATTTGGTCCAATTCTAATCCTAGGTATTGACCCAAAGAAAACAAAAACATTAATTCAAAAAGATATATGCACCACTATGTTAATTGCAGCATTATTTACAATAACGATATGGAAGAAATCTAAGTGTCCATTAATAGGTGAATGGATAAAAAAGATATATACAGATATAGATACATATCTATGTATATGTTTATCTATATATGTATAGATTTATATACATATCTATCTATCTATCTATATATACATACACACATAAACACACACATACAATGAAATATTACTCAGCCATAAGAAAGGATGAGCTCTTGCCATTTGTGACAACATGGATAGACCTAGAGGGTATTATACTAAGTAAAATAAGTCAGACAGAGAAAGATAAATACCATATGATTTTGCTTACATGTAGAATCTTAAAAACAAAACAGATATATAAACAAACAAACAAAAAGCAGAATCAGACCTATAAATACAGAGAACAAACTGATGGTTGCCAGAGAGGAAGACAATGGAAAATGGACCACATGTGGGAAGGGGAGTGGGAGATATAGTCTTCAAGTTATGGAATAAATACATCATGGGAATAAAGGTCCAGCATAGGGAATATAGTCAATGATACTGTAATAGTGCTGTATGGTGACAGATGGTAGATACATTTGTGGTGAGCAGAGCATAATGTATAGGGATTTTGAATCAATAGATCATACCACTGGAACTTATATCGTATTTTGTGTTAACTATAATCAAATAAAAAATTTTAAAAAGATTCCATGGCATTTTTTTTTACAGAAATAGAAAAAAAATTCCAAAATTTGTATGGAACCACAAAAGACCCTGAATAGCTGAGGCATCTTGAGATAGAATAACAAAGCTGCAGGCATCACACTTCCTGATCTTAGAGTATATTACAAAGGCATAATAATCAAAACAGGATGGCACTGGCATTTAAAAAGATATGTAGACAAATGGAACAGAATCGTGAGGCCAGAAATAAATCAATGTGTATATGGTCAATTAATGGTCAACAAAGGAAACAAGAATACTCAATGGGAAAAAGACAGTCTCTTTAATAAACAGTGTTGGGAAAACTGGATACTCTCATGCAAAAGAATGAAACTGGGCCCTAGTTTTAGAGTACTCACAAATATTAACTTGAAATGCATTAAAAACTTAAATGTAAGAACAAAAACCATAAAACTTCTAGAAAAAAACATAGGGCGAAATTTCCCTGACATTGGTCATGGCAATGATTTTTTTTGATATGACATCAAAAGTACAAAAAAAAAAAAGCAAAAATAAACAAATGAGAAAACATAACTGTAAACCTTCTTCAGGGCAAAAGAAATGATCAACAAAACAAAAAGACAACCTACAAAATGGGAGAACATATTTGCAAACTGTTATCTGAGAAGAATTTAATATACAAAATATATAAAGAACTCAGATCATTCAATAGCAAAAAAACCCCAAATTATTCAATTAATAAAAATAGTCAAAGGACCCAGTTAGCTGTTTTGTCAATGAAGATATATAATTGACCAGCAGATACATGGAAAGGTGCTCAACATCACCGATCATCATGGAAATGTAAATCAAAACCATAATGAGATATCATCTCATACCTGTTAGGATGGTTATTATCAGATAAGAGATAAGAAATCCTGGCAAGGATATGGAGAAAAGGGAACTCTTATACACTGGTGGGAATGTAAATTGGTTTGGCCACTATGGAAAATGGTTTAGTGATTCCTCAAAAAATGAAAAGTAGAACATCTGACAGTCCCACTACTAGGTATATACCTAAAGGAAATGAAACCAGATTCTTGAAGAGATATCTACCCTCCCATTCTCATTACCACATTATTTATAATAGTCAAGATGTTGTAGCAACCTAGGTGTCTGTTGATGGATGAATGGATAAGAAAATGTGAGATATATACATAATGAATATATATGAATATTATTCAGCCATGAGAAAGAAGGAAATACTGCCATTGCAACAACATGGATGAACCTGGAAGACATAATGCTAAATAAAATGAGTCAGAGAGAGAAAGACAAATCCTGCATGATCTCACTTCTATGTGAAAACTGAAACAAACAAACAAACAAACCAATAGAAACAGAAAGCAGAATGATGGTTTCCAGGGACTGGGGGGACAAGGAAAATTAGGACAGGTTAGGCAAGGGTACAAACCTCCACTTATAAGATGAATAAGTTCTGGGCATCTGGTGTACAGCATGGCAATTATAGTTAATAAACTGTATACTATACTTGAAGGTTGCTAAGAATATCAATCTTAAAAGTTCTCAAAACACACACACACACACACAAAGTAAGTAAATGTGGTAATGAATGTGTTAACTACCATTACTACGGTAATCATTTTGTAGCATATATGCAGGTCAAATCATCATGTTGTATACCACAAACTTTTAGAACGTTTTATGTCGATTATACCTCAGTAAAGCTGGGCAGGGAGAAAAGTATGGTTTTATTTATCCTCATCAATTGTTCGCTTATCCAAAGAGAACATATATCTATATTTCTTCAGTGTCAAGTATTTGGGTAGAAATTTGCTTCTTAATCAGTGTATCAAATGTTGACTCACCTATAAATGGTAGTAATAATGTGACCAAATAAAGGTTTTCCAGAATTATATTTTCCTTTAAAAAAAGCACTGGTTTTCCCATTAAAGAGGTGGATAAATTCAATAGCTTTTCATTATTGGGTCAAGTTCCTTAAATATCTCTATTTTAAAACCAATGAGCTTTGAATTACAGGTTTCAGACATAATAAAAAAGTGATTTTTGAAAGCACCTGTTAGACTTCCAAAATTTCTTACAATAAGCATTTGGTATAGAGCATAGAATATAAAAAAAGCATCCAGATACAGAATCTGATTTTCCAAATGGAGAAACCAGTCGATGGATGAAGGAACCCATTCCTCTCAATGATCCCGGTGAAAAACTGGAAGCAGTACTCCTTTCTAAGTCTTCTCCACCAATTAGGCCCTTCTGCAATCTCTATAGCATCAAAGCATTTGCTTTGTTTTTGAAAGACAGATGGTCTTTGGTGTTGAATGAAATCATATTTAGAACATGGATGAACGCTGAAGCATTAGTATCCAGAGAGTACTTCCAGGCTTTGTTGTTTTGTTTTCCACTTCGTTGAAACTGTGTTCATGGAGCATGTGGGTAAGCTCTCACTGATAGCGATAGCTGATAAATTAGAGGGGACATGTCAGTGATGAGAAGTTGTGGATACACTTACGGTACAAAGACTATACTGAATATTTCATAGAATATAGGATGTCAGAGTTGAAAATAGTCTTAGCAGCTAATCCAACCTTCCCAATTTGCAATAAGGAAACTACATCTTGCTTAGGTAACTGCCTCCCTCAAGGTTAGAAACCTAAACATGTCAGAGACCCTAAATCGCAAATTAATTCACAGAGAATACAACATATATTTTTTGTTATGACTGTAATGGGAGAAATGTGTGAGAAAAAAATCTCTGAGCCTCATTTTCCCAAGAAGAACCAATATATAAAAAGAGAAAATATTGTATATAGGAGTAGGAAATTCATAATCATTTTCACTTGAATCAATTAATTCTAAAAATACAACTTGATTTATGTGACATTTAAATATTGGACCTATCTTTTCAGTATATTTCACTCAAATTCACTTGAAATGCTTTAGTTATTAATTTTTATTCATTTGCATATTTAAAATCAATTATGACTTCTAAATGAATATGAAGGAGCTTTATAAACTATAAAGTATGATATAAAAATGGGTTATTAATAACAGTAACATTTTTCCAAGTTGGATTTTTTCCTACTTTTTAATCCACATTATATTCTTATAATTACTTTTTGCAATAATCTGCGTTAAGTAAATCAAATGGTTTGTAACAGTCATAAAATCTATGTTTTAAGGATTTTATTTATTTATTTGACACAGAGAGAGAGAGAGAGAGAGCGCGCACAAGCAGGGGGATTGGCAGGCAGAGGGAGAGGGGAATGAAGTCTTCCAGAGGAGTAGGGAGCCCAGTGACTCAGGGCTTGATCCCAGGACCCTGGGATCATGACCTGAGCCAAAGGCAGATGCTTAATCAACCGAGCCACCCAGGCACACCATGTCATGAAATGTATTACCCAAACATTCATCCAAGTGATAATATGTTTAGACCTTAATTTTATATATATAAACTTACTCTTTTACCCAATATGTAATGATATTATATATGATAATGTATATGTATATGTAATGATAATGTATATGGTCTAGTTTGTACTCTCTTCCCTTTATTATTACTCCAAACCAAGAAGGGAACATTATGCAAGCATCTGGGTCCCAATCCATCTCTGGAAATCCTTCTTAAAGTTTATATTTTCAACACCATTTACTAAGAACAGGGGATTCACTCAGATTTATACAGGAATCAGGGATCAGTGTAAGCAGAATTGAACTCTCTTATAATTTCTTCCCTCTTTAAGCATTTTTGTCCTGCTTTGAAGCAAAAATAACCATCTGAAAATCACCGAGAAGCATGGTTTACATCTAGCATTTCCGTCCTCTTCAGGTTTGAAAAGCAATATTAAAAACTTTGCCTCACACTAAAACTTCATTGTGCAGAGAAAATGTAACTTATTTATTTTTATTTATAACTAATCTGGCCTCTTTCTGGAATTCTCCACTCTCTGGTTGATAGGTGAAAATTAATGTCCAATCCAGTTTAAACCTTAGTCTGAGCTAAAAATTAAACAGTCTCTTCAGAAATAGTTCAGATTCTCTTGGTAAATCAGCTTAGTTTCTAGGGCAGCTTGCCCTCTTCCCTGCTTCCCTTCTGGGTTGAAGCGTAGTTTTATGGGGGGAGAGGGATACGGCCAAGCATCATGGCAGAGGGAATGTGGGGTCCTCGCATGTCAGGTCCTTGACCTCTGTTCTCTGTGCCGATACCCCTTGCCACCTACATTGCTGTGCTGTCACTCAGAGTCAAAGCTGTAACTAGCATATCTGATGGTCCCCTTCTCGCTCTCTGGGCTTTTTCAGGGCTGCTGCCATTCTTGATAAAGTCGAAATCACCTCAATTTGCACTGGCTGTTTACTCCCCATTGTCTCTACGCCCTCTATTAAGCCAACTCGCCCAGTGGTCCAGAGGCAGCCTGTTCTGCTGGCTCGCTTTTTCCTGCTTTGGAGGGTCCACAGGCAGTGCCACTGACTCTTAATCTGCTATCCAAACCAGTTAAGAAGAGGGTAACTCAGGAAAGCCAAAGCCCAGGAGTTCAGTTTGCACAGCTAAACTGATAAGGCAGTGCCTGGGGTTAAAGCAGGGACAATCTGCTGTCCTCTGCCTTGAGGGTTACCCACTATTTTAATACACTAATTGGGACGCACGATTTGGTTGTTATTTGTTTAGTAAATACCACTGGTCTCCTTGACATAATCCCCTGGGGCAAGAAAAATTCAGATCTTTCTTTCTTCTTCCTGGGTGCTTAATTCCCTATTGCCTCTGTAGAACTCTGTGCTAGCCTGGCCCTAAATACACCAAAGGAGGAAGAGAGGGAGGGAATCTACAAGACAGCTGCTTGGACCACAAGACTTTCTTGCTTGCACAATCTGATTTAAAAAAAAAAAAAAAAAGCACTAAGTACAAAGCTTCCAGAACAAAGGGAAAAAAACATTTCCCGGTTATAAAGAATGCAGTAAAAGAAGGTTAAGGGGCACCTGGGTGGCTCAGTAGGTTAAGCATCTGACTCTTGATTTCCACTAGGATCTTAATCTCAGGGTTGTGATTTCAAGCTCTGGGGGAAGAACAGGTTAAAGAATGTAGAGTAAAAAATAGGAATACAAAGAAAGCAGGGAAAAAAAAGGAGAAAGCATTCAAATCAATAAGTAAATGCAATAAATGTAAAGTAACTTAAGTCACCAATTAAAAGACAGATACTCTAATATTGACTTTTTAAAGATACAGCTGTACAGTTTTTTTTAAAGATTTTATTTATTGATTAGAGAGAGGGAGAGAGAGCGAGCACAGGCAGACAGAATGGCAGGCAGAGGGAGAGGGAGAAGCAGGCTCCCCGCCGAGCAAGGAGCCCCATGTGGGACTCGATCCCAGGATGCTGGGATCATGACCTGAGCCGAAGGCAGCCGCTCAACCAACTGAGCCACCCAGGCATCCCCAGCTGTACAGTTTTATAAGAAGTAAACTTAGATACAAAAACAGAGAAACGTTGAAAATAAAAGGTTAGGAAAAATGCACCAGGGAAAAACAACATAAAAATATACTGATTGTCTATTTTCCAGCTTTTGAATCAATTAATAAAATTGTTGCTATGAAGCCAAATATATACATACTGATGGCATATATCATGTAAAATAGAATTTAGAGGGAAATAGTTGACAGCACAGTGAGAAAAATTGAACTTCACCGGGATGATATGAAATTCTAAAACCTATGTGAATGTCATAATATATCCTCAAATATGTAACAAAAAAATTGCCAGAGTTTCATGTACAGATGGACAAATCCAGCATGAGAAAAATTTCTCTAACATGTCTATTTCACTAATTGTTAGGTGAAGTGAACAAAATAATAACGTTTTGAAAGGCTTGATAAACTTAATCAACACATTGGTTTAGAAGACATATATTTGTTTGTTACCCCATTCTAGCACTTACAGAGTCTATATCCTTCTTCAGCATGTGACAACATTTATGTGAAAGTAGAACAACCTCCATGTCTTAAATCAAGTCTGAAATTAAAAAAAAAATCAACCATATAGACTATGTTCTCTTATTCTACTGTAATTATTTTAAAAATAAAATAATAAAAAGATTATTAAAATTATAAACAAGCTTGGGGTGCCTAGGTGGCTCAGTCAGTAAGCATCCAATTCTCGATTTCAGCTCAGGTCATGATCTCAAGGTTGTGAGATCGAGCCCTGTGTCAGGCTCCTCAATGGGCATGGAGCATGCTTAAGATTCTCTCTCTCCTTCCTCCTCTGCCCCTCCTCACTCATTTGCATTCTCTTTCTCTCCAAAAAAAAAAAATATATATATATATATAAACAAATTGTATAAGGTTAACTTGTGGTTGGTTTCTGATAGTGCTACCCTTATCCCTAGGGACACTTGAAGTCTGCTTCTCACCAAATGTACTAGCTAGCGATTTAGAATGTGTGCCCGATCCGATTTTGAAAGTCAAGAGTTGAATATTCTCCTTTGCATTTCTTTTTTTTTTTAAAGATTTTTTTTTTAATTTATTTATTTGTCATAGAGAGAGAAGCGAGAGCAAGCACAGGCAGACAGAGTGGCAGGCAGAGGCAGAGGGAGAAGCAGGCTCCCTGCCAAGCAAGGAGCCCGATGTGGGACTCGATCCCAGGACGCTGGGATCATGACCTGAGCCGAAGGCAGCCGCTTAACCAACTGAGCCACCCAGGCGTCCCTCCTTTGCATTTCTTTGGTAGCATTATCCTTTTCCTTGACATCGCTACCCCCTACAGATGCTTGTAAGTCTTCTGGATCAACTAAGGTGGGGCCTTTGTACTGGGAAAGACATATTAATACTTTCCAACATAGAATATTGCAAGGGCAGGAAGAAGGCATGACTCTTCTTATCCTAAAACAGGGAAGATAGAAATAGAGATGTTTTCTGAAGTAGGAGAGGTGAGATACAGCTAGTCTATTGAACTTCCCTTTCCTAGTCCACTCACCCCTCCAAACATTGGGAGTTCTCAATTGCAAACACTGGGAATCCTTTAATTTTCCAGATCTACAAAGACTACATTAATTTTGCTTAGAGATACCTCCACTGCTGCATCAGGTGCTTTTAAAAGCAGGAAAAGCTGGTGGGGAGAAAAATCACATGACTTACACATACACATTTTTTTCTTCTTCTTGTCCTCCCCCTCCTTCTTTCTCTAAATGGAAAGGAAGAACTATTTGAGGACCAAAATATGCAAGCAAATGACAATTGACCAAATGATTTTTTGAACTTCCGCTAAATTAAATTTCAAAAAGCTTCCAGAGGATGGAACGACAAGTATTTTGTCACAACTATTGGTTGGTGTGTCAGATATTCCTTTTATAAGCGTGCACAAGCTCAATTTAACTATTTGGGCTCTCTGACACTCTAAGAGATGGGTTAATGGCGCCTCAGTAATTAAAGACAAAAATATCCAACTACCAGTTAGCCAGTTTAGGGAGTTGTGCAACCTTTAATCACTGTGTGGAACGTAAGCTTGCTATCTCAGATACAGAAAAAAAAATATGGAGCCATAAACATAGAAGTACACTGCATTCCAGGGTCAAGACTCTAAGTCTAGAGTGATATAAACCTGCATGCCCGTGTAGATCACTTCCCACCCTCCTTCCATCAGTGTCTTTTTTGTGCCTCTGAGCTGAGTTGAACAGAGGCTGCCCTGAAATGATTAGCGTGTGCAGAGGGTTCCCCAGTGTGGCGGTGACTCAGGTACTAGAAGGAAAGAAAATAGCATGCAGAGAAGACGGCATCTGGCCCCTGGGGATCTTGCCATCTTTGTTATGACAGACTGAGGGGCTCCTGGGTAGCTCAGTCATTGAGCATCCACCTTCTGCTCAGGTCATGATCCTGGAGGCCTGGGATTGAGCCCTGCATTGGGCTCCCTGCTTGGTGGGAAGCCTGCTTCTCTCTCTCCCACTCTCCCTGCTTGTGTTCCCTCTCTTGCTGTCTGTCTCTCTCTCTCTGTCAAATAAATAGATTAAATAAAGAAATAAAGAAATAAAGAAATGGGAAGAAAGACAGACTGGTAGTCAAGACATTCTAGTTCCTAGATGTAAGGATTTTAAGCAAAAGTCAAACTGCACCGAAGCTGGTGATGTAGGAAGATCATGAACTCACCTCCTCCCACAGACATCCTGATTCTACAGTTACATATGGAACAATTTCCTCTGGAAAAAACCCCAAAACTAGCTGAGTGACTCCTACACCTCAGGCAAATGAAAAAAGAAAGAAAGAAAGAAAGAAAGAAAGAAAGAAAGAAAGAAAGAAAGAAAGACAGACAGACATGGAATTAGATAGGTGAAGTCAAGACACAGTCTTGCCATAAGCCCTGCTCCTGGCATGGCAGCCACAGTCCAGAAGGAACTTAAAACTTGGAGCTTCTTCCTAAGGAACAGAGGGTTTGAACCCCACATCGGGCACTCCCGAATTTTAAGACCTGCTCCTGGGAGACAAACCTCCCAAAACATCTAGCTTTGAAAACCAACAGGGCTTATGTTCACAAAACGCACAAGGCTATAGCAAACTAAGCAATGGGTCTTAAAGGACACTCAGGCTCAGGCTCACCTGCCTCAGGGCCCAGGAAAAGTAGAACCAATCTTCTTCAGGACCCAGGAAAAGAGTAGCCAACGAAGATGTGTCAGACTTTATGTGCAAGAGGTTCATTTGCTAATCTTAAAGCATTGGCCTGAGGGGTAGGCCTTTAACACACCTCTGGGGGCCTACTGATGCCACTCTCCAGGGACAGAGGCTGGAGTGTGCCATCTTGGCACTCTCTCTCTGCTGCTCTACTCTAGAATGTCAGTATCTCCTGGAGGGTAGCTTTTACTCATGTTTGATTCCCCAGCTTTTGCAGCTGCCACTCAGGGGAATGCCCTTGGGTCACCTGGCTAAGGTAGCCGGAGGACTTCTATTCCTGGGTCTCATGGGACTGCAACAATTGGAGAGATGGTTCTTGGCAGGCTACCATCCCCAGGACCCTGCACAGAGAGCTGACTGAAACACACCCCTAGTCTTTCTGTGAAATAGGTCTCTTCGCTTGTCCTACAGCTTTGGCCTGAGGGGTAGGCTTCAAATTTGGCATGCATTTTAAAGATTTGTGGACACACTCTCAGGGAACATGGGCTGGTGGATTCCACCTTGTGCTCTCCCTCTGTCTTGCTACAACTCATCAGTATCTCAGAGCAATCCCCTTTCCCCAGGTTAAAATAGATCATATCACCTGGTGTAAATTAAACCAGGGTCTTCAAGGATTTAAACTTACATGTTATATATGATCTAGTGAGTGAAAGAATTTTTTTTTTTTCCCTACCGCTTCCCCATGAACATCCCATTTTGGCCTGGTCTTAAACCTGGAAAGAATGAATGGTGCCTCACAGTGGAGCACAACAAAATTAAGGCCCATATACCCAATATTGTAATTACTGACCCTACCCCATCAGTAACTGGTAAATATTTTGAGGTTAGATGTTTGGCTAATGTGTTCTGTTCAGTATCTGTTTCTTTCTTTCTTTCTTTCTTTCTTTCTTTTTAAGATTTTATCCAACGATTTGAAAGAGAGAGAGATCACAAGTAGACAGAGGGGAAGGCAGAGAGAGAGGGGGAACCAGGCTTCCCGCTGAGCAGAGAGCCCAATGTGGGACTTGATCCCAGGACCCCAAGACCATAACCTGAGCCAAAGGCAGAGGCTCAACCCACTGCGCCATCCAGGCGCTCCTGTTCAGTATCTATTTCAACAGCCTCTCAACACAGTATACCTTCACTTCTGAAAGGACACAATCCATCTTTTTTTTTTAATTTTTATGTATTTATTTGACAGACAGAAATCACAAGTATGCAGGGAGGCAGGCAGAGAGAGAGGAGGAAACAGGCTTTCCGCGGAGCAGAGAGCCTGATGCGGGGCTCGATCCCAGGACTCTGGGATCATGACCTGAGCTGAAGGTAGAGGCTTCAACCCACTGAGCCACCTAGGCGCCCAGGACACAATCCATCTTTACCAGGTTTACTCATGACATACCTGAGAGGCCTTGTCATTACACAGTCTTTGCCAGCAAGATCCTAAGTGCATCCACCTTTCTCTAGAAACATTATTTGACATTATATTGATGACATTTTCCTCCTAGGAGATTTATTGGACACATGTATAAAGGACACAGAAATACTCACAAAGGAGCTCAAAGAAAAGGGACAGATCATTGCCATATATACTGCAAGGTCCCACCACCTAAATTCCTGAAAAGTCTTTGGGAACCCAAGAGCTGCTCTGTCTTTGACACTGTCAAGAAACAGTCGCTGATGCTTTTAGCACCTACAATGCTAATACAAGTCCAACATTTTCTAGCCCTTTTTGCATTCTGGAGGCAACATACTCTTCATTTATAATTTTACTTCATCTCACTGATGCTGTTGCTTGCAAATGGGTCTGCCTTAAATGAAGTCTTTGCCAATGAAAGGCTCTAGAATCTGTCCAAATTGAAATCAAAAGGTACTGCTGTTAGTGCCCTTGGAGACCCCTTCTCTGTAGAGGCTGTGGCAACCACCTCTCATGCTTCTGAACTACCTATCACAGCCACTAGTTGGCCATTGGCTTCTGATGCAATAATTTGCCCTTCTCAGCTCTGCGCCATTCATAATTGGAATGGCAGTTGTGGCCATGTATTGGGCTCTTCTAGAAATAGAAGCTCTCACAGACTGAATTTATGACCTTATATATCTTGCTGCACATTATGTCTTGAGTAATAGAAGAGGCACCCCAAGGTTAGCACAGCTACTAAGACCTCTTGGTTACAAGATGGAGACAATCCAGGGCCCTTGGCAGGTGGGTGTGGCCTCTTCTGTCCTCAGTCCCTTGCCGGATGCTTTGGTGCTGAAGGAGGTCACCTCTCCTACTTGGAGAGACCCTTAGCATCAGCTGAGTAAATAACAATGGGAGTTTATATACTTTAAAGATGGTATTGCCACCACCGTACACAATAGATTTTCAGAATGTCCCTGGTAAAGAATGAGGCTCAAGGACCAGCACAACTGGTCCCATGTCAGACAGTTATTGTAGCACTGGATACGCTGGCCTAGAAAATTGCCTCATTTGTACAAGTTTATGAACTTGTAGGTCATTGCCTAAAATTTGCCCCCTTTGGGGTAAAGAACACTGGGAAGCTCTTGCCTCACAGATACCCAAAATGTCAATCAAGATAACAGACTGTCTTTACATATAATTAATATAATATAATATAATATAATATAATATAATATAATACAGCTACAATACAAAGCCTCACCAAGACATTCCTTATGCCCTTTGGAATTCTAGGCATTACTGATAGTGACTAAAGCACTGGTTTTGGTCCTCAGAATGCCCATGTTTAAGCTCTTGAAGAAGGTATTCAATGGAATTTCCACCTTTTCTATAGACTCCAGGCAGATGGTTTAATCAGGAGGCATAATGAGCTTCTCAAAAAATTCCTATTTAAGTTAAAAATGTCCAGTGGAGCCCATGTTGGTTGTCACTTTTGCCACAGGCATTGATTAATCTAAATTCGTACTCCCTAGGGACATACACTCCCTATCACAATGACACACAGGTCCCTCAATATACTTTATTGGCTATAAAGGGGGATACTTGTAAATTGTTGTAAATTTTTTACAATAACCTTACCACGTGGTCCTCTTCTTCTTGGTCAAGTAAATACTTTGTTTCCTATTCCCACTCCCTAGAAGCCTCAGTCATTAGGTTTAAGTTGACACCAAGGTACCAAGGGTCAATTGTGGAGTAAGGCCTAATATTATGCATCTCAATATCTTGGAAAAACTAAGAGGGTCTCAAATAGCCTAGATGCAAGTTCCCTTATCCATTGTGCTCACATAGATATTGTCCCCAGCACAAGGACCTGGCATAGTGTCTGCTTATGAAAGTTTCAGCTCCCTCCCAGCCAGAGGAATTTAGACAAACCAATCACATCCTCCCACAGGAACCAGGGGGTACCTCATCCTTCTGTTCCCACAAAGCCTGCCTTCCTTAGCACCTTGCTGATTCACCATGCTCCCGAATGAAACACCTGTGTGACTCTACATGGTATGGTGTCCTCCTCCCCAAGGTTGTGAATATATGTGATTAATAAACTGTTGTCAGTCTCATTTGTAAAGTGTCTGCTGTGTGTTAGACCATCTTTGTGGCCCTAGAGCAAGACTCCCTCCCCCATACAGGCTGTAGTAGGGGTGAATAAAACATTGACCACTCTTGGATCAAGGAAGTAGACATTAACTTTTTTAGATATAAATTAAGAAAAGAAGGGGCAAAGAAAATTTCTGAAAAAGACATAACAGGAAGGGCCTCATCTGACCAGATATTAAAATGCAATATGTATGTACAGAAAAGAAAACTCTTCAGTCGTGGCACAATAATGGACAGTCAGATCAATGAAACAGAAAAGAGTCCAAAAATAGATCCAAGTAAATATGGGAACTGAGTATACGATAAAGAATATTTTTTTTTCCTTCTCATCTTTCTTTCTTTCTTACAGGGAAAGAGCATGGGCAGGGGAGGGGCAGAGGGAGAAGGAGAGAGAAAATCTTAAGTAGGCTCCACACCCAGCATGGAGCCTGACTTGGGGCTCAATCTCATGACCCTGAGATCATGACCTGAGCTGAAACCTAGAGTCAGACACTTAACAGACTGAATGACCCAGGCACCCCATAAGGGGTATTTTTTAAAATGAGAGAAAGACAGTGTTCAAGAAATGATATTGGGATGACTGGCTGGCTATTATGAAGGGAAAAAAAAAAGATAAACCTGGATTCTTAACTTACTGATAGCCTGATAGCTCAAATATTTACACAAATCAAATTTACACAATATCAAATGCCTGATAGCTCAAATATTTACACATGAAGAGGCCTGGAAAATGTTTCTTAGAAGAAAACTTGGGGAAAATACTTACATCCATGGAAATAGGGAAAGCCTTCCTAAAGCAAGACCCAGAAGCTTTACAGAAAAGTAATGATAAATTGAATGACTTAAAAAATTAACAAATTTTCTCAGGAAAAAGCACCCAAGAAAAGTCAAAAGATAAATGGAAACTGGAAAATATATTGACAACACATATGATACACAAAGAGCTAGGTTTCATAAGCTATAAAGAGCCCTCCCAGATAAGAAAAAGACAAACCAATATAAGGATGAGCAAAGTGTACAAATAAGCAAATCACAGGAAAGAAATATATAATTGACTTGTAAATATGAAAAGATACTTAATCTTACTCATAACTTTAAAAATCTAAATGTAAACAAGTATACAACTCTCTCTTACCAGCTTGTTAAAGATCCCAATATCAAGTCATACATAGAAGAATAGTCATCTACATAGAGCAGCAGAAGCAGTGAACCAAAAGATGCTCTCGTATTGTTGGTTAAAGGGTATATTGATGACAGTAGTTTGGAGGCCAATTAAGAATACTGTATCAAGATAAAAAATGCACATGTTATTCCCATTAACTATATTACTTGAATTTTATTCCAGAGGTATTGCATGAGAAAATATATATACATCTACACACAAGGATATTTATTGCAGGTGTGTTTATAACAGCAAAAGAGTAAAAACACCCTTTGTGCCTTTCATTCAGGCAGATGTTTAAATAAATTCTTTACAGTGTTAAGCTGTTCAAAGAATGTGACAAATTTATATGAATCTATAAAAAAGTTTCTGAGATATAGGGTTAACTGCACAAAGCAGACACAGAAGAGTGTGAGTACTATGCTCTTATTTGTGTAAAGAAAAATCATAGCTCCAACTTTTATGTGAAAGTATACATAAGACACTATTAATAGTGAGTGTCCCCAAGGAAAGGATCTGGGTGTCAAGGGTGGTAGGGAGATATCTTTTATATTCTATACCCTTTGTCTTGTTAAAATTTTACCATGTGCATAATACTTTTTCAATATAAGAATGTTGTTAATTTTAAAAAAAATCACGGAATATTTGAATTGAGAACCAGACAGAAACTGTTCCTCTTAGCACGTATTTTATCTGAAAACAAAACAAAACAAAACAAAATCTGCAAGCATTGCCTTGAAACTCTGAAGGAAGGGGATGGCTTAAAAGTTTCTAGCAAGGAAAAACTGGTAAATGAAAAATAATTGTACAAATACTGTTGTGACTAATTTAAGATTTGTGGGATATCGTTGGTGTGCTCTTTGTGTACTGTGTGGCTTTTGTTATTTTTAACTTTATTGAGGAATAATTAACAAACATAATGGTATATATTTAAAGCATACACTGTGGTAATATGATATACAATGTGGAATGATTACCAAGGTCAAGATCAATAACACATTTCCTCACCTCACAAATTAACATTTTTGTTATTTACTTACTCTTTAAAAGCTTTTTAAAAAGCTTTTAAAAGCTTTAGTAAGTTATTTATTTACTGTTTAAAAGCTTGAGCTTACTCAAGATTTTCATTTCCCAACACTATTTTCATATATATTTTTCCCAATATGAAAATAACTATTTAGGTGTTCTTCTGATTTTAAATACAATACACATTCATTATAAAACATTCAGATGTTACCAAAAAATATTTAAAGTATGTGAAAAGTATCTATAAATCTGCTACTTGGACAAAACCACTGTTACACTTTTGGTGTCTATCATTCCAGAATTATGCATATATATTAATAGATATTATAGTGAATGCTATAAATTGCATACTTTAACAATATTATATCATAATACTATCTCATAACCCAATTTTTCTGACCAATATTAAATAATACAATTCTCTATGCCAACCAGGAAGAATGCACATCATCGTAACATCATATATATATCATGTGTAATAATACAACTGTGTTGTTGATGTAAATAAAATTTTTAATTTCTTTCTAAAAAGATTTGTTTATTTCTTTTTGAGAGAGAGAGAGCGCACACAGGGAGGGAGAGTCAGAGGGAGAAAGAGAGAGAATCTCAAGCAGACTCCCTGCTGAGTGCAGAGCCTGATGCAGGGCTTGATCCCATGATCCTGAGCTGAGGATCACGACCTGAGCTGAAATCAAGAGGTGGGTGCTTAACTGACTGAGCCACTAGGCACCCCAGGTTCTTAATTGCTTAAACAATAGCTCACCTACAATTGAGATTTGCAGAGGAATTTCTTTATATCCTACATAGCATTCTTTGGAAATGGATATATATACATAAAAACCCATGTAAATGAATAAATATAGGAAAGACACATACTAACTAAATATCATTGAAGATATTTATTTGGTTGCTTCATTTCCAGGGTCTTTTAGGATTTATAGGATGGAACTATTCTAGGAATCTAGAAAAGTGTTTTTAGAGTACAAAGGAGGGAGCAATTTATTTGAGATGGAACCATGGGGAAAGCTTTATGGAGAAGTTAACATTTGCACTATTCTTTATAGAAGGAAAGAGAAAGGGCATTCTATAAAGAAAGCTTAGAATTTTAAAAAGGTGAGCAAGGAGTCAGCAGGGATAATCTGGTTATCTCTCTAGACAGTTCTCATAAATGGACAATTAACTTGGTGAATTCTCCTCTGTATCCAGAGACTGGCATTCAGTTTCTCAGTAGTATCTCATTTATTTGCTATATGTATCATGTGTATATTTTTTTATGTGTATGTGTATAATGAAGGGTATAATTTATGCTATTTTTTCTAAGTATGAAGTAAAATTTATAATGTCAAAATCATATAAGCACTTAATAAGTGCTTTCATAAACTAGACATCAATTTTAGCAGTGAAGCATGAAGATATATACAACCTTCCAGTTTAATGAAAAGAAAACATGAAGATATATACAACCTTCCAGTTTAATAATAAGAAAACAATTTTAAAACTGTGGAGTTCATATTTGTTAGATATTTTTGATCATGTTATTGGCAAGTGTACATTGTTCACTGGGTATTGTATGTAAGTGATGAATCACTAAATTCTACTCCCGAAACTATTACACTATATGTTAACTAACTAGAATTAAAATAAAAATTTGATACATTTAAAAAAGGATAAATTATATTTTCCTTTCTGCACTGGCTAAAGAAAATATATTTTTTAAAGATTTTATTTATTTATTTGACAGACAGAGATCTACAAGTAGGCAGAGAGGCAGGGAGAGAGAGAGAGGAGGAAACAGGCTTCCCGCTGAGCAGAGAGCCCAATGCAGGGCTCAATCCCAGGACCTTGGGATCATCACCCAAGCCAAAGGCAGAGGCTTTAACCCACTGAGCCACCCAGGCACCCCAAGAAAATAATTTTTAAAAATGTATTGGAGCTTCTGTTTTCAGCTCGGAAGTGTAGAGAACTTGACTGAACATTGCCCCCACCCTAAAAACAAGAAAAGCTGGATAAACTGCCAGTTAATGAAATTTCTTGAACCTTTCAGAGAACTAAGTTTGCAGTCCAAACAAAGAACTAAAAACCCAGAAAAAAACCTATGGGAACCTATAGGGAGAAACAGGACTTACTTAAAAGTGCATGTAATAGTCTTTGCCTTTATGAGTAAAAGCATGAGAGAAAGAGGTATGAGTAATACATAATTAGTGGAGATAAAATAGAATCATAGAAGTGTTCAGTTAAACCCAGATCAGGTAGAAAGAAGGGAAAAAATGTAGAACAAGTGGTACACACATACACATATTAATATTATTAATATTATAATTAATATTATAGCATACATGGGGCGCCTGGATGGCTCAGTCGGTTGAGCATCTGCCTTTGGCTCAGATCATGATCCCAGAGTCCCAGGATTGAGTCCTGCATCAGGATCCTGGCTCAGCGAGGAGTCTGCTTCTCCCTCCGCCCCTCACCCTGTTCATGCTCTCTCTCTGTCTCTCAAATAAATAAATTTTTTAAAAATCTTAAAAAAAATAAAAATATATCATAGCATATATGAAGAAGTCAAATTAGTGCCTGCTTAAGTTTTCCTTTGTTAAAAAGTTGAGTACTGGGGCCCCTGGGTGGTTCAGTGGGTTGGGCCTCTGCCTTTTGCTCAGGTGGTAATCTCAGGGTCCTATGGGGGGAGTCCTGCATTGGGCTCTCTGCTCAGCAGGGAGCCTGCTTTTCCCCTCTCTCTCTGCCTGTCTCTCTGTCTACTTGTGATCTCTCTTTCTCTGTCAAATAAATAAAAATCTAAAAAAAAAAAAAAGTTGAGTACCATAACATCATCTTCTTTATAGGGTTGTTTTGGAGATCAAATGAGAATAAGTGTTATCCAATGCTTAGTGCAATTCTTGGCACATAGTAAGATGCTAATAGGCTCAGTATATATTGAATGGAACATACTCTATGGAGGTAATTGAAACTGACGTGGTCTGGGTTGGCCAAGGTTTGTTGATAAACAAGGTTGGACATATTCTTAGCCTTGTTGGGTGACCAGGATGACCAGAGCAGATAAGATATTCTTAGAAATGGAGGTGGGAAGAGATGTGTGTGTGTGTGTGTGTGTGTGTGTGTGTGTGTGTGAGTGATGTAGGATGGGGTGAAATTAGAAAGGGTTAGATATGGATGTGAACTGAGCCAAGAAATCCCTGATACAGTTCTAGTCAACACACACACACACACACACACACACACACACAGAACAAGGCTAAGGGTTTCTGCCTTGTAAAAACAAAAGAGAAGGCTCCTGTTTGCTAACTTTCAGGAGTGGTACTTGTGCCCAAGCAAATCAGTATTCGTGGCATTTCAGCTTGCTGGTGGCATGGTGATAGGGTACAGGCAGAGGTGAAGAGAGGCTGCCAACTTTTGTGAAGTAACAAACCCCTTTGAAACTGGAAAATTCAAGGTGAGTATTGTAGCAGGCATAGAACTAAAGACACTTGGGATTAAACTCACAGCTTCATATTTTCTTATCCCTCCATTATGTGGTCCCTGGAGTGATGTGACGCCTCAGCAAATCTTCAGGGAACCGCTGCCTTTGGGGACTCCAGCTGTGCTTTGTTTCTATCTGCAAGCTGCTAGCAAGCACCCTATGGTGAGTCGGCCTCTGTGGGATGAGACCTGGAAGGGGAAAAAGGGAAGACTCTCTAGATGAAAAACTTTTTTGTGATTTATTTATCTATTGGAGGGCTAGAGGGAGAGGGGGAGAGAATCTCAAGCAGCTCCATGCTGAGCATGGAACCTGACATGGGCTTGATCTCATGACCCTGAGATCATGACCTGACCTAAAACGAAGAGTTAGAAACTGACTGTGACCCCCAGGTGGCCCTAGATGTAAAACTGTTTCCCCTGGAAAAGATCCAGGGGAGTAAATGAAGTCAAATATAACTTCTGTGTTACAGTCACCATATTGCAATACTGACTAACCAAATGGGCCTTGATTTGCCTGGCTACTGCCTGCTGAGCTTGGGGGAATGGATAGAAATTGAACTCATGTAATGCCACAAATGCCAAAGAACATAAGATAGCACACGAGATGCCTTGATGTGGTGAAGTAGAAAGTTGGCTTTCATTCTCGTCATTCTGCACTTTTGAAAAATTGAGACAAAAATGAGAGAACATTATGCTCTCTCACTCACTGATTGAGGGCTGTCCCAAACCTTCTGACCTCTCTGGACCTGGCCCTTTCCATCCTCTACCCCAATCGTTCCTTAAAGTAAATCTGAACATCTCACTCCCCTACTCGAAAGCCTTCAATGCCTCCCCATTCCCTCTGGGAAAGGATACAATAATCTTAACAGACACTTTGTGTTCTGGCCCCACAAATATCTCCAGGTTTGTCTCTCTTGGAAACTGTTCCCACTCATATAATTTATGCTCCATAAATATCAGAATGCTTGTAGTTTCCTGCACATAGTCTATTAATGTCATGTCCCCATATCTTTGTGCATGCTGTTCCTTCTCTGGAATGCTGTTTCTGCACCATTCTTTCTGGTTAACTTCCATTTCTCTTACCGTGATCCAGTTGCTTTGCATCTTCCCTGAGATTTCCTCTAACTTCAGAAAGAAAAAATCATTTCCCTGTGCTGCCACTGTGACTTGAGCTTATTTCTGTTGCTGAATTTATTACAATGCATTGGGAATTGTTGACTTACATGCCTTCCATCCGAGACTGCAAGTTCCTTGAGGACAAGGATTTTCCCTTCCTTGCTTATCAGAGACCTAGTATATAATAATTAGCCAGTGACTGTGTGGTTAATGTAGCATAGATCATTGCAGTCCTTAATGAATCTAAGAGCTATAAGAAGATAGAATTTGAGCACCATCTTCTATTGCCTGGTCATTTTCAGACCCTTCCTCCCTGGTAAGCAGTCAGATTGCAAGGGTTTGTTTGTTTTGTTTTTTTTTTTTAACAATTGATGATTGGTTTTCTTGTAACAATTAGTGAATTCTTCATTCTGTCTGTTAAACAAACAGTGTGTATTAAGTGCTAAAGTCAGCCCATAGGACATGGAGGCAGTCTTGGAGAAATCTGGAATTCAGTTCAAAAGACTTCTGACCTTTCTGGGTTTGTATATGGAAAGTCATTACCGACCATCTTGTGTTGCCTGGGGCTGTCTCAGTTCTAGCACTGACAGTCCAAGGCCCTGGGAAACCCCGCAGTCCTAGGAAAACCAGATGGTTAGTCATTCCAGGAGATAATCAGTAGTGCATCTTCTTGATTCCTTATCCCTATATAAACCGAAACAAGAGCAAAAATTTGTATGTGACTATTAGGGATATGAATTTTGTCCTCACATTACCTCCTTGGGATAATGTAGAAGGAGGAAAGGAGGGACCTAACAAGAAAGAAATCCCTCTACCCTGATTAGTTGGTTTCCCAAAGAAAACTAGTGAGTAAGGGTCCTTACTGGTCAAAAACTAAAATTTATCTTGCTGAGGGAGAACAGTCAGTTTGCTTGTAGGTGATTGCTCATTGTCTTGGGTCATCAGAATAGCAAAAGCGATCTGTTTCATAGACACACGGAAAGGCTTGAATAAAGTCCAATCCTACCATTTATCTACAATGAGGTTTTTGTAATTTTCCCATGTTTTGGTTTCATAATCTCTTGTATGGAATAGCAAAAGTAACTACCTCAGAGGGCTATGAGGAAAATAAGGTAATGCAAGCGAATTGTAACCCATGAAACAATAAAAACTGTCATTTAGTTTTGGTAAGTGACCATTAGACCACTGGGGTAACAGTAGACAGATTTCCAGGTATTTTGAAACTTGGAGTTCTTGATAAATGGTAGAGATCAACATCTAGGGGGATACCATCATTTATTCGCCCAATTATTGCCTGGTAGCGAAACATTTATTTAACATATACTATATGTCAAGTGTTGCGCTAAGGGGTGAGGAAGGATTGATAGTCTGTGAAGAAATTGATTACCATCTCAGTTTTAATGAAATTGTATTCTGAGACAATGACTGAACTTCTTTGTTACCTTTTTACATTAAGAGGGTCACTCTTGGATGTGATGATTGAGGGGACAATGGTATATAAATTTTTTAATACCAGATGGTAAAGGAAACTTGGACTATTTTAGAAGCTAGCTGCAATATCTTACTGAGTCAGTCTATCCCAGGTTATTTGAATAGACTGAGCCATAGCCCATGCTTTTCTCCCTTTTGGGGAGTTTCAATTTTATTTATAGAATCAGCCAAAATTTGGAGGCAAAGTTGTGAATAAAGTAGGTGAATAAACGAAGGAATGTGATTTTGATTTAAACAAATGGGTGGGGGCTATTCAAATACTGATCCTATTTTTCTTATATGGCTTATAAACCTCTCTAAAGACATTTTTCAAAAAGAAGTTCTAAAAGGATCATGAAGCCATAGCATATTTGTTGGGAAGTGTGTATTTTTCTAAGATGACAGCTTCAAGGGACCCACTTTCATTTGAAGTACACTTTTTTCTATGCGTTTTTTAATGACAATTAATAACATAAAAGTCTATTATTTAAAACTAGTTAGGGGCTCCTGGGTGGCTCAGTCAGTTAAGCATCTGACTTTGGCTCAGGTTATGATCTCCGGGTCCTGGGATCGAGCCCCACTTCAGGCTCCCTGCTTAGCCGGGAGCCTGCTTCTCCCTCTCCCTCTGCCCCTTGCCCTGCTCACATGCACATGCTCACTTGCTCAAACAAATAACATCTTTTTTTTAAAAAAAATAACTAGTTAGAGAAAAATAGTGCTTGCAACCCCAACACTTGAACAAAATTAATGTTTTTAACATTATGTTTTGTTACGCAATAGTTGTTCTCATAATTTAGTATTTTCCACTTATAAGATAGAATTTAATTTTAAGGTATACATCTCAGCCATCTGAAGCCCCAGATTAAAACAAAACAAAACAGACAGACAAACTAGAAACAAAACAAAGCAAAATACACTTGCTTTAGGTTGGAAAGATTATCTATGAACTTTCATTCCTGCATCTTTGGAGTACCAGTGTTTAGACACTCCTTTGCCTCCTACTATGATTCCAGCTTCCCAGGAGTGACTGTCGCCAAAGAAGTCCATAACTGGTTAAATGGGGATTACTTATATGACTTCACGTGACTTACCAAGGAGCATAACAGGGCTCTCCGTGAGGAGGCAAGATATGTGGAGAATCTAGCATTTTAATGGAACATGCACAGGACATTTCTAATGTTGTGTTATAAATGCAATTGTGAGTAGACGCCATGCAATGAAAAAGTCTGGTACATTCTTGGAAGCCTGGACATAGTATTACTGCCCCCCAAATCCTTTGAGAATTATAATTAAAGGATATGAAAATAATTAGAGTGAACAGAGAATTATTACAACTTTGGAAACTGCCAAAATCTTGGCGGGGGAGGGCAATGTTGATTTGTGTTTTTCTTTTGTAAAATGAAAAGAAGCACTTTCTTACTGGCATCACAATATGTTCAAGGCTCATCTGGTATTTTCCCTGCCCAGCCAAAGAATCGACCACTTCTGCAAGTCAAAAGAGTATAGGAACAGACTGAGATAACTTCTAGGGGTTTGAAATGCTGTTTTAATCTTTTCCTCTTCACCCTATTAGTGAGAGAAGGATTCCCACCCTAGTAGTATGGGAATAGCCAAACATGGGAACCGAATCCTGGACAGATGGGACTGAAGGAAGTATATTAGTCACATACACTCACAGCCCAGGGTATCACATGCCATATAAGGACACAAGGGTATTATACTTGGGAGCGCAGTAAACAACTACAGAGTGTGGGGGGTGAGTTTTGCGGTATCAAGAGGGGGGTGGGAACCTTGGTTCCTGCAGGAAGATATGACTGGCTTGTTGGAGTCATTCCATGGTTCGGCAGGAACTGAAACCCTCTACTCTGGGATAAGCAGGCACAGAGCCTGGGCCCCTTGATAAGGAGAATTGTTTGGCTAGGGGACTTACCGCAGGAACAGAATGAGGAGGGGAACTGTGATTAGGCCATTGGAGGCACTCCTGATTTCACTAGGTCTCAAGGATGCACATCCTATTAGGCCTTCATTTTAGGCTTTACATCACAAATGGAATAAGTTAAATGATAACAATAATACTGGATTATAATCTACAAGATAAATATCCCTGAATCCATGCTGATAGAAATAAATTACAGAAAAAACAACAACTCTTCCTTACAGAAAAATACACTTAACAAATGTAGAAGGAAAGAAAGTAAAAGAAAATCACTATTAAAACACCCTAGGAAAAATCTACTGAAGGATACTAACATTAGTGGGCAACGTTTTGTGGAGAGACAGCATATTTGTATGGTCTCAGAATACCTTCTCCAAGATATTTACTACTTACAAAGAGAACAATAGTAACCTGATAATAGAGAAAGCTGGCAGACACTACCTTAACCAAGTGATCAAGGTTAATGGTCGCCAGTACTAAGACATAGACATCACATTTCTGATGACTCACTGAGAAAGGTGAAACACCACCTTAGTAGTGGTCTTACAAAAAAAAAAAATGCTTCACTTTAATCTAATCATTAAAAAACATTTCAGAAACCCAAGTTGAGGGACATTCCAGAAAAGACCTGGTCAGTACAACTAGCAAATGAAAGATAAGGAAAGACTGAACAATTTCCATGGCTCAGAGGCATCCAGAGTAGTGTGGGATCTACAGTTGGATCCGGGAATACAAGTAGGGTATTAATGGATACACTGGTTAAAAGTAGGGGCACCTGATTGGCTCCATTGGTTAAGGGTTAAGGGTCTGTCTTCTGCTCAGGTCATGCTTTTAAGATCCTGAGATCGAGTCCCATGTTGGGCTCCCTCTCCCACTATGTGTCCCCTCACTCTCACTGGTACATTCCCTCTCTCTCTCACATGGTCACTCTGTCTCAAAGAAATAAATAAAATCTTCTAAAAAATTTTTTTAAAAAATTAAAACTGAAAAAAGTATATAGTTTATTGAATATATTGTATAAAAGTTAATTTCTTAGATTTGATCAATGTACCTTGGCTATATAAAATGTTTATGGTAGGAGAAACTGAGTAAAGAATATATGTGAACTCTCTGTACTATTTTTTCAGCTTTTCCCTAAATCAAAATTTATTTAAAAGTTAACAAAAATCGGGGCACCTGGGTGGCTCAGTGGGTTAAAGCTTCCACCTTAGGCTCAGGTCATGATCCCAGGGTCTTGGGATGGAGCCCCGCATTGGGCTCTCTGCTCAGCAGGGAGCCTGCTTTCTCCTCTCTCTGTCTCTCTGCCTCTCTGCCCACTTGTGATCTCTGTCTGTCAAATAAATAAATAAAATATTTTTAAAAATTAACAAAAATCAAACACATCAACCAAAAAAACACAAGTGAATTTCTATCAGCTGAACCATCTGGTAACATGTTACCAAAATTTCCCTTTTTGCTTTTATGATTCTTGTTTTGAATTACATGATTTGTGGAATACCTATTTTTTTGTCCTCAGCACAAAAAGTGGGATGCAGTTGGGAGGATTCTATATTGTCTTGGCATGGCAGTAGGTAGGATACACTTCTGCTCCGTGTTTGTCCTATATCTTCTGCAGACATAAATTAAGCTGCAGCTAATCACTGCTGGTTTTTAGCTTTCACCTCCACTTGAATTTACTGTGATGACCTTGGTCCCAGTGAGGGCTCCTGATAGACTGTGTACTCTGTGTCTTGCTTATTCTAACCACTAGCCCATGTTTACCTGGCCTACCTTACTGTACTCATTTGTGGAATAGGAATTTTCCATACTATAGTGAGGACATAGATCTCAGTGTGGCTACCCCCAGATCCATCTGCTTGGCTTTGGCTTTCAAGAAATCATTGATATTTGAGTCCTCTGCTTGCTGTGTGTCTCACAATATACTCAGTTAATAACCTGAGCAACAGGACAGAATCCCTCTGCTTTAGAGAGCTCCCTTCAACTTACCTAGGATTTTCATCACCTCATATCCCCACTGAGATGAGTCTGGAGAACATAGGATTCATGATTAGAGATACTCACTGTCTATTACCTTCATTGTTCTCCTCTGTTTTCTCTCTCCCCACTGGTTCAAACTCATCTCCTTTAAGAGCATTAAAATTGTTTATATGTAATTATGAACTTTCCCTAACCAATTTCTATGATATAAATGTTATGTTCAAAGTCCTTGAAGCCCTTGGATGTTCATATTTACACTTAAGCTGCAGTAACCAAAAAAAAAAAAAAAATCCCATATCCTAAAGTCTTTTTTCTTTTAAAGAGAGAGAGAGCACAATTAGGTGAAGCAGCAGAGGGAGAGGGAGAAGCAGACTGAGCAGGGAGTCCCACACAAGGCTCAGTCACAGGACCCTGAATTCATGACCTAAGCCAAAGGCAGATGCTTAACCAGCTGAGCCCCCCAGCCTCTCCTCATATTCCAAAGTCTTAATAGAGATTCTAGAAAACCAGAAAATGACTTGTTTTTCAATACTATTGATTGTTGTGCATAGGTTTAATAAATTTAAACACTCAAGGAAATAAAAAGTATACAGATTGTGAAGGAAGAAATAAAACTGTCTTTGCAGATGATATAATTGTCTATATAGAAAATCTGAATAAACTAACCAAAAAACGCTCCTGTAACTAATAAGTGATTCTAGTAATGGTGCGGGACACAAGGTTAATATGTACAAGTCCTATATACCAGCAATGAACATATGGGATTTGAAATTAAAAACACAATACCATTTATATTACACACAGAAAATTGAAATACTTAGGTATAAATCTAACAAACTATATATAAGATCATATATAGGAAAACCACAAAACTTTAATGAATGAAATTAAAGAAGAATTAAATAAATGAAGAGATATTCCAGGTTCATGGATGGGAAGACTCAGTATTGTTCAGATGACAGCTCTTGCCAACTTGATCTATAGATTCAATGCAATCCTTACCAAAATCAAATACCAATAAATACCAGCAAGTTATTTTGTGGATATTGACAAACTAATTCTGAATTTTATGTGGAGAGGAAAATGACCCAGAATAATGAATACAATATTGAAGAAGAACAAAGTTGGAGGACCGACACTACCTGACTTCAAAACTTACTACAAATCTACAGTAATTAAAATAAGTAGTATTGGCAAAAGAATAGATAAACAGATCAGTGGAACAGAATAGAGAACCCAGAAATAGACCCACATAAATATAGTCAACTGATCTTTGACAAAAGAACAAAAGAAAATCAATGGAACAAAGGAAATCTTTTCAAAAAATGGTGCTGAAACAACTGGACATCCACATACAAAGAAATGAATCTAGACCCAGACCTTATCCCCTTCACAAAAATTAACTCAGAATGGAGGCACCCGGGTGGCTCAGTCAGTTAAGCATCTGACTTTTGGTTTTGACTCAGTATCATGAGATCGAGCCCCATGCCAGGCTCCACATTGGGTATGGAGTCTGCTGGGGATTCTCTGTATCACTCTCCCTCTGCCCTTCCCCCATCCCCATGCACAGACTCTCTTTCTCAAAAAAAACAAAACACACACACACACACACAAAAACAAACCAAAAAACAAAAAACGAACTCAAAATGAATCACAGACTTAAACGTAAAACACCAAACTTTAAAACTAGGAGATAACAGAAAATCCTATATGGCCTTGGGTATGGCAATGACTTTTCAGATACAGCACCAAAGGCAGAAGTAGATCCAAGACAGATCCAAAAGAAATAATTGATAAGCTGAACTTCATTAAAATGAAAAGCTTTCACTCTGCAAAACACAATGTCAAGTAAATGAAGAGACAAATCACAGACTGGGAGAAAATATTTTGGAAAAGATATTTGATAAAAAACCATTATCCAAAAATATGTAAAAAATTCTTAAAACTCAAAAATGAGAATAAAACCAAACTTTTTGATTAAAAAATTGGTCAAAGACAAAAGATGCTCCACATCACATGTCATCAGGAAAATGCAAATTAAAACAACTATAAAATACCACTACACACCTTGTAAGAATGGGGATAATCTGGGACACTGACGACACTAAACACTGAGGAGGATGTGGAACAACAGGAACTCTCATACATTTCTGCTGAGAATGCAAAATGGTACAGCCACCTTGGAAAAACACTTGGTAATTTTCTTATAAAACTCAACATACTTGTACCATGTGACCCAACAATCCCACTCCTTGCTATATACCCAAATGAATTGCAAAACCTATGTCCACACGAAATCCTGCACTTGAATGCTTAGCGCAACTTTTTCCAGAAGTGCCAAAACTCAGAAGCAACCAAGACGTACTTCAGTAGGTAAGTAGGTAAATAAACTGGCCTACATCCAGGCAACGGAATAGTATTTAGCCCTAAGAGAAATGAGCTATCAAGCCATGCATGGAAAGATGTGGGGGAAACTTAGATGCATATTGCTAAGTGAAAGAAGCCTACTTGAGATGCTGCTACATAGTGTATGATTCTAACTATACAACATTCAGGAAAAGACAAAATGACAGAGACTGATCAGTGGTTGCCAGGGATTGAGGAGATGATGGACCAGCAAAGCACAGAGGAATTTTAGGGCAATGGGAATTCTCTGTACCAATACTATAATAAGGAATACATGCCATGATACACTTATTCAAACTCATAGAACGTACAACACTAGGGTGAACTCTAAGATAAATTATAGACTTTGGGAGATTATGATGTGTTAACGTAGGTTCATCAGCTGTAATAAATGTACCACTATTGGGCTCTTCCCAATGTTGATAATTGGGGACGCTATGTGTGGGGGAAAGGGAGGGGGTTATGGAAAATTTCTGTATCTCCCTTCACTTCTGATGTGAACCTAAAACTGCCCTAAAAACTATCACCAGTTTAGGCATGCCTGGGTGGCTCAGTTGTCAAGTGGCTGCCTTTGGTTCAGGTCATGATCCCAGGGTCCTGGGATCGAGTCCCACAACAGGCCTCCTGCTCAGTGGGGAGTCTGCTTTTCCTCACTCCCTCTACCTGTCCCTCCCCCTGCTTGTGCACTCTCTCTCTCTCACAAATAAATAAAATCTTTAAAAATATATATCACCAGTTTAAGTGATTAATTTATACAGCATTAATGTTTGCATTATTAATTAACCAGGTGTAGATGTAGAAGAACCTAAAATTAGAAATTTAGAATATGAATCTAATTTTAAAGTTTTATATGCAGAGTCAATTTTTCCAACATCTCTTTATTTGCCTTTCCCAATCTGATGTGTAGGATTGCATCTTTTATATAACAAGTTCCTATTTATGATGAAATGTATTTCTGAATTTATCTCTTCCAGTCATCTACTTTATCTCTGCAAATTACCCTGATATTCAAATGATTACAGCTTATTATAGCCTTCAAATCTGATTGGGTAAGTTTCCCCTTCTTATTCGTATTTCTCAGAATTTTCTAGGCTACTGTTAAATATTAATTGTTCCATATAAATTTTAGAATCAACTGATTTAGTTCCATTAAAAAAAAATCCCACTCTGGGGGTGCCTGGGTGACTTAGTTGTTAAGCATCTGACTTCAGCCCAGGTCATGATCTCAGGGTCCTGGCATCTAGCCCCACATTGGGCTCCCTCCTTGGTTAGCCTGCTTCTCCCTCTACCTCTGCCTGCCACTCCCCTGCTGTGCTCTCTGTCTGTCAAATAAATAAATAATATCTTTTAAAAAAATCCCACTGGGAATTTGATTGGAGTTATCTTGAATTCATAAATTATTTTGGAAAACATTGTCATTTAAAAATTTCATATAAATCTTCTTATCCATAATCATGATACATATCCCTATTTATTTGAGTTTTCTTTTCTGGCATTCAATAATGCTGTATAATTTTACCTTTAAAAAGTGGAGACAGCTTTTTCTTGATTTATCTGTAGGTACCTGATTTCTTGGTTGCTACTTTGAATTATAGCTGTGTTTCTATCACATTATCTGATTGGTAAATTTTGATGATGGGAGCTCTATTGATCTCTGTTGACTGAGATAGTATAAGCAACCTGCCAAATTTATTAGTTCTAATAGTTTGTAGGTTCTCTTAGATATTTTTAAAAAATATTTTATTTATTTATTTGAGAGAGAGACAGCGAGAGAGAGCATGAGCGAGGAGAAGGTCAGAGGGAGAAGCAGACTCCCCACGGAGCTGGGAGCCCCATGTGGGACTCCAGGGTCATGAACTGAGCTGAAGGCAGTCACTTAATCAACCGAGCCACCCAGGCGCCCTCTCTTAGATTTTTTTATGTAACAAATTAATCATCTCAAATAACTTCAATTTTTTTTTTTTAAATTTTTTATTTTTTATAAACATATATTTTTATCCCCAGGGGTACAGGTCTGTGAATCACCAGGTTTACACACTTCAATTTTTCTTCTCTTTCCCATTCCTTTATGATTCCTTTCCTCCGTCTCCCTCCCTTTCTCTCTCCTGCCCCTTCTTGCCTCCCTGCTCATTTCTTTCTCATTTTATTGCATTAACTACAAGCTCCAGGATAATGTTAAATAGTAGTGTTGAAAATAGTTAATACTGTATTCTTCATGATTTAATAGGAATGCTTTTATAATTTTGCCAACATGATGTCAGGATGTTATTTTCAGATCTTTTTGACTTTCAAGGAAAAATGTAAGTGAACTTTTGGACATCCAAGTCTGAAAATTAATAGGAAAGCCAACTGGGGATAAAAATTTGGGAGTTGTCAGCATATCAATATACTTAAATCCACGGGACTTAGTGAGATAAATAGAGAAGAGATCCTGAAATGTTCCACGTTTTATATGTTCTAACTGTTGACTTATCTCCTAATCTGTTTTTAAAACCTTCCCAAGTTTGTTTTATATTCTCAAGACTTATTTAAATTTATTAGGATAACCACCAGTTTTTATTAACCATTGCTTATTCTTTTTCTTTTTTATTATGAAATAAAACCTAATTTCAGAAAGTTGCATAAAACATACACATACAGTTTAATGAATAATTATAAAACGCATATCCAAAAAGCCACCACAGAGGTCAAGAAATAGAACATTTCCAAGGTGTTACTTTGACCCTTGTTCCATTTCTCTTCCTGACAGAGATCAACTCTGGACTTCTATACCAATAGTTTTCTTGTTTCCTTTATAGTTGGCTTACCAATGTATGTGTTCCTAAATAATACTCATTTAGTCAAAAAAATATGACAGGTGTTTGCAACCAAGAAACCATTACCACAGTCAAGATAATGAACACATCTGTCACCCCAAAAGGCTCTTTGGACCTTTTCGTTGTACCTGCCTTCAGCGCCACCTCCTTCCAAGGCATCCACTGATCTGATGTTTTCTGTCACTACACATTAGCTTTCATTTTCTAGAATTTTATGTAAATGGAATAATGTAGTATTAACTCTTTTTTGGGGGGTTTGGCTTTTTTATTCAGTATGATTATTTGGGGTTCACTCATGTCGTGTGTGTTATGCTGTATGGAGCATGTATGCATTATTTTCTTATTGTTCTATACTATTCTATGATATTTATGTCCTATGACTTATCTGTTCACCTGTTGATAAATATTTGGGTTGTTTCCAGTTTGGTTATCACAAACAAGGCTGTTATGAACATTCATGCACAAGACTTTGCATGGACATACATTTTCCTAACTCTGACGTAAATATCTAGGCATAGACTGGCTGGATCATTTGGTAGGCTTAACTTTCAGGAGACTAGCAAACTGTTTTCCCACAAGCAGTGAATGAGAGCTCCTGTTCCTCCAAATCTCTCCAGTGGTTTGTACAGTTAGTTTTTTATAATTTTATTTATTTACTTATTTATTTAGTGATCTCTACACCCAGGCATGGGGCTCGAACTCACCACCCCAAGATCAAGAGTCACATGTTTTTCCAAATGAGCCAGCCAGGTGCCCTAGTATGGTTAGTTTTTTTAAGTTTAGCCATTCTAATAGGTGCAAAGTGGAATCTCCTTTTGGTTTTGACTTACATTTCCCTAATCATAGTGCGTTAAACTTCTTTTCGTATTCCTATCTTCCAAATATCTTTTTTTTTTCTTCCAAATATCTTATTTGGTGTAGTGTTTGTTCAAATACTTTGTCATTTGGTGATTGGGGTGTTTATCCTTTTTGAGAGTTTTTGTATATTCTGGATACACATACTTTATCATGTTATTATCTGTATGTGGATTTTTTCCTAGTCTGTTCTTTCAAACAATGTAGCCCTATGGCTCTTCTGGCTTTCTTCAAGGATTTTAGTTCCAAATCCTACCTTCCTCAGTCTCAAGATTTCATCTTCTGTTTCCAAGTAATGATTGTTGAAATCCAAGCCGCTTTCTTTTTTTTTTTTTTTTTAAGATTTTATTTATTTGACAGAGTGTGAACACAACAAGAACGTGGAGAGGTATAGGGAGAGAAGCAGGTTCCCCGCTGAGTGGGAGCCAGGAGGAGGGGCTAGATCCTAGGACCCCAGTATCCTGACCCCCGTGGAAGGCAGACGATTCACGGACTGAGCCATCCAGGGGCCCCAAGCCACTTTTCTTTTCTTCTTCTTCTTCTTCTTTTTTTTAAAATTTATTTTTTAAAATTAATTAATTAATTACTTAATTGGGCCACTTTTCTTTTTAGACAGGCGGTCTGGGGCACCCCGGTGGCTCAGTCCGTCTGCCTTCCGTGGGGTCCTGATACCAAGGTCCTGAAATCGAGCCCCGCCCGGGGATCCGCCTTACCCGGGTGCCTGCTTCGCCCTCTGCCTGCCTTTCTCTTGCGCTTGCTCTCTCAAAGTAAATAAAATCTTACCAGAAATGTAAACAGGCGGACTTTCCTCCTTACAACATCCCACCCTGAGTAGCTGAAGCGTCAGCTCTGCTTGCAACGGTTTTTTGTTTTTATTTTTTATTTTTTTAGATTTTCTCTTTGTTTTGCCAGCAACCCCCACCTTACTTTCTTGCAACCCTTAGCCGTTTAAATAAAACGAGGTTTGCTACTCTAAATCCAACACATCTAGGATTCATTGATGACAGTGGGGTCAGCCATAACCATGAACTCTGTGGGCGGATGCACCAACTTCTTAATACAGCACCTTCTACGTATTACTGTGCCGAGTAAGTGCTTATCAATATTGAATTGATTTGGAATTCTAGGACAGAAGGATTTAGATTTGATACCCTGGATGTCAGAGAGACAATACAGTTCTGGAAAAGAGAAAAGTCATGAAGCCACTAGAATCTCTCTCCTGGATTATTCCAATAGCCTCTTCTAACTAGCTTCTTACATTCTACCCTTGTCACCTATAGTCAGTCATTCAAACAGCAACCCGTGTGATCCATTTATAACTTAAGTCAAATGATGTGACTCTTCTCTTTAAAGCCATACAATGTTGTCTCATCTGATAATAAGACAAAATCCTAGCAATGGCCTGGGACCTTCCTATGAGAGCTGACCCTCTACCATCTTACCTTACCTGCTACTTTCCATTCTCATTCCACTTCAACCATATTAGGTTTCCACGTTCCCCCCACCCTCCTGCTAAACTTTATGGGGGAACAGTTGACAGATACGATTATATATATCTAAAGTGTACAACATAATGATTACCTATTTATATATTTGTAATATATATTATACATATTATATGTCTAATATATCACATGATATTTATATTATATATTTGTAATATATTATATATATATATTTTATGTATTGGCATGATCACCAAGATCAAGTTAATTGACACATTACCTCAGTTAGCTCTGCGTGTGTGTGATAAGAATGCTTAAGACCTAATCTTAGCAACTTTCAAGCATACAGTACTGTGTTATTAACTATAGTCACCGTGCTCTACATTAGAATCTCAAAACTTATTCTTCTTATAACTGGAAATATGTACTCTTTGATCTATAAAGTTCCCAAACATGCCAAGCAAGCACTGGATTAAGAGAATTTGAATTTTTCTCTTCCTTGAAATGAATCCTCTTTCCTCATATAGCTGCCCCAAATTAACTATTTAACCTTTATTAATATTGATAAAACACAGGAACTATTTGATTCCAGTGGAGATATTCCTCATTCCTAAATGAAGTTAGAATTTTAAGTATAAGGCTGAAAAATTAGACTTAGCAATTTGTTAAGGTATAATTTACATACCATAAAGGTTACCCACTTTCAGTATACAATTCAATATTTTTTTAATAAATCTACTGAGGTGTTTAACCATCACCAAAATCCAGTGTTAGAACTTTTCCAAATACCCAGTAAGATCCCTTGTGCTATTTGTAGTCAATTCCTGTTTTCATTCCCAGCCCCAGACAAATATACTGATCTGCTTTCTGATATGGACAATTCACACACATGAAATCATACAATAAGTGGTCCTTTATGATTGGCTCTCTCACTTAACATAATGTTTTTGAGATCCATCCTTGTTGAAGAATGTGTCAGTATTTTTAAAACTTGTTGGAAGCCTTAGCCTCAATTTCCATCTATTCATTAATTCTATTTTTTCTTTATCTTGATTCATGGATTTGTGCTTCAGTGACTAAATTGATCCTTTAATATTTTCCTTGGGTTTAGTTTGTTGTTGCTTTTCTAATTTATTTCGTTTAAAGCTTAGGTTATTTATTTACATTGTCTTGTTTTATAACAAAGGCACTTAATCCTCTCAAAATCTTCTGAGGAGAGTTTTGTCGTATAACAAAACTGTCATTATTTTCTATTATAACACTACTTGTAGTTTTGTTTCCTTTTCCATACCACCTTTTTGAAAGATCAATTTGGATTTTTTTCAAAGTCAAAGCTATTTGCTTTTCTTGGTAATTTCTAGGGTTTTGTAATATAGTCATAGAATTTGACTATTATGATTTCTACTACACTGAGGAATTTATTTGAGTCATCTACTTTAAAAATACAGTTAAAATATCATATTTGCATTTAAAATGAGTATGTATTCTCAATAGTAATATAAAAAGTTTAATATGCTTCGTAAAGTTTAATCTATTAATTTTGCTATTCAATTTCCTATAGGTTAGGAGGCCTTTCAATCTTCTTTTCCTCTATTTATTTTGAGAAATTAAAAAATACCAAAATCTGGGGCACCTGGGTGGCTCAGTGGGTTAAAGTCTCTGCCTTCGGCTCAGGTCGTGATCTCAGGGTCCTGGGATCGAGCCCCACATCGGGCTCTCAGCTCAGCAGGGAGCTTGCTTCCTCCTCTCTCTCTGCCTGCCTCTCTGCCTATTTGTGATCTCTGTCTGTCAAATAAATAAATAAAATCTTTTAAAAAAGATAAAAAAATACAAAAATCTACAAAGAATATCAGAACATCCCTGTGCCCACCATCAAGAATTGATAATTACCTCATATTTTCATATTTGTTTCAACTTGTTATTTTAATGACAGAACATAGAGAGCTGAGTTCCCTTTTGCCCACCTCCAGTTGGGCAAAAGCAGGGGGAGAGGCAAAGGGAGAAGCAGTCTTCCTGCTGAGCAGTGAGCCTGCCTTGGGCCTGGGATCGTGACCTGAGCCAAAGGCAGACGCTTAACTGACTGAGCCACCCAGGCGCCCCTGATTCTCTTTTTTCTACACAGAAGAAGCAATTATCATGAGTGTATTGTGCCTCCTTCATGTTTATTAAAAAATACTTTTATATATTAGGTCTGTGTTTTTAGAATGTGTGTGTATATATATATATATAATATATATATAATTAAAGATGTGTTCTATTTAACTTTATATACATGTCGTCATGATGTGAATCTCTGAAAGTCTTTGTTTTCTCTCAGAATTACGTTATTTGAAATCTATGTTGATTTGTATCAAGTGAATTACCTTTTATTGTTCTTTAGAATTTCATGGTATGAATATATCACATCACTGTACATGACTTCCATTGGTATACACTTAAATTGTTCTTGGCTTTTTAATAAGAAAAAATGTTGGACTAAACCTTAGAGGTGCATTTTTCCTTTCCTATAGGTGAGATTACTTATAGGTAAAGAATCGATTTTTTCTGGCACCTGGGTGGCTCAGTGGGTTAAACTCTGCTTTCAGCTCAGGTCATGATCCCAGGGTCCTGGGATCAGGGCCTGTGTCGGGCTCTCTGCTCAGCAGGGATTCTGCTTCCCCCTCTCTCTCTGCCTGCCTCTCTGCCTACTTGTGATCTCTGTCTGTCAAATAAATAAAATCTTTAAAAAAAGAATTGATTTATCTAGAAGTGATAAACACATTTACAATTTTACAGGTTATAACTAAATTACTTTTCCCAATTGTTTTATTGGTTTATATTACTTCTAACAACATATGAACATTTTCCTTTCTCTGATCTTTGATATAGGCATACTTTTTCATTATTGTCAACCTACTTGCTTAGAATAGCAACGTATTTCTGTTTTCTAAATACTACTGAAATTGAGCATTTCAAATTCTTGCTGGTCATTTATAAAGACCCCTTTATTTCCTATGGTTGTATTATTTGTGTATACCTTTTGGTTTTAGATTTGTAAAAATAGATGATATATTTGGGATGCTAATTTGTTTTAAGTTATACAGTTTACAAATATCATCTGTTAATCTCTAGCTTCTTTTGTTGCTTTTCATATATATTTTTAAAATATATGACCTAGTCAAACTTATGGAATTTTCCTTCATGTTTCTTGCTTTTTCTGTCCTGTTTAAGGAATTCTTACCCAGTATCACAATCATATTATCCTCTATTTTCTTCTATACATTTCAGAGTTTTGATTTTAACATTTAACTCTGTGCCAGGTATGAAAACAAGGTAGGGATCTAATTCTCAAAATGTAAATGAACCTAAATGGACATACAGGTACTCATCACATAGTATCCACAGTTGTCAAAAGTCATCAAATTTTTTTTCATCTATATTCTAGATGAACGAGGGAGAAGTCTAGAATATTTTAAAGCAAATCCCAGGTATCATGTCATTCATGCATCTCTAGTTGAGGATTTTTTTTAGATTTATTTATTTATTTATTTATTTGACAGAGAGCCCAAGAAGGGGGAGCCACAAGCAGAGAGAGAGAGCAAGAGAAGCAGATGCCCCACTGAGCAGCGAGCCCAATGTGGGTCTTCATCCCAGGACCGAGACCTAGGGTCATGACCTGAGCCAAAGGCAGCCACTTAACCCACTGAGTCACCCACTGAGTCACCCAGGGGCCCTAGCTGAGGATACTTTTTAAACATAGCAATGCTGGCATTGTAGATGGATGAACAATGGCGTTGTTGCTATGTTAAAAAAAAAGCTTTAATATCATCCCATACTGAATCCATATTCAATCCTATATATTGAATCCTACATATTTGCATTTCCAAATTGTCTCAAAATTTCTTCTTACTTTATATCTGTTCGGATTAAGATTCAAATGAGGTCAAGGTCCACATATGCATTTGTCTGTTATTTGTCAGAGTCATTTTCCCCCACTTTATTTTTATACCATTGATTCGTTAGAAAAACTGGACAGTTCAGCTGTGAAATACATTCAGCGTTTGACTGATTGCTTCCTTATCTTAGTGTTTATCTTTATCCTCTGTTTCCTGTAAACTGCTAGTTAAACCAGGGAGATAGATTAGATTCGATTTTAATTTTTTTGGCACAACATGTCAGAGGTGCTGTTTGTATACTTTCTATTATATCGTTTTATGAGGTAAATTATATCTATATGTCTCAACTTTAATGATATGGTGTTTGATTAATGTGCTGGGATGACTGTCAGTCAGGTCTCTCCACTATAAAATTCCCTCATCCAACCTAATGGTTCTAGCATCTATTGAGTAATGTTGCCTTGATGCATTACTTCTTCAGAGGCTGCAAATTGGTGAATTTCTAATCATATCATTCATTCTGCATTCAGAAGCTGGAATTCTTACATGAGAAAGAATTTTCCCTCTTTGACTATGTGATTACTCTAAAATACAGTTTATTCAGGAAAAATGGGATAAGTAATAGTTTTTTTTGTTTATTTAAAAGATTTTGTCTTTTGGAGTACCTGGGTGGCTCAGTCAGTTAAGTGTCTGCCTTTGGCTCAGGTCATGATCCCAGGGTCTGGGATCAAGTCCTGCATGAGGCGCCCTGCTCAGCAGAGAACCTGCTTCTCCCTCTTGTTCTCTCTCTCTCTCTCTGTATCAAATAAATAAATAAATAAAGTCTTTAAAAAAATATTTTACTTATTATTTTTTTTATTTGAGAGAGAACACGAGAGTTGGGGGAAGGCCAAAGGTAGAGGAGAGAGGGAGATGAAATCTCAGGCAGACTCCATGCTGAGTGTGGAGCCCAATGCAGGGCGCGATCCCATGACCTTTGGATGGTGACCTGAACTGAAACCAAGAGTCAGACTCATGTCTCAACTGAGCCACCTAGACACCCCATAAGTGATAGGTTTCCTTTAACCTTTATTTATCAAAATCAGAAAAATGAGTTGCTGCTGTAGCAACATCCAGTGCTGATCAATGAGCTTTTTGCTTTTTAAATATCACTATAAGCACACTTTTTTGAAAAATGATGTATTTTAGTCAATTTCAGACATTTGTGATGCTCACATTTTTCTATCTTTAGCTAGCTGGAGCTCCTTTAATCGGCCCTATGTATTCTTTGACATGACCCCACTAAACCTTGGTAGTTTCCCTGTTCTGACACCATTAGATGTACTCAGCTTATCTTTTTCAATTCCTTCTCAAGACTGGTTAGATCCTTGATAATGGCCATAAATGACCTCAGGTCACCCACACAGTAATTCCACTCACAGCTGCCATGGGACATATGGTACTCAGTTTCGAGCAGATCAATACTACCTCACTTACGTGGTATGATTTCAGGGAAATGCATTCTTTTCTATCTTAGTTACGAACTGTCTATGTTCTGTTTGGACGGGAACAACATACCTTTATATAGATAATCATAGTATACTATTTGTATAGTTAAGCTACTGCCTTTGGCTCGGGTCATGATCCTGGGGTCCTGGGATCGAGTCCCACATCAGGCTCTCTGCTCAGCAGGGAGCCTGCTTCCTCCTCTCTCTCTCTCTCTGCCTGCCTCTCTACCTACTTGTGATCTCTGTCAAATAAATAAGATAAATTCTTAAAAAAAAAGACAGTTAATAACCATTTTTATCATTAAACACCTACATTTCAAAATCATGCTGCATGAACTCTCACTTGGCAAAATATACATGTGTGAGGTCTGAGCAAGTTTATATAAACTGTGAAATATACCCATCAAAAATAATTATTGCATTTCTTCTGTGCCTCCCAGGAGCTTGCTCATGGTAAAAGATTCCCTGCTTTCCAGTATTTTATAAATTCCTTGTGGCACGAGGTAACACCAGGTCAGTTTAGTAAATGTTCGGCGTATACCAGGTCAGTTTAGGAAATGTTCGGCGTGTTTTTGTGTTTGCCTTCAGATGCGAGGGCTGGCCGGGGATAAGCAGATTGTTTTGCTTTGTTTTATAAACTTTGTATCCATCCCATCCACTGACTCTCTCTCCAGGTTTATCCTGGCTTTATCTTCCCGCAGCCCTGCAGCACAGGAAGGAGCAGACTCCGGTACCTGGCAGCTAAACCCTCAAACCAGTAGGTGGCATTTAACTTTCCATAAAGGGGTGGTGACAGTGGAGGAGAGAGGTCAAGGTCATAGGTTATATCCTGTTGCTGTGTGCTTTCTGAGGGACAGCAGGTCTGAGAGGGCAGTTGTGAGAATGGCTGTAAATTTTAATGACCGAAACTGTGGCTTCTTTCAGAGAGAGGTGGTCGATTTCATCAATAAGCAAATACTTCGAAATGGAGTTAGTCCCCACTTCTACTCGATGCAGCTGTGCAAGTCCTGGAGCGATATGGAGAAGAAGTTGCGAGACGTCCTGACTAACTCAGCAGTGGCAGAAGCCACCAAGGAGGCTTGTGCCTGGAAAACACTGGCCCAGGCAGTGTGCATGGCTCAGAGGCAGAAGCGGGAACACGCAGAAAAGGTGAAGAAGCTCCAGGATCAGCTGGACGAGCAGAAGCTGTTCACCAACGTCTTGGTCGGGACGGTGAACAGACTCAGGGATATTCAAGAAAGGGAAAAGAAGGCGGCCCAGCTGCAGCTTCAGGAAAGCCTCACAGCCCTTCGTGGAGTGGAGGAAGAGCGAAACCTGCTGAGGAACGAGCTGCTCAGGGCGTCAATCGCTCAGTCTCAAAAGCAGGACAGAGCTGTGGAAAATAAGGGGAAGGAGATGTGGATGTTTGGTAAGTTTGCTTTTGCTCAGGCTGCAGCTAGTGACATCGGGGCAAGGGTTGGCGGGGGTGGGGGGGTAGAGGCAGGGAAGGGAGCAGGCCTGGAGTCTGCTACTCCTCCTGGGACTGCAGCTCTAGCGGGGGAGGCTCAGGAGGAGAAGGGATGGCTGTATGGGGCAGGGACAGAGGTGGGGAGGGGGTGGGGGGTACCAGTCGTTCCTTGCTCTGAGGTCTTAGGGACCTGGTCTTGGGTTATTCAGCAGCCACCCCTTAGTCTGTCTGAATCCCCTTACTCATTCCTCCCTGTATCTTCTCTCCCAGGAGCAGCAGCAGAAGCTGCAGCAGTTCCTGCTGGGAACAATTCCAGAAGCACCTGGAAGGGTAAGCATTACCCCTCCAAGAAGTTCTTCTCTAAAAGGCTTAAGCAAGAGTCTGGTTTCTATTGCTCTGCAAGACAGGCCGTGAGGGGCAAAGGCGGGGATTGGGACTGTCAGCAGTGTCATTCAGTGAATTTCTCATGGCGCAAAAAGTGTTTTAAATGTAAAAACTTCCAGGATGCCAGGGAAGGTGAACGCTCTGCCCACAATTAGGGGCCTCATTAAATTCTCACAGATTCATTCCCTAATGCTCTCTTCTGATTTAGAAATGGAGCGGGAGCGTGTTATTGGTTAGATGTTAAGTAGAAATAGACAAAAAGGAAGAAGGTAGACAGTCATCTTTAACTTTACCCACAGTTAACATTTCACTTACTTACAGCTCTGAGGGTCACTACATAGGCGAGTTCTAAGACTTCAAGAGATTTCTTAAGACAATGGAATAATTTTTTAAAATGAAGCTTATAACTTGCTTATGACTATTGTTACTGATTTGATAAAATTTGGACTGCAGGAAAAAAGTACAGAAAAGAGAATTAAAATCACACAAAATGCCATCCCCTTGAAATGGTCCTTGGGGCTCAGGGTTGCCAGTCCTCTCTTGTTATCCACAGACAGACAGACATACTAGCACATTACGTCCCTGAATGCAGAAACATGTTATTTTGATTTCTAAAATGAGTTTAAACTATGAATATTATTGTGGGACTCTTTTTTTTTTAATGACATTCATGTAAATGTGGAAAATTCCCAGAGGCACATGTACACACATGAAATGCTAATTCAACCACCTGGAGAAAATAATCCTCCAGTATTTAGTCTCATGTATTTTCAAAACTTTTTACCTGTCTATATGTTGTTATTAAAATCAATTCTTTTCCCTTATTCCTAAAGTAAAAAATTAAAAGTAAGCCACAGTGGGGAAGCAAAAAGAAGAAATTAAATTGTAAGCATAATCTCGTTATTGTTTGTCCATATACATATTATTTTTTAAAAAGATATATATTGTTTTGATGCCAGAAAAAGTTAATAATTGTGTTAAGCTAAATACATGTGCCTCTTTTAAAATTGACATATGTAATATGTGTGGTTTTAAAAACTATATGTGTGGATATTTATTTAGCTTAACATTGTTCCCTATCTTCCTCCC